>NC_134486.1:199800243-200152743 GCF_040206685.1 Ascaphus truei | reverse complement strand
CAAACCTGTCTTTTTGCTGTTATATAATAGATCTTTTCTATCTAAACCCTCTACTTTTGTTATGGCATGTTGGATAGTTCTATCATCATAGTCTTTCTCTCTGAACCTGTCTTGTAAAAGAGCTGATTGGGTGCGAAAATATTTTGCCTCAGAACAATTCCTCTTTACCCGCCTTATTTGTCCATATGGGACATTCTCTAGCCATTTGGGATGGTGGCAGCTCTTAGTGGATATGTAGTTATTTGTATCTACACTTTTGAAGAAGGTCTTGGTTTTAATTAACCCATCTTCAATGTAGATCGTTAGATCTAGAAAATCCACTTTTTCTTGACTATAGTCACATGTGAACTCCAAATTTAATAGATTATCGTTTAGATAATGGGTAAACTGTTTTAATCCTTCCTCATCTCCCTTCCAAATGAATATAATATCATCAATATATCTGCGCCATAGGCACAAATTCACACCCAGCTCTGCAATGGACCAAATATGGTCTTCCTCCCATGCTCCCATAAGGAGGTTTGCATAGCTGGGTGCAAATTTTGTGCCCATGGCGGTACCGCACTTTTGCAGATAATAAGTCCCCTCAAACATAAAGTAATTATGCTCTAAGATGAATTTTATTCCATCAAGTATGAAATTTGCCTGTTCGTTTGGCATATCAGGGTCTTGTGATAATACTCTGTCTACTGCTTCATGCCCATCTCTGTGGTTAATACAGGTATACAGTGACTTTATGTCACAAGTTACCAGAAAACATCCTTCCTCCCACACCTGATTGTCAAGCACACGTAAGATGTCTGTCGTGTCTTTTAGGTAGGAAGGAAGTTTCGCAACATACTTCTGCAGGTATATATCGATATATGCGGATAGATGAGACGTTAAAGAGTCTATGCCTGCTATTATAGGCCTCCCCGGAGGGTTAATAGTACTCTTGTGCAATTTGGGGAGGTAATAAAATATTGGTTTAATAGGGTTAGTTCTATACAAATAATTGTATTCCTCTATATTTATTACCTCCTCCATTTTGCCTTTATCCAAAAGATTCTTTAGCTCTTTTAAAAAATCTAACGTTGGATCTTTTGTGAGGGGTAAGTATGTATTACTGTCTCCCAAAATCCTTTTGGATTCAGCAATATAGTCAGTTCTATCTAAGATAGCCACTCCACCTCCTTTGTCGGCTTGTTTTATGACTATTGATGTATCTTGTTGTAAGGCTTTCAGAGCATTTCTTTCTGATTTGTTCAGATTGTTATTAAATCTGCTTTCACTTTTCACTAAATTTTCAAAATCTGATTGTATCAGCTGGGAAAAAACATCTAGATTGTTACCCTTCACGTGTTTTGGATAAAAGGTAGAGGGCATTTTGAGGCCAGAATGAATTAATACTGGTACTTTTTGTGAAGTTTCAGGTTTGTTAGTCACAATGATTTCTTTCTCTAAATTATCAGTGGTCCTCAATTCTACTTCTTTTAATCTAAAGAATCTTATTATAGTGAGCTTCCTTAAAAATCTCTGTGCATCTAAAAAGAGGCCGAAATTACTTGGACCTACAGTAGGGGCAAATTTTAAGCCTTTTGAGATCAATGATTTTTCTGAATCTGAAAGTACTTTAGAACTGAGGTTGAAAATGTTATTTCCTAATTCTTTCTTTTTTTGAGGCATTTCTTTTTCTCTTCCTCTTCCCCTTTTTCTTCGGTTCTTGTTCTTTTCCTTTCTGATGAGGGGTCCCTCTTCGTCAGAGGAGCATTACGATTTGCTCCCTGAATAGAAGTGGACCCCCCCTCCCCTAAAAAATCCTTCTTATTACCATTTTTTGGGCCAATTTTAGTGAACAATTTATCTTTTTGAGCTTCTCTTTGCTCTTTTCTAGTGGTCACTATTTCTACCTCAGAGTCAAAATCTATACTTATTGTCCTTTTTGGAGTTCTTTCAACATTGATATGTACCTTTGCTGGTTTGGTTGATTGACGTTGAGATTTATACTGTTTATTTCTCCAGTTGTCTCGTTCAGGAATTTTTCTATATTTAATTTGTATATCTTTTGTGTTCTTACTAGATTTTCTTTTGTCTCTAGATTTATCTCTATTTTGGATGGATTTTTTAGGGGTTTTATTACTCTTTGTAGGATTAGGGGATTTAGGGGATTTGGGGGATTTTGTTTCTAGGGGTTTATTTCCTTCCGAACTATCTTTTTCTTCTGGATCATTCCTTCTAGGAGGCCCATCTTTGTAATCCTCCTCATCTCTTAGAAATTTTTTAACCTTTTTTGTAATGGTCTCTTTTCTAATCTTATCCAATTTGTTCTGCAGATTGGTGTCTTTCTCTTTAAACAGAGTAGTTTGACTTAAATTCCCAATTCTAAGTTCAATTTCATTAATCTCGACATCAATCTGCAGGACATGGTTCTTCTGTTGTTCAATAACCAGGCTCATAAGATCTTGTGAGCATTTTTCTAACAGATTGTACCATTTTTCAACAAAGACCTCATCTTCAAGATCTATGGATGGGTGTTTTTTAAGTCTTAGTCCTCTTGGGACTCTACCACTTATAATGTACTGTTCCAAAAAAGTGTAATCCCAAAATTTCTTAATGTCCTTGATAAAAAGCTTTTCCAATTTCTCAAACTCAGATTCTAAAGTATGTGACTCCTCAACTATAGGATCAGAGTCCAAGTTGAGTTTCAGAATACTGCCGAAGTCCACAACCCTTGTGTGTCTTCGTGAGAAAATATTGGAAAAGTTAGTATCAACAACTATATCTTCCATATTATGTGGTGCTGCCTTACTAGTAATAGAAACAAACAAATAACTATACACAAAAGATACTAGATGGCGCTCAACACTAATAAACAAACATGCAGTGAATATAGTGATAGTGAAATAACAATCAAAATAAGTGCAATGTGTGCTATAGGCAAAAACTCAAACCCTGATAGGACTGTTTCAATTGTCCACAAGAGAGCACAATATAGATGAAGTCAGGGGAGCATCATTACCTATAGGAAAAAAATAAATACAACCATAGTGCAAAACCGTAATCTGCAAAAGTGCGGTACCGCCATGGGCACAAAATTTGCACCCAGCTATGCAAACCTCCTTATGGGAGCATGGGAGGAAGACCATATTTGGTCCATTGCAGAGCTGGGTGTGAATTTGTGCCTATGGCGCAGATATATTGATGATATTATATTCATTTGGAAGGGAGATGAGGAAGGATTAAAACAGTTTACCCATTATCTAAACGATAATCTATTAAATTTGGAGTTCACATGTGACTATAGTCAAGAAAAAGTGGATTTTCTAGATCTAACGATCTACATTGAAGATGGGTTAATTAAAACCAAGACCTTCTTCAAAAGTGTAGATACAAATAACTACATATCCACTAAGAGCTGCCACCATCCCAAATGGCTAGAGAATGTCCCATATGGACAAATAAGGCGGGTAAAGAGGAATTGTTCTGAGGCAAAATATTTTCGCACCCAATCAGCTCTTTTACAAGACAGGTTCAGAGAGAAAGACTATGATGATAGAACTATCCAACATGCCATAACAAAAGTAGAGGGTTTAGATAGAAAAGATCTATTATATAACAGCAAAAAGACAGGTTTGAAAAAGAATTTTGAATTTTCATTTCTAACCAATTATAATAGACAGTCTGACAAAATCTCAAAAATAATCCATAAACATTGGCATATTGTTAAAAATGACCCTGTACTTGGGGAAATTGTTCCTGAAAAACCTACTGTGATTTTCAAACGAGCAAAAGCACTTAAAGACAATTTGGCCCCTAGTGCATTGCCAAAAACGACTGGTGATGGTAATAGATGGTTGACAAAAACACAAGTTTTTTTTGGCTGTACCACATGTAGGGCTTGTAAACATAGAGCAGAGGATAAATTCAGTTTTACATCTAATGTTACGGGTCAACGGTTTCAAATTAAACAACTTTTAACATGTAAATCAGACTATGTTGTATACCTCATATACTGTCCCTGTGGATTACAATATGTAGGCCAAACATCTAGAACAGTCAAAACACGCATTCTAGAACATATTGGGAATGTAAGGAGAGGGCTTACTACACATCATCTGTCAAACCATTTTATACAAAAGCACAATGGTGATACATCAGGCCTTAAATTTACAGTATTGGAACAAGTATTACCACACTGGAGAGGTGGGGACAGGGGCGTTGCTTTAAGAAAGAGAGAGAGCTTCTGGACCTTTACACTAAAATCACTTGTACCTTTGGGTTTAAACATAGATTTTGAACTAAACGCTTTTTTGTGAGCTATGTAATATTTTGTTTGAAATATCATGCTCCTGATATGTCTAATCAGTGTAAACAAGAACATTTGCAAATGTTGTGTTATAATCTGTGTACTAATGAAATCTTTCTTGTTCTTGTCTTTGAGATACATCAATCGTCAACCTCAATAAGATTAGGGAAACAAATAGGGACAAATTTGTGTTTCATTAATTTAATATAACATATGTATTTTATGTATTTTATGTGAAATACTTTTCATTGCTGCAACAGTTTAGATTTTCTGTTGTATTGAGAAGTATATATTTTATCAGTTATGTTTTATGAAATTTTTATTAGCTATGTTCATTAAAGACAATATAGGCTGTATTTTAATTTATTTGTATAACACTGCTGTGATACCTCTTTAATAAGTGGGAGAGCTTATGTGGCTGATTACCTAATTATTTAGAGATGTGACATTTTGACCAATAGGAGGAAAGGTCATTATCAGTCAGAAGGGTATATAAAGTATCCGAATTGGGGTTAGAGTTACTCCTGACGAAGCTGTCATCACGCACGGCGAAACGCGTAGAGCGTAACCCCCAGTGTTAGTTCCAGAGGGAGAGACTGCTGTGAAGCTCCGGTGGCGTCTTCCATACGAGTTGCAAAAACCGGATGTGACGTATCGGCTCCAGTTGAGAGAACCGGATGTGACGTATCGGCTCCAGCAGCACAGGTCGGAGGTCGAGGATCGGTGGATGCGGCAGCAGTGTGCGGGGATTCCGAGAACGCGACTCGGCAAAACATCTTTACCATACACCAATGCTGTTTAACATCTGATATCTCGTAAGCCTCCAATTTTATCACTGTCGGATAAAAGTTTGGCATTTTATCTTTTGACTCTGTGTCTCTGTCCTGGACGCATTTTCCTCCTGATTTTGCTCCTTATCGCTAGTCTATGGTTACAGTGTTACCATCTAGCGCTTTCTGCTCTTGAGAGAGATCTGCCATTTAAGTGTATTTTTATTACGGTTTTGCACTATGGTTGTATTTATTTTTTTCCTATAGGTAATGATGCTCCCCTGACTTCATCTATATTGTGCTCTCTTGTGGACAATTGAAACAGTCCTATCAGGGTTTGAGTTTTTGCCTATAGCACACATTGCACTTATTTTGATTGTTATTTCACTATCACTATATTCACTGCATGTTTGTTTATTAGTGTTGAGCGCCATCTAGTATCTTTTGTGTATATGTACCTGGCAGATACCTGGAATGCGCCACTCCTCACCTCTGACAAGCCCCGTTGCATTTGCCTTCCCAGCCTGGGTTCATGCCTGGCTGATGGGCGGCTGATCTGTTAAATGATAATGATTAGGATTTAATAGGCTGCAATGCTTCGCGTGTCTACCAGATGGCATAAATTCATGAATTGTAATGCAGTATATATATATATACTGTGCAGTATTGCAGCCAGCGGGAATAAAATGCTTCAATCCCTGCTTGAAAAATAACCCAATGCACTCGGGCAGAAAACAGTCACAAACCTCAATACACCCGGGTATACCCGAATTCGTGGGACTAGCCAAGCTCGAATAAAGTGTGTCGCCAGTGTATGTACCTTTGTTTTACTGGGGGTTTATACAGTACCTTTATGGTATATATGGAGATCTGTGTTATTCCTCCAGCATTACTAGTACACTTCCCTGCTTATATTATTATAGTGAGTCTCATACAGCTTTTATTCATGCTCGAGTGTCTGGATTAATTACTGCTGTGATTTGGTGTACATCCAAATATATGTACCCAGGATAGCTGAGCCCTGAACACTGGGATTACATCCCATATACAAACAACGAATTATTAATTAACTCCTTTATTACTTATTTATTGATTATTGCTTATGCTTTATTGCTTAAAACAGCGGTGCGCAAACTGGGGGTGCGCCAAATTATTTAGTTGGGCGCAGGCTATGCGGCGAAACCTGGGGGCAGGCAGAGCAGTGCATGGGCGGTCAAGCAGCTCAAGCTCAGTGCTGCTGCTCCCTGTGCTTGCAGAGAGGGCGGGGCTTCTCTCTGCGCACAGACACAAGCCCTCCTACTCTTCCTGTCTGTTTACTCGCTCCAGTATTCAGCAGCATGGGGGACCGGAGCATGCAGTACAGTAGTAGTACTTTCATGTGTGTGTGGTGTGTCTGTGTTGGTTGTGATTCAGTGTGTGTTGTGATTGAGTGTGTGTTGTGATTGAGTGTTGGTTGTGATTGATTGTGTGTTGTGTCTGGGTGTGTGTTGTGATTGAGTATGTGTGCTGTGTCTGTGTTGTGATTGTGTGTGTATGGGTGTTGTGATTGAATGTTGCGGTGCACAAACTGGGGGGCATACGCTCTCCCAAGCTTGGTGCTTGGGGAGACAAACAAAATTGACTTTGAAGCACGCTCAGCAGCAGTCAATGCACACACGTGCACACACACACAGCCACACGTGGACACACACACACACATAGCCACAAAACACACACAGAAATAGCCCAGATCCATGCCCCCCCCCCTCTCGTGCTTGCAAAATAATGCAGGACACCCTGTGCTCATGCTTGGAAAGTTGGTGATGTCACCGCTCTCAGCGGCAGCCTGGACGCAGCCTAATTTTGCAAGCGTGACCTGTTGAAATAAGTATTTAGACATATTAGTATTTACATTGTATTACGTTTAATAAAGGTTTTTTTTTTTTTTTCATGTGCTTTTGATTACATCTGGCATGGGGGGCCTGAGAAATGTCGTGTATGAAAAGGGGGGCTCGGCATAAAAAGTTTGCTCACCCCTGGCTTAAAGGGAAATGAAGTTTTAAAGGGTTGCTCCAAGTGCTCTAAATTTGACATATTTTACATTATTCACTATGCCTTATACATTAAAAAAAATTGTATGTAAACCAGGTCATTAAAACCTGACTTGCTTGCTTATATTCTTCTTTGTCATACAGTATGTTCTAAAAAGAAATACAGGTAAATGTGATATTCCTATGACTGCTATACAATACCATAGGATTAGTGTGTTTACATACTAACTAAAATGAACTGTTTGACTAAATATTGTATTGCTGTATAATACAGTACTACCACTTGTAGTAAATTGTACTGTTTCCTGTGATAATATTAAGTTATAGGAGCCTATTCATTAAACAGCAAAAAGTGAATTTTAAGGCAAAAACGACAATTTTCACATTGTTAAGCATGACAAAAGTAGTTTTTGTTTAATTTGGTTGCAGCTATACAACTCTGCAAATTTTGTATGCAAAAAAGGCAAATCCGCAAAATGTTACTGTATTTTAATGAGCTATTTATTAAGCTGAGAGTTTGCTGATTGACTGAAAAGTCACACAGAAATCTCTCCTCCCTCAGGAGAGAGACAAATATAATAGTGTTCAATTACGTACAGAATACAGGGGTGGTTTCGGCGCAACTGCGCATGCCTGAGTCAAAGGAGCTCCCGGATGTTCTTCAATAAACTTTATTCTTACATAAACACACAAGGGCTGACACCGCAATCTCCCCCTTGTGTGTTTTTGTAAGAATAAAGTTTATTGAAGAACATCCGGGAGCCTCTTTGACTCAGGCATGTGCAGTTGCGCCGAAACCACCCCTGTATCCTGAATATCCATAGACGGCGGCACGCAGGAGCAACCGAGGTGAGCGGGTCCCAGACCGGAGAAAATGCAGTTGAGGTAAGATTTAACATCCCCCTGCACCGGTCAACTCTGTGGCCACGCGGAGCTCCCTCGCACATTGCCCCAGTGTCTGAGACATTCAGGTGATTGCCCCTATACACGGAAGCGCAGGACAGACTCTTTGACGATTGGTTCAATTACGTACAGTATATACTTTCAAATACATTTACCTATGCTCCACGTGGGGAGACAAACACATCTATTTCTCTCTCTCTTTCTATCACACCTACATAAGGCTTCTGACTGTCACTTTCTGGTATTAAAGCTAATTGGGTGAAAAGCACATGCTAATGAGATGGCAAACCCTGTAATTTTATATGGTAGACAATTATTAAAGAACGCAGCGAAAACGGCAGATATTTATCATGTCAAATTGCATAACATTCTCTGGTGATTTTGCAATGGCAATACAGGGTTTTATCGAAAAAGACTCCACAGAGTGCCAATAAGGCTGCCAATTAAGAAACCAATCCCTATGGCACTGTAAGGACTTACTTCTGGTTTTGAAGGAGGTAACCCCATTTCATTTAAAAGGCTAATTATCAATATTTATTTATAAAATATTTTACCAGGAAGTAATACATTGAGAGTTACCTCTCGTTTTCAAGTATGTCCTGGGCACAGAGTAAAACAAATAGTACATGGTTACAAGTACAGTTACATAAATGAACAGGGTATACATTATATACAAGACATTGCGTGCACAGTTAAAGAAAATATATATTATGAGCATATGAAACAGTTACAGACCAGGTTAAAATGTGAGACAGCCTTAGATTTGAAAGAACTTAAACTGGTGGTGGATGTGAGAGTCTCTGGTAGGTTGTTTCAGTTTTGGGGTGCACGGAAGGAGAAGGAGGAACGTCTGGATACTTTGTTGAGCCTTGGGACCATGAATAGTCTTTTGGAGTCTGATCTCAGGTGATAAGTGCTGCATGTGGTAGGGGTGAGGAGCTTGTTCAGGTAGCTGGGTAGCATGTCCATGAAGAATTTAAAGGCAAAACAGGAAAGGTGAACTTTGCGCCTAGACTCTAGTGTTGACCAATCTAGTTCTTTGAGCATTTCGCAGTGATGTGTGTTGTAGTTGCATTGGAGAACAAAACGACAAATTGAATTGTAGAGGGTGTCAAGTTTTCTAAGGTGGGTTTGAGGAGCCGAGCCATATACTATGTCTCCATAGTCAATAATTGGCATTAGCATCTGCTGTGCGATACGCTTTCTGACCAGGAGACTTAGGGAGGATTTGTTCCTGTAAAGTACCCCTAGTTTGGCATAGGTCTTGGTTGTCAGGGTATCAATGTGCATCCCGAATGTTAAGTGGGAGTCAAACCATAAGCCCAGGTGTTTAAAACTAGTGACAGGTGTTAGGGTGGTGTTAGCGTTGGTTCGAATCAGGAGCTCAGTCACTGGAAGCTTTACAAATTTAGTCTTGGTCCCAAATACCATTGTTACAGTCTTGTCAGTGTTTAAAAACAGTTTGTTTTGGGAAATCCAGTTTTCGAGTCTCAAAAAGTCAGACTGAAGTATGTGTTGAAGGTCAGAGAGGCTATGACTGTGTGCATATAGGATTGTGTCATCTGCATACATGTATATTGAGGCTCCCTTACAAGCTGTGGGAAGATCATTAATGAACACTGAGAAGAGTAGGGGCCCCAGAACAGAGCCTTGCGGGACACCACAGGTGATATCCAGGGGATTGGAGTTATGGACACATGTTGGGATCTTCCTGATAGGTAGGACTGAAACCAGTTTAAAGCATGTTTCCCTATTCCAGAGCTTTGGAGTTTGTTAAGCAGGATAGCATGATCGACTGTGTCAAAAGCCTTTGCAAAGTCTAGGAATACTGCACCAGTGAGTTGTCCTCGTTCCATTCCACACTGGATTTCATTGCAAACTTTTAGCAGGGTAGTTACGGTGGAGTGTTTGGGGCGAAATCCAGATTGGAATTGGCTAGGGAAATTTGTCTTGGTGTAGAAATCGCTTAATATGGAGTGGACACATTTCTCCATGACTTGGGATAGAATTGGGAGAAGTGAGATTGGCCTGTAGTTTGAGACAGTGATTTGTCCCCACTTTTGAAGATTGGGACAACTCTGGCAGTTTTCCAGGTCTTAGGGATATGGCCTGCAGACAGGATAGAGTTGACTATGGACGCAATTGGTTTGGCAATGGCTGGGGCACCAAGTCGTAGGAACCTAGATTGTAGTAAGTCGAATCCACATTGGCTGCTTAGTTTTAGTTTGAGGAGCGCTTGTGTAATCTCCTCTTCAGATACTGGGCCAAATTGAAAATTTTGGGCAGTGTTGGGAGGGGGTGGGACTGTAGGGATACTCCCAGGATGAGATTCATGTTTGGGGTTTGTGCTGCGTTTCGCTAATAAGTTAGTGGCACACCCCACAAAGTAATCATTGAATGCATTTGCGATGTCAGTGGGGCTTGTCAGAGTAATATCCCCCTTAGTGATATTACTTGGTTGTTGATGGATAGGAGGCTGGAATATATGGTTGATAACCTTCCAGGAGTTAGCTGGGTTTGATGTATTCTGGTGGAGATTGTCAGAGTAATATTGTGTTTTTGCATGCCTTGTTTGCCTTGTGCACATGTTCCGCATGCATCTGTAGTGATTGAGATCCTTGGTAGTGCCAGTTACTTTGTAGCTTTTCCACAAGTCATCCATGAACTATAAGGTGCTATAAGGTTAGGTGTAACCCATGGAAGGTGGGCCCCCCGTACCCTTATTTTGCGTAGTGGAGCATAGGTATCGCAGAGTTTTAAGAACTCGGATTGGAAATAGTCGAGCGCAGAATCAGGGTCGGGAATTAATTCATTAATTCGAATCTGTGCCATGGGCAGTTGGTAAGGTCATCCAGAAACTGTTGTGGGTTAAAGTTTTTAAATGTTCTAGTGAGGAGAACTTTAGGGCTTGAATGGGGCGGTTTAATTTTCCTTACACAGTACACTATTGCATGGTCACTGAAAATATAAGGAAGGATGCCAGAGGATTGGATTCTGCTGGGGTTTGAGGAGAGAATCCAGTCTAGCAAGGAATGGTTATGCGATTTCAGGTTTATCCATGTGGGTTGGGAAATGAGTTGCGATAGGTTAAGTGACTTGAGTTGTATCTGGATTTTGTGGTTTTTAGGGTCAAGCCAATTGAAGTTGAAATCCCCAAGAACTAGCAGCTCACTCTTCTCATTCAGAGAGGAAATGGAGCCAAGAAATTGGGTGATATCAGTCAAGGATTGTAGAGGGGCTTTAGGGGGGCGGTAGATACCAGCAAGCAAGATGGGCTTAGAAAAGGGGAGGCAGATTTTGCCAACTAGAATTTCAAAAGAGGGTGGGCTTGGTGGGCAATTTAACAGTGTAAATTGTAATGTGTCTGCAATATAAAATAACACCCCTCCTCCTCTCTTTGACCTATCTCTCCTAGAAATGGAGTATCCCTGAATAGCAATATTTGCATCAGGGGTTTTAGGGGATAGCCATGTTTCTGTAAGAACGATGGCTTTGGGTTTATGCATAAGGCACCATGCCCTTAGTTCGTCCAGTTTGGGCAGCAGGCTCCGGATGTTTATATGGGCGACAGATAGCCCTTTTTGGAATTTAAAGGTGGAATTCTCAGGGGCATGGGACAGGGCTGAAGTGAGAGGACCTGTTCAATATCACCTGCTAAAGAGAGTAATAGTATGAGTAGAAATTTGGTTAGTTGTTTGCGAGTTGTAGATTTGTGGTTTTTGCCATTTGAGTGAGCAGTGGTTGGTGTGCTGGTTTTCAGAGTTCTCCACCAACATTCAGTAGATGTTGGGTGTGGGCCAGGATGGAGGAGTTTGTAGTGGATAGAGGGAGTAAATAATGCTCTAAATTTTGTGTGAACAAAAACTACTTGAGTAATCTTCTGTATACATTTCCAATTTTGCCTTGGTGTAAAATAAAAGGTTTTGCACCCCTTAGTGAATTAGCTGTAAGCGCCGTTTAAATCAAACCCTTTCAGCTCTATACACATCATACATTATAATACATTTTTGTTCTTGGTAAATGCACCCTTCAGTACAAAGGTGAAGGGCAGCATGATGAACAATCCCCTCACTGTACTGTGACATATTTCCCAAGTTTTACCTGCTAGATTAAATTCAAGGCTTTATTTAAGAAATTATTGATGTTTGTCTGCATGTTGTCCATCTACTTATTAAATACTGTAGTTTGACATGAGGGAAACCAATTTAGGAGGGTGCCCATAATCTGTATACATCCAAATAGATTAATCTATTATTTTGTTTTATTTCCTGTAAACACACCTGAGATACAGATATAGCAGATGTTATTGCATCCATAACTCAAAGCATTGCGCCAACATGGCACTTTATTTAACAGCAGTGCTATTGGAAATAATGGATAAGGAGATTATTATTGAATGCATTATTTGGGCATTAAGTCACATTAACAGGGGTAATAACATCTTCTGTATTTGTACCTTCCTCTTTTCTGTATCGCTCTTCCTTTCATTCCCTTTTCAACCCCCTTGCTCCCCTTCTTTTGATGTCTGAATGGGAGTTACACCAAGACTGAAATAACGACAGGATATTTGAAGATAACTCAGTTTTTCTTCTTCCTTGGTATAGTTGCAATTATATTATGTATTCTTCCTCAGTTGTAGCATGGCAATATATAGATATGTTATGATGCTGGAACAAATTATTTGATTTATTTAACATTGGAAGATAAAGAGTGCTGGAGAAATTTGCAAGTGATAAAAAAGTATCCTATAATAGTAATAATTGCCTCAGGACAGTGCATTACCTGACCATTAATACCTGGTTGGGTTAGAGGCACTTCATCCACTCTGTGTATTAATGGCCTAGTAATGCCTACCCTTCAGGAATTATTACTTAAATAAAGTGACATTAATACTATTCTAATGAGCACAATTATGGCTGTTTTTTTGCATATGTTTGACTTAATGTATAAGGCATTAACTATTACTCAGCCTATCCTGTTTTAAGTAACGTCACATTCTTTGCCCTGATTAATAGAGATTAGTGAATAAAGGCCTTAAAAACACCACCTCAAATATGCAAGATATATTTGATGCAAAGAGAATGGAAAACTGCACCATTTAGAGTCACAAATCATGATACTTTGCTGACAATCTCCCAGCTCCTCCTATAACCAATTCCCAAAAGTGCTCATGGTGCACGTGGAGTGTGATTGTAGCAAAGCACTTTGTTATAGTGACGTAAATTAATGCAGGAAAGAAAAATTGGGCCGCACGGGTAAAATCATCGTCGTCGTCGTCGTCATCATCATCTTTCCTCCAGCACCTCATCATCATCATCCTCATATATCTCCCCCAGCACTCCTCACCATCATTCTCATATCTCCCTCAGCACCCTTCATCATCATCCTCATATATCTCCCCCAGAACCCCTCACTATCAACCTTTGCGATACTCCCTATCTATCTCTCGTACCCCCATCTCTCCCCCTCACCACACACATAATACTCCCCCTCCTCATCAAACACACAATACCCCCCTGCACACCACACACAACCCACCCCCCCTGCACCTTACATCCTTCTTCCCCCTGCATCTCCCATCACTGTCCCCCTGCACCTCACATCATTCTCCCCCCTAAACCTCCAAAATTCTCCCCCACTGCACCTCCCATCACTCTCCCCCCTGCACCTCCCATCACTCTCCCCCTGCACCTCACATCACTCTCCCCCCCTGCACCTCACATCAACTCCCCCTGCACCTCACATCAACTCCCCCTGCACCTCACATCAACCCCCCTGCACCTCAATTTCAACTCTCCCAGCACCTCACATCAAGCCCCCAGCACCTCATATTATCCCCCCAGCACCACATATCAACCCCCCCTGCACCACACATCAAGCCCTCCAGCACCTCACATTAACCCCCCAGCACCTCACATTAACCCCCCAGCATATCACATCAAGCCCCCAGCACCTCACATTAACCCCCCAGCACCTCACATCAACCCCCTGCACCACACATCAAACCCCCCAGCACATCACATTAACCCCAAGTACCACACATCAAGCCCCCAGCACTTCACATTAGCCCCTCAGCACCTCACATCAAGCCCCCCTGCACTTCAAATCGCCCCCCCTGCACTTCAAATCGCCCCCCCTGCACTTCAAACTGCCCCCCCACCTGCACTTCAAACTACCCCCCTTCACTTCAAACTGCCCCCCCCCCTCACTTCAATTCGCCCCAACCCTACCTTACCTTGGTTTGCGGTGCAGGAGGCGGCGGCAGAGCAGGCAGTAGTGCACGCACGCTCTAGCAAGCAGCAGGCAGGAAGTGCCTCAATGCTAGAGCGTGCTGCTACCCTGCGAGGGGGAGAGCGGGCTTGCGGGGGAGGATGACAGTGGGCTCGCGGGGGGGGGGGGGCGTGGGAGAGTGGACTCGGGAGGGAGGTGGAGAGCAGAAAGCCACCGCGGGCTGCACAGTGAGTGCACCTGAGATTCAGATATAGCAGATGTTATTGCATCCATAACTCAAAGCATTGCATCAACGCTGGCACTTTATTTAACAGCAGTGCTATTGAAAATAATGGATAAGGAGATCCTTATTGAATGGATTATTTGGGCATTAAGTCACATTAACAGGGTAATAACATCTTCTGTATTTGTACCTTCCTCTTTTCTCTATCGCTCATCCTTTCACTTCCTTTTCAACCCCCTTGCTCCCCTTCTTTTGGTGTCTGAATGGGAGTTACACCAAGACTGAAATAACGGCAGGCTATTTGAAGATAACTCAGTTTTTCTTCTTCTTTGGTATAGTTGCAATTATATTATGTATTCTTCCTCAGTTGTAGCATGGAAATATATAGATATGTTATGATGCTGGAACAGATTATTTGATTTATTTAACATTGGAAGATAAAGAATGCTGGAGAAATTTGCAAGTGATAAAAAAGTATCCTAAATAGTAATAATTGCCTCAGGACAGTGCATTACCTGACCATTAATACCTGGTTGGGTTAGAGGCACCTCATCCAGTCTGTGTATTAATGGCCTAGTAATGCCTACCCTTCAGGGATTATTACTTAAATAACGTGACATTAATACTACTCTAATGAGCACAATTATGGCCATTTTTTTTGCATATGTTTGACTTAATGTACAAGGCATTAACTATTACTCAGCCTATCCTGTTTTAAGTAACATCACATTCTTTGCCCTGATTTACAAAGTTACATAGTAGTTACATAGTAGATGAGGTTGAAAAAAGACGTACGTCCATCAAGTTCAACCTATGCTAAATTTAGACAACAGATACTTTATCCTATATCTATACTTACTTATTGATCCAGAGGAAGGCAAACAAAAAACCCCATTAAGGGGAAAAATTAATTCCTTCCTGATTCCAATAATTGGCAATCGGATTAATCCCTGGATTAACATCCTTCCCATGTATACTTATTTGGTATATCCCTGTATACCTTTCCCATCTAAAAAAATGTCCAACCTTTTTTTGAACAAATCTATTGTATCTGCCATCACAGTCTCCATGGGTAATGAATTCCACATTTAACTGCCCTTACTGTAAAGAATCCTTTCCTTTGTTGCAAGTGAAATTTCCTTTCCTCCGACCTTAAGGGATGGCCCGAGTCCTTTGTACTGCCCGTGGGATGAATAGTTCTTTTGAAAGCTCCTTGTATTGTCCCTGAATATATTTGTATATAGTTATCATATCCCCTCTTAGATGCCTCTTTTCTAATGTAAATAAATCTAATTTAGCTAGCCTCTCCTCATAAGTTAGAATGTCCATCCACTTTAATAATTTGTTGGCTCTTCTCTGCACTCTCTCTAGTTCCATAATGTATTTTCTTAGGATTGGTGCCCAAAATTGTACTCCATATTCAAGGTGTGGTCTTATTAATGCTTTGTAAAGGGGCATAATTATGTTTATTTCCCTTCCATCCATTGCCCGTTTGATGCAAGATAAGATCTTGTTTGCCTTTGCAGCTACTGCATGACATTGGGCACTATTGCTAAGCCTGCTGTCTACAAGCACTCCTAAATCCTTCTCCATCAAGGATTCCCCCAATATATCTCCATTTAATTTGTAAGTCACCTTTTTATTCTTGCATCCCAAATGCATAACCTTACATTTATCTGTATTAAACCTCATCTGCCATTTACCTGCCCACGTTTCCAGTCTCTCCAAGTCCTTCTGAAGAGAAATTACATCCTGCTCTGATTCTATTACCTTATACAATTTAGTATCATCAGCAAAGATGGAGACTTTGCTCTCGATCCCAACCTCAAGGTCATTAATAAACAAGTTAAAAAGCAGGGGTCCCAGTACCAATCCCTGAGGTACTCCACTCACGACTTCAGCCCAACCTGAAAAAGTTCCATTTATGACAACCCTCTGCTGTCTGTCCTTTAACCAGTTTTCAATCCAGGTGCATATATTATTACTGAGTCCAATTTTCTTTATTTTGCTCTCCAACCTCTTGTGTGAAACCATATCAAAACCCTTTGCAAAATCTAAGTAGACCACATCAACTGCATTACCCTGGTCTAAATTCCTACTTACCTCCTCAAAGAAACAAATAAGGTTAGTTTGGCAAGATCTATCCTTCATAAATCCATGCTGACTATTACTGATAATTTTGTTTTCCATTAGGTATTCCTGAATATTATCCCGTATTAAACCTTCAAGTAGTTTCCTACTATTGAAGTCAGTTTTACAGGTCTGTAATTTCCCAGATTAATAGAGATTAGTGAATATAGGCCTTAAAAACACCACCTCAAACATGCAAGATTTATTTGATGCAAAGAGAATGGAAAACTGCACCAATTAGAGTCACAAATCATGATACTTTGCTGACAATCTCCCAGCTCCTCCTATAACCAATTCCCAAAGTGCTCATGGTGCAAGTGGAGTGTGATTGTAGCAAAGCACTTTGTTATAGTGACGTAAATTAATGCAGAGTCAAAATGATGCCATGTTCACCTGTTTAAGAGCTATGCTCCAGTTTCTGACACATGATTCATATGTCCCTTGGAGATTTTCCTTTGATAAATAATATAGTGCAATTATTTTACTGTGGTTTGACCCAGGTTTTAGGCCATGAGACTTTACGAAATAATCCCATTAATTAAAATATTGTAATATGTGTTTGTATGGCAACAATAAAACATAATTGTCAATTAAAGTAGAACACATTAACTGGTACTTGCTTAATGTTTTCTCATCATAATTTTATGTGACACAATTAAATTGACCAGTAAAATCAATATACTTTTACCATTCAGTATAGAGGTAATTTCTGATTATCTGTTATTTGTGAAATTATTGTTAGAATTTGTCCTATGGTTAAATTATTCTTTTTACTTATTATTATAATTAAATGTTCAAAATTGTTTAGATTGAACGCCATAGAATGTAGACAATATGTCAAGGTGAATTTTAGAAAATTAGCAAATTAATCAGCAAGTTTGATAAAGTCATAATTTGCTAATTCACATTTGCTAGTGACTCCCACCGCAATAAGTGTGAGAAACACTAATTATAGGTAATTCCATTAACTGTGAAACACCCATTGACTTCAATACCATAGTCCACCAAATGGTACAGTACTATCTCAGCTTAATGAATAAACTTCTTAATTAAAAGCACCTTTTTCTCAAATGTAATGTATTTGACAGAGAAGCATATTGTTATACTTGCCAGTTATATTAATTTCTATTGACATACATGCACTTTAATACACCTTAGGACCTTTCCGAATCATTTTGACATTTGTTTAATTCATGGTACAAATTGCTAAGCATGATAAAAAAAATACTATTATTTCTATTAAAAAAAAATGCATTTACCCATGAACATTTAATACATATTCAATTTTAATCATGTAAAATATAATACACAGTTTGATGGTGTTACTGTGATTTTACACATGCAGAGACACCACACAGTGTCACCATTGCTCCAAATATAATATTCAAGTAATTGAAATGTGAAACACTGTTTCTTATTTTCGCCTTTGTTTCTTCGTGCCATTTTTACATTATAGCTATCTTCAGAACTTGATAAATGACCCTTATGGTTTTGATTTATCAAACATTGTTTGCAGTTTCAACCAAATGGCATTCACATGTATTAATGAAACTATAAATTCACTTTTAGTCGAGAAATACTAATGCAATACTGAAAAGTTATTTATGTGATTTCATGTCACTGTATGTACAGCAAGGAGATTATTTCAGCACAATTTAATTTAATTGTTAGCAAATTAGATTAAGTATGCAGCCAAAAATACCAGATTAAAGGCTATGACATAATAATTGAGTTAAATTGGAAAACATAAAAGTGGATGGAAGTTTCAGTCCCTAGAGAGACCCTCTGGTGACCGAAAAAGTTATATTTTGAGGACCTTATTTCTCAAAGCATGTGCCATGGATGGGTTGGATTAGGAAATAATTGTAAAGCACTATTGAGAGATGAATGAGGTATTGCTCATCAAAGGCAACAACAAGATAAACCAAATATATGGGTATTAAAACCCACTTTAGACTTCATTGTAATGTCCTAATTCAATAAGAACAAGAGAAAAAGGGGAGGAGATACCAGCACGCCTTATTTGTGTAAGGAAAGGGAGTGTGGGTGTGGATGGTGCACTAGGGGAATGGAATATAAGAACAACGTTCAGAGTCCACTGTGTCCAGATGGAGACAGTGGGTCAGAAAGTCCCCAAATTACATGCACTGAAATCCATACGAAAGTGTGTATAATTGTATTGCGAATTGAGGTACACAATGGTATTGTCGTGAAGAGAACCCCAAACCAAATAGTCAGGAAATCTGATAATAGTTAAAATAAATGTAATAGTATATCAATAGTAAAATAAAAGGGGTAATTCCCAAATCCCACGGGCTGTTATAATTGCTGTCAAGTAATACACAATAGGTATTATACTGGCTTTGAGCAAGAAGGCTATTTGTGTATTGCTATAGGGTAATCCTACTGTATGTAACAGCTTGTAAAGTAAAATGTGGTTGCCTAGTTTATTGGTTAAAGCTAGTGTTCCCTTCGTGAGGACAATAATATTACAATATATCTGAATAACGTATCAATATAGCTTGCCACTGGTTCCCTTATTGGAGACAATGATGTTACACTGTATAGATTGTATAGCTTGCTACAATGTATTTTCTGGGATTGCAAAAAACATGGGAGCCCTCCCCTGTGTATGGTTACTGGGTGACTATAGGATACCTTAAGGATTAGTCGGGGTTAATGGAGTCACCGAAGCACAGGAGGAGGTAATATTTGTATTATACCTCCATCCCTAATGGTGAAAACAACTCTATTTCTCTACTGAACTTAATCCAAAAATTAGTATGCCAATACAAGGTGGTATTGATATACTCGTCCCGCTCAAGCACTGATAATTAAGATAGTTGATAAATAACTCAGCATGTGGAGATAGATCCCAGTTGCTGAAATGATCATGTAGCCACAATATAGTAAAGCATTACTGCTGTGGACTAGAGGTAGCAGTTTATAGCTGCAGAGCGCCTCTGTAGAGATTGAATATACCGTGGTAGCAATGGTTTCTTATGCTGCTGTAAGGGTAATTCTGCAGCTATTATAGAATTTACGGCTAGAGGAACATCCTCATGACAGGCAGTGGATATTCAGAGTTGAGTGCACGGCTATTCGCACTCAGTAGAAAATAAAATGGAAAATCAGTTAACTTGAGTACAAATAGCCGCACGGCTATTCGCACTCAGTAGAAAATAAAATGGAAAAAATAAACATCCCTGCCAGGAATCAAACCCTGGTCCACTATGCTAATGGCCTGCAGCATAACCACTGAGCTATAAGACTTTCTGATTGTTTTCTAGTGAATAAAGGCATAGAAACCTGTTCATAACAGCTCGGCTATTCGCTCTCAGTTAAGTTCTACTGAGTGCGAATAGCCGTGCGGCTATTTGCACTCAACTGTGAATAGCTGTGCGGCTATTTGCACTCAACTCTGAATATCCACTGCCCTCATGACATATATGGATATCATTAGTACTGTGGGAAGAATGGTGTTCCAAGGTGGTTATTGTGATGTGAGCGATAGTACATGTATTGAGGCAACAGTAGTACAAGAGTCACAACTATAGGGGTTACCTCAATAGGAAGCCTCAAGGTAGAGGTGTCAGCTGATTAAGCAGCTCTGTGCTGCAAGCGGCTGCTGTGGATCGTAGAATTACTGTAGAACTCACAGTTTCACATCCTGCATTTGACCGGTATGTATAGGCAATACTACAGTAAATCAATATAAAGTATATTTATAGATCAGTTGCCATGGTAAGAATGGTTCATTAGTATCATGCGGCTGCTGCAGGGTGGCACTGACAGCTGATTGGAAACTTGCAATTGCAGAAAGACTCTGTGAGGAATCGAAGTACTGTGGTGGTAACGGTCTCACAGAATGTGGTGAGGATATGGAGGCAGCACTTAAGGAGCTCACAGCAAAAGGCACACTTTACTATCATATATGGATGTCCCCGAGACCGTGGTAGGAACGGTACATGTAGGATATGCTCGGATATGTCAGTCCATATTTCTAGCGCGATTACCATGCTAGTAATGGTTAATTAGTAATGTGTGGGTGCCACAGAGTTGAAGTTGATTGGAAACTTGCAGCTGCAGAAAGCCTCTGTGGAAGATCGAAATACTGTGGTGATAATGGTTTCTCAATTTGTCGTGAGAATAAGGCGGCAGCAATTCCGGAGCTCACAGCATAAATAAAGGACACCCTAATATCACATATGGATGTCCTCAGGACCGTGCTAGGAACGATACGTATAGAGCTGTTCGGAACGGGATTCAGTAAACTTTGAGCCTACTAGAAGGAAGGGAATTTCTAAAAAAAACTTCCCACTTCCACGGCCACGCTTCAATATATTTCTATATTTAATGAACAAATACCCTGATGAGAATGGATTGTAAATGTAACATCAGAAGCAGCAGTAGAACAGAGGCTTGCAACTCTAGGGATCACCTCAGTAGAAGTGACCGTGATTCGAACGGTTCATGTTTAGAAAGTATCTTGGCTCATGCAGAGTTAACAAAACTTTTAATAGCAATTGTACACCTCAGTGGGCAGGCATGCGTCCCAACGGTCATTTCGCAGAGGAGCTTTATCAAGGCAATTCAATAAGGTCTAATACGGCTGATTGCACTTCAATCGGCTGAAAACTGCTATTTAACGCAATCCCAGTTTTTAGCAAATCAGGCCTGAAATAGATTCTTACATCACATCAAATTTCAAAGTCCTTTTGTAAATTAAAACAACCAAAAATGTTGAAACTCTTAAATTATTTAAAATACTTTTGGTTTGATTTGTTTTTGATTTATAAAAGCATCACCTATTGTTGTATCTTATGTTATTGCAACCAGTAGTGCGGTCCTGCTGGTGAAATGGCACAATTTCCCCTTCTACTTTTAACACATGACTGATTCCTAACAATGGCATTGCAGCACGCCACGGGTTTAAATAACTTTTTCTACTCAACATCTGACTGCCCATCCGAGTTGGAATGGGAGAGAGCATTGCAATATCCTATACTTTGACATCAAAACATTATTTTTATGGTTGATGTTAAAGTTTGTAAAAGGTTTAGATTCTCTAAATCTAGATATAGAAGGCTTCATTATTTTCTCAAGGTATATTGCAGTATCCAGCAGTAACATTACCATTAAATCCAATGGGAACAGATATTCTGAGGTATGCCTGGGTATGTTGAAGAACAATGTCACTCGCTACCACTGCAAATATAATATTGCTGCCATTTTGTTTTTTACTTGAGTGTTAATTTAATACCAAAAAGACACAAATACTGTATGATTAAAACTAATATTAACTAATGTAGAAATTATGTGTGTGTGTGTGTGTGCACACGCATTTGGCAATCTGTTTCAGTGCAAGAGTAACTTCTATTTGTATGTATATGTATATATGTATAAAACAAAAGGGGACAGCGCGGGCTCCATAGTGTACAATAATACAAGTTTATTAATCACGAGCTAAAATCAAAAAACTTACAGCAATGAGATAGGACATGCGCATCAAACAAGAACACCAATGGTCATGCTGTTAGGCCGCGGGCATGGTCTGCGCTTAGGCGCTGACCCATGCTGAGCCACGCTCACGCTCGGCAGTGAGCCCCTGCAGCCGCAATGAGAGCGGCTTTAGCAGGGGCTTGAGCACGCTTCCGCAGGCGTGCGGAAGCGTAGCCGACAATGCAATTTTAGTTTCGGCGCTCACGGGAGCGCAGGGTCGGTCAAGTGAGCGGTTCACCCAATGAGGGCGAACCAGCTCCGTGACATCACTGGCCCGCCCCCCGACATGCCCCCGGACGACGCGTGAACTTAGGCCAGAGAAAGCACTTGCTTTCCCTCAGCCTTAGCGTGCCTCCGCACGGCTAAAATCACTATGGACTTAGCCTTAGTCAGGAACAGTAGTCTCGTGGCTGAAGCGTGTAAATCTTCCTCTGTGCCGCCGGGTGTCTCCGTAGTGATGTGCATTCACTTCAGCGGCCCCCCCGGCTAAAACTTTATTGTCCATAATGTTCAATTATTCAATTAGGAAATTCTAGCTACACCCAAAATTGAGTGGAAGACTATGTTTGCAAGTGGCTAAAGACAATACAGGGGAAAGACACACAATACATGAGTATTATAGAGCAGGTTCATATTCTAAATACATGTAATATATACATACATTGGAGTGGCTAACCTGAAAAGTACAAAGAAGAGATGACTACAATGATACATACTTACAGTATATAACATATAGACATATATTGCATACAAAGGGATGGCTTTAAAATGGATTTAAAAATTGATGAATCAAGATTATTTACTTATGAATAATAAAAAAAAGTGAAATATGAATAATAAGTGTGCTCATAATTGTATTAATATATTTTGATTGGTGGATTGTGATTATGTGATATAACCGTGAATATCTATTGTAAATTTAATATAGATTTGTGAGTGAATAGTGATGATTTAAATGAATGTACAGTGTAACTAAAACAACATGTGTGTAAGTGAATATTGGAATTAGTTTGTGATACAATAAATCAAGTGATTACAAAGATAAATAAACATATGTTAAAATGAATACACCTAAAATATTAATTTAATTAGAGATATATGTGTGTGTGTGTGTGTGTGTGTGTGTGTTCATATGGGGAATGTATACCCTAACAAAGGAAATAACAACCAAGTAGGACAGTGAGGAAAAACTACCCAAAAATATGCTCATGCTTCACATACAAGTATAATAATGTGTGTGTTTGCATGCAAAAGACTCATGGATCTGTGAATATACAAATATATATATATTAAAAAAATATATATGAAAAATACAAAATTGCATATAAAAATAATAATAATAATAATAATAATAACATTCATACTGAGTGATCCAAGCCTCGCAGCTTGCATGCGATAAACACAGATCAAAAAAATGAGCTTAATAGAGCCCTAACTGATTATATGTCATGAGCAAATGAGTAGTGGAATAAAATAAAAACATATCATTATATAGGTTAAAAAACCATTCACAAGAGTATATGTTATATAAAATGATACATGTTAGAGATGCAAGGGTCTAAACAAGTAACCCGTGCATCGCAACTTGCATGTGATCACATAATCACAATCCACCAATAAAAATATATTAATACAATTTTGAGCACATTTTAATTTTTTTATTCATAATTTAATAATCTTGATTCATCAATTTTTAAATCCATTTTAAAGCCATCCCTTTGTATGCAATATATGTCTATATGTTATATACTGTAAGTATGTATCATTGTAGTCATCTCCTTCTTTGTACTTTTCAGGTAGCCACTCCAATTTATGTGTATAATACATGTATTTAGAATATGAACCTGCTCTATAATACTCATGTATTGTGTGTCTTTCCCCTGTATTGTCTTTAGCCACTTGCAAACATATTATTTAGCTCAATTTTGGGTGTAGCTAGAATCTTCTAATTGAATAATTGAACATTATGGACTATATAAGGAATGAGGATAGACTCATTCCTTGTCCTCTGATGAAGTCGCCGGTACACTCGTGATGAACTGTGTAAGGGCGCTATCTACAAGCACCAGGTGTTTAGCTCATTGAGCAATTTCTGGACTGAAAGGGAACTGTGGTGCTGCAGAACGAAAGGAGCGTGAGCTGTTTTAGCCAGGGGGGGGCGCTGAAGTGCACGCACATCACGCCAGAGACACCCGGCGGCACAGAGAAAGATTTACATGCTGCAGCCACGAGACTACTGTTCCTGACTAACAGCATGACCATTGGTGTTTTTGTTTGATATGCATGTCCTATCTCATTGCTGTGAGTTTTTTGATTTTAGCTCTTGATTAATAAACATGTACTATTTTACACTATGGAGCCCGCGCTGTCCCCTTTTGTTTTATATAAGAATCGTGGAAGGTGGTTGTTTCCTGTGGATAGCTGCTCGGGTGTTCCAGTGTTTTTTATTATCTTTTCAGGTTTCATTTTATATATTTTTCCAGTGTTTGCACTTTCTGGCTTTTTTCCTTGTGTTTTTTTCCCAGTGTTTCCCATTCCTTATACACTTCCTCTTTCCTTGTTGTTATATATGTTGTTTGTTTGTTTGTCTAGGTTGAGTAATATTATCATTATCAGCTACTATACATCTCCCTCATCCTATTATTCACCCATTTCCAACACCTATCAATAAGCGCTATGAATTTATGTGTTTTGTCATGTATATATGTATGTATATATGTGTGTGTGTGTGTATGCGTGTTGATAAAGCTGCAAAGGGTGACTGGCAGGCATTTGGCAAACTGTTTCAGCACAAGAGTGTGTGTGTGTGTGTGTATATATATACAGTGATTATTTAACCAGTGGAATAGCTAAGTGCAATATAGAAAAACATATATTTACAGTATATAATAGTGAATAAGACTTAGAAAAATGTCAAGTATGTATACACAGTGAAACAGATAGTAAGTGATTGAGGTGTGTGTGTAAAGTGTAAGGATAATAACAAATATAGTATTGCCTATAGATGAGGATACTTGCATACCAATAGGTAAGATGCAAAAGGTCCTGGCAGGTATATAAATGGGCAAGCAGTCCAGAGAAGGAGATAGACCGAAGGACAGAGAGCACACACACTATAAGGCAAGGGACAGATATACAATTTAAATTATACAGTATCATTGGCTAGCAAAACACTGAAATGTTAAAATGCATGAAAATACATATAGGGAAAGGTGGGGGGGTACAGCAAGGATTAGCAGAGGGATAAAAAGACCAGATATAGTCACCACACAATATGTGAGGAATTACTTAAATACAAAAAATGTCCACAAAACTGTGTTTGAAGATAGCGTGGACAAGTGCAAATGTGGAAGATAATATGCTGTTTTGATGGTGAAATTGCCAGCATCTAATCCACACGAGCTTCCAAAAGTCACTTGTATGTTTTTTTTTATAAAGAAAGGCATTCATCTAGTACATTCTGAACACTGCAAACACCACTTTCCAACTCTCTAGGATATAACTGTCAATAAAAATTATATATTTTTTGTCGCACAATTTTTTTGTATATAGAGAAATTGATAGTAAGACTTTTTCGTTCAGTTAAACATGTTTTATCAGAAGTTAATATTTGAATTCTAAACTTTGAGATCAAAACTGGAGGTTTGATTATTATTAACATTTTGTCATAAAGTTTAATCCGCAAGCCTGCAAGGGATGTAAGAATGAAAACACTGACATTATATTACTGTAATTTCCAGTTAAACAATAGCAGATCAGATTTGGTAAATTCTCTGTGATTTTAATGAAACAAAAAAAATTAAGACCAGAAAAATCTAATTTCCATTGCTTTTTTAATTTGAGCAGGGTTTGTGCAGTATATTTTGAGGGCAAGAAAGCATATTGTTTTCTCGCAGTCACCATTCTCATTCCCTGTATTGCCATAGCTGACTGACAGCTGAAACAGTCAAGGGGATACTATGTCTTACATGCTCCACTGCCAGTATAGATAGAACGTTTGACCATGTTTGACATATACAGTACTAAGTTGGAAGAGTTAAGTTATTCTTCAACAAACACAACTTTTTTTCTCTGCTTTTAGCTTCAGTAAGCACAACACCTAGTACAACACCTAACAAGAATCTCACACACATCTACAAAAACGTGAAACAGAATTTTGGCTTGTACAATATATTGTGCAAAAAGAGGTGTTACAAATAGTGCTCCTCCCTAAAACTATTTTTAAAGAAATAAAGTGTAAAATTGGGTTTTAGTGTCTGAGGACACAATTTTCAAGTGCATATGAACGTGCAAAACAGTGAAAGTTATTTAAAAACAAACATGTGACAATCAATATAACTCTAGTAAAATAGGGATAAATAGTACATACAAATACAAATAAATTTGTATATGCACTATTTATCAGAGGCACCACTTATCCTCCCATGGATGCTTGTGTCTCGTAGTTGGATCTTCGCACT
This sequence comes from Ascaphus truei, assembly GCF_040206685.1. Classification (NCBI taxonomy): domain Eukaryota; kingdom Metazoa; phylum Chordata; class Amphibia; order Anura; family Ascaphidae; genus Ascaphus; species Ascaphus truei. The sequence goes on along the minus strand of NC_134486.1, from coordinate 200,126,209 downwards.
TCCGGGTAAGGTTCTGTAGTGGGGGACCATCCAGGAACATTACCTGGAACTGCGAAGACACAACTACGACACACCGGCATCCACGAGTGAACAGGCGGTGAGAGTGAGATACTTCTGATCCCACAGAGCACTGTTTAACCTGTTTAATGTTTTAAAAATCTAGCACCTTTTTTTAGCATTTTTAAAATTATTTTAATGTAATAAAAAACATTATATACTGTCTGCATTAGTGCTCTTTCTTCACATTTTGGCAAGGGACTATAACCGTAAGACTACATTGAACAAATTTGCCACTGTTTTGGTGATGCCTTTATTAGTGTGGAGAATATAGTAATACCAGTTACCCTACATCGCAAATGTTGCCTTTGTAAGGCTATACTACACTATCTCTTTGTACAATATATTACTAGCATATTGTAAACAGTAGGTCAGTAAAAGCTTAAGAGAAAATAATGTACTCACAAAGGTATGTTTGCTGCTATTGGTCTTAAAGGTATTCTCTTATTTTCGCTTGTTCAATGTTACAGTTATTGAAAATGATTGGGTCGTTATATAGGCTTTTAGGAGAAATTATATCAGGTTATTACTCACTGTATAGTTTGTATTTTTTCAAACGTAAATCATTTTGTGTGAGTTCTACTGACAAGCCCTTTGCCTTCAAGCAACAGGTCACTACAGCCTTTTCAAATTGTTATATGTTTGTTTCACTTTATATTTTTGCAATATTTTAGGAGATATACTGTCTGGACATATTAACTAAGAAGTTCTACTCCATAAGACGCCTTCCATGCAGGAAGATACCTTTCCGCCTCTTCACTTGAATTGGCCCTAAAGGGCAAGATTTACTTAAGACATGCTAGGTGGTGTCTCATAGAGAACCACATCGAAATAAATATGGACAAATATGATTTGGTGAAAGAAAAACATTAGTTACAACACAGCATGCAAAAGTCACTTGTTTATGTAATACTTGGCTTGGCAACTGCAACAAAACAGAATCCATTGGCTCATAGTACTGATGCAGCCACCAGTATCTGATCACTTGCCTGGGTAAAAACTAAGGCCCATAATATAGTGGGCGCACTTTCTTGCGCTGTGCGTGCGCAGCAATTATAATTGGCGGTGGTTAGTCAGCCTTTCTATAATAGGGCCGCGTGCGCACGGCAGAGAGCGTGGAGCCGGTCAATCGGGGAGAAAACTGTGAAAAGTACCTTTTCGCATTGCTCTGAGGCTGCCATGTATATGTGCGTGTGTATACTGTATATATGTATGTATGTATGTATGTACAGTATGTGTGTGTGTATATGTGTGTATATGTGTGTACTGTAGTGCCAACAGTTATTCTAACACAAACCAGTGGCAATCGCCAAAAAGACCTAGGTACATGCTGGGTACATGCTGGGTCTAGTTTAAGGCAAGTTTAAGGCATTTCTGCATTGACTAATGGCCCATCAGATTAACAGAGGGGTTCCCTGGCAGTTCCATTCAAACTGAATGGGACTGTCAGGGACCCCGGCTGTGTTAATCCGATGGGTCATTAGTCAATTCAGAAATGCCTTAAACTTGCCTTAAACTAGCCAGGTTACACCCAGCATGTACCCAGCATGTAACCGGGCTAGTTTAAGGCAAGCTTTAGAATACTCGTTGTCTCGTCTGTATGTGTAGATAAGTATCAAAGTTGCACTCCACTTCTCAGATCACATGAACTCCTTTCCTATCTGTGCCCTCTGACACTACACGGCTTATAAATCCTCCTTATACATTCTCTTTCTTTCCATGCTTCTCCTTCTTGCTTCTGGGATACCTCTCCCAATCCTTGTCCTTGCCTTATTTGTACATGCCGTCCTCGCCTTCCACGTACAACTTCTACTCCTTCTGGTGTCAACCCCTCTAACCTCATACTCATCCCCCGTCAACTTTCCTCCTCTCTCCTTTTCTCCTGTGCCCTTTGAAATACCCACTTCCTTTCCAACAAGTTTCTCTCTTTGCTCCTCTCCTCAAATTTCTGTTAACAAATCCTTCCTATTCCTCCCACTCTTTCTTTTCTCTCCTTTGATGCTCACACTGTCCAGATTTTGTCTCCTGTCCCTGTCCACGTGGCGCTCATCTATTGCCCACCTATCTGTGCTCTCCCCTTCTGTCTTCATCTCACATTTTGAATCCTGGTTCTCCTTCTTTCTCTCCTCAGACTCCCCTGTTCTTCTCCTTGGGGACTTAAACTGCCATACTGATGAACCCCTCGCCCTTGGGCTTATCACTTTCTCTCTCTAACCTCCTCTATGCACACACATATTTTCAGCTCCTCCATTTACTCTGTTAACTTTCCCTCCTCCATCAAACACGCAACAGTTATATCATTTATCAAAAACAGCAAGCTTGACTGTACTTGTCTCTCTAACTATCGTCCTGTCTCCCTTCTGCCTTTTGCCAATAAACTCCTTGAACATCTTGTATTCTCTCGCTTGGTCCATTTTCTCACCATGTATTCTGTCCTAGACCCATTACAATCTGGCTTCCGAACTGCTCACTCCAATGAAATAGCCCTCACTAAAATATCTAATGGCCTCCATTCTGCCAAATACAAATGTAATTACACTCTTCTCATACTACTCAACATCTTTGCTGCCTTTGATACTGTGGACCACCCTCTTCTCATTCACATTCCCCATACCCTTGGTATCCATAACAGAGTTCTTTCCTGGATTTCCTTTTACTTCTCCCATCATACTTTCAGTGTCTCATTTGCAAACTCCTCCTCCTCTATTGATCTCTGTGGGCGTACCCAATGGGTCTGATCTGGAACCTCTGCTCTTTTCTCTTTTACACACTTTCTCTAGGTGACCTTATCACATCTCTTGGTTCAACTATCACCTCTATGCTGATGACACACATATTTCTTTTCATACCCTGACCTTACACCTGCTGTATAGACCAAACTCTCTGAATGTCTCTCTGCTATATCATTCTGGATGGCCCTTCGTTGACTAAAACTAAAGATGTAAAAATGGAGCTCCTCATACTTCCTCCAAAGACTGGCCCTACTGCCCCCTTCTACATTGCTGTTGGTTGCACTATCATACACCCAGAATCACAAGCACACTGTACTACACACAAAATTATCCTTCCCACCTTTAAGACTATACACCCTTCAGCCCCTCCTTACATCTGAGCCCTAATATCTTGCCATATGCCATCTCGACTCTGGTGTTCGGCTAAAGGATGTCTTCTCTCTACCCCCTATGTATCTAAAGCCCTCTCCCACCTAAAAACTTTCTCACACTGCCCCACACCTCTGGAATGCCCTTTCCCTCAATATCTGGCTAATGTAGCACCCTCTCTATCCACCTTTAAAACCCATCTAAAACAAACCTCTTTAACAAAGCATATGGGTAGCTCTGTGGCTTATGCTATATACCTCATACATGGACCGTGGCCCCTTCTAGATGCACTTACTATACCTGAACACCCTCCTACGGTCTATGTACGTTCTTCCTACTTACCACTTAGATTGTAAGCTCTTTGGGGCCTTGACTTCTTTTTCCTAATGTTACTTTTATGTCTCATGCCCTTATTCTCGTTGTGTTATATTATTAGGTCATGTGTATTACTGCTGTGAAGCGCTATATACATAGCTGGCACAATAAAAATAAAGATATACATACATACATACATACATACCAACCAACATACATAGTGGATTCTAATTCTCAGCTAGTGAAAGAGAATGGGAAAAATTTGATATATTAAGGCAAGGATGCACAATCTTTTTTGTCTGTGCCCCCCTGCCTGCATTCCCCCCTGCTCACGCACTCCTACTAAATTTTCTCTGGCATCATCTGATGTCACATGATGTTGCCTTGCCATGGCAATATGTGGTCATTTGACTCCGTGGCATCATTTGACGCCCTGTTGTCATGGCTATGGGTCGCCTGAAGCCACCAGAGACAATGTAAGAGGGAGATAAAAAGGCCTTGCACATTCCCCCAGCATTTAATATAAATGTTCTGGGGAAGAGCGCGGGGCCTCTGTAAGAGCTACGCCCCACCCCAGAAAATTTTGCACCCCCCCAGTTTGCGCACCCCTTCATTAAGGCAGTGATCAGCCGAGACCCAGGAGACTGAAAGCTTTGACTGAAATTGCTACTAGAGATGGACACATATTTTTGCAAATTTGGATCGGCCGGTTCCTTTGGTAAGCGGATTTCAGCGGATCAATGTCAAAAAGGGTCATTTTTATTATTATAGAAAACCGTAACCCATGGACAGATTTGTAGAATCCAATTCCCGGATTCAGCAATCCGTTGGTTGAATTTTAAAGCAGGAGTCCAAGCTGCCGTTTTTTTTTAAATTTGAATTTATCCCTTTAATATGTGCATCAATACAATCCACACAATGATAAGTAATTAGCTAAGTTGCTGATCGATCCATTCTCCTGTGATCGATCAGTGAACATTTGGCTCGGTTATTCACTAAATGGCTGTCAGTGCAGCAGAAGAGGACCAAAGGTGCAAAGTTGTGTGGGGAAGAATATGTGGCCAAGCAGTCACTAGATACAATTGGTGCACTGCTAGAGAGAGAGAGAGAGAGCAGGACTCAAAAAGAGGTGTGCCAGACTCTGTTTCAGAAGAGGAAGGGGATGTGACTTTGTAAATGGTTGCTATAGAAACAAAAATGCTTGTTACATTATAATACAATTAAATGTAATTTAGAGTTGATTTAAAAAACATGCTACAAGTATTTTCTCATAGTACAGAACGTATTTATTAAAGAAAACACACATGTAGGATATTTCTTGGTTTGCAGCTTTAAGAATCCACCAACGGATTGCTCAATTCGCGGATTGGATTACACAAATCTGTCAACGGGTTGTATTCAGTGGTGGATTTTGATATATCCGTGCAGATTGAAACCCTCCAAATCCGTTTGCGGATTTTACACCACCATCAGATTTTGGGGGTAACGTCAGCAAAAATATGGGAAACGGATTTGGGTGGTTTCGCCCATCTCTAATTGCAACCCCCCATGTGACAAATACAGGATTCTAATTAATAAACTGCCAAATTAAAATAAAATCATCAGGATAAAAAAAAACTTTCATTAATTATTAAACTGTGTTGTTGGCAAGCCAGGCAGTACGTACAGGCCATGAGTACAAAAAACATCTGCAGTTCTCACCATATTCAATAAGATTTTTTGGTACAGAATCACTGTATCAAAATGCAACTCATTTGCATTATACATTATGACATGATTTGTAACATTTAAGGTTTGGGAAGTCGCTCTGATAGGTAAAGGCTCAACAATTTAAACTGATCAAAGTAATATTATGAAAGGGTTACATAGTGAATTCTTACATACTGAACAATCAGATTAGCATATTTATTTTAAGATTCATGTATCATATGTTGGTAAAGTTGCAAATGTAACATAGTGGTTGACTAAACTTAATTATTAGAGCTCACAGTGTTAATTAAAAAATATATTAAATTAGAAAAAAGGATTTACAAAGTAATCAATCACCTTGCTTTAAACTTTTTGACATATCACTGACATTCAGTCAATGTGTTTGTACCGTATGTGAGATTCCACCTTAATCCTTGTTAGATATTCTCCCAATATGTTATTAGGTAAACCATCAATCTTGCGAGCCTTCAGTAGAAGAACATTTGTTAGATTTTACTTGTCAATGCCAATCGTCTCCGTTTTTAAATATATTGTAATTACTTAATTTTGTGAGATTTGTTAATTTACATACAAATATTTTATATCACATGGAATCTACAAGACAATATGACGTTTCTTGAAAAATACATTCTTGCAGATTAATGAATGGGCTTCTGGGGTATAGTTCAGAAATCATGACTTTCCTGTGCGTCAATTACATAGTTACATAGTTACATAGTAGATGAGGTTGAAAAAAGACTTCCGTCCATCAAGTTCAACCTATGCTAAATTTAGACAATAGATACTTTATCCTATATCTATACTTCCTTATTGATCCAGAGGAAGGCAAACAAAAAACCCCATTAAGGGGAAAAATTAATTCCTTCCTGATTCCAATAATTGGCAATCGGATTAATCCCTGGATCAACATCCTTCCCATGTATACTTATTTGGTATATCCCTGTATACCTTTCCCATCTAAAAAGATGTCCAACCTTTTTTTGAACAAATCTTTTGTATCTGCCATCACAGTCTCCATGGGTAATGAATTCCACATTTTAAATGCCCTTACTGTAAAGAACACTTTCCTTTGTTGCAGGTGAAATTTCCTTTCCTCCAACCTTAAGGGATGGCCCCGAGTCCTTTGTACTGCCCGTGGGATGAATAGTTCTTTTGAAAGCTCCTTGTATTGTCCCTGAATATATTTGTATATAGTTATCATATCCCCTCTTAGACGCCTCTTTTCTAATGTAAATAAATCTAATTTAGCTAGCCTCTCCTCATAAGTTAGAATGTCCATCCCCTTTATTAATTTGGTGGCTCTTCTCTGTACTTTCTCTAGTTCCATACTGTCTTTTCTTAGGATTGGTGCCCAAAATTGTACTCCATATTCAAGGTGTGGTCTTACTAATGCTTGGTAAAGGGGCATAATTATGTTTATTTCCCTTCCATCCATTGCCCGTTTGATGCAAGATAAGATCTTGTTTGCCTTTGCAGCTACTGCATGACATTGGGCACTATTGCTAAGCCTGCTGTCTACAAGCACTCCTAAATCCTTCTCCATCAAGGATCCCCCCAATATATCTCCATTTAATTTGTAAGTCGCCTTTTTATTCTTGTATCCCAAATGCATAACCTTACATTTATCTGTATTAAACCTCATCTGCCATTTACCTGCCCACGTTTCCAGTCTCTCCAAGTCTTTCTGTAGAGAAATTACATCCTGCTCTGATTCTATTACCTTATACAATTTAGTATCATCAGCAAAGATGGAGACTTTGCTCTCGATCCCAACCTCAAGGTCATTAATAAACAAGTTAAAAGCAGGGGTCCCAGTACCGATCCCTGAGGTACTCCACTCACTACTTAAGCCCAACCTGAAAAAGTTCCATTTATGACAACCCTCTGTTGTCTGTCCTTTAACCAGTTTTCAATCCAGGTGCATATATTATTACTGAGTCCAACTTTCTTTATTTTGTACACCAACCTCTTGTGTGAAGCCGTATCAAAAGTCTTTTCAAAATCTAAGTAGACCACATCAACTGCATTACCCTGGTCTAAATTCCTACTTACCTCCTCAAAGAAACAAATAAGGTTAGTTTGGCAAGATCTATCCTTCATAAATCCATGCTGACTATTACTAATAATTTGGTTTTCCATTAGGTATTCCTTAATATTATCCCGTATTAAACCTTCAAGTAGTTTCCCTACTATTGAAGTCAGGCTTACAGCTCTGCAATTTCCCGGTTGTGATCTAGCTCCCTTTTTAAATATAGGCACCACATCTGCTTTACGCCAATCTTGTGGTACTGAGCCTGTGGAAATGGATTCCTTGAATATTAAATATAATGGTTTTGCTATTACTGAGCTTAACTCCTTGAGAACTCTTGGATGTATGCCATCGGGGCCAGGTGCCTTATTAACTTTAATTTTTTCAAGTCGCTTATGAACTTCTTCCTTAGTTAACCAATTTTTCATTAATATGGAGGTTGTGGCTTCCTCCTGCGGCACTACTATTGAACTTGATTCTTCCCTGGTAAACACAGAGGCAAAGAATTTGTTTAATACCTCAGCTTTTTCCTTATCTCCAATAATCTGCCTACCCATCTCACACTGAAATGGTCCTATATTTTCTTTTCTCATTTTTTTGTTATTAAGGTACTTAAAGATTTTTTTAGGGTTGACCTTAGTTTCTATTGCAATCCTTTATTCATTATCCATTTTTGCTAATTTGATTACCCTTTTGCAATTTTTGTTACATTCCTTATACAGTAATTCTGATACGATGTCTCTGTCCCTTCTGACTTCAGGAATCTAAACGCCTTCCTCTTCTTGTCCATTTCCTCCCCTACCTGTTTATTTAGCCACATTGGTTTTGACTTATTTCTTTTATACTTATTACCCAAGGGTATACACTGATAAGTGTGCTTTTCTAACAATGTTTTAAAGACTGCCCATTTATCTTCTACATTTTTCCCTGCAATAACATCATCCCATTGTATTACTACTAGATTAGACCTCAGTTTATTCAAATCTGCCTTTCCAAAGTTGAAGGTCTTTGTTGAACCCAAGTAATCTGTTTTTTGATAATTTATTTCAAATGAGACCATGTTATGATCACTGTTACCCAAATGTTCCAGGACTTGAATATTGATCCTGTGTCTTGATCCAATTCCTTTTTTCAATCTCAATAAACACACCACAACATTTTCTAGGAAGGATGAACCAGTCAAAGGTTTGTTAAACATAACATTGTCAATATACAGTATCAATGAACCAAAGAACTTAGCCAAACAGCTCTGCCAATATTACAAGTTCCCAAGGTACAGTATACCTTGACTCGTACCTACATCCCCACTAACCGCACAGGTCACATAATCTTGCAATAACCCCGAAGGTCACTGTCTTAGCCATCAACCAGCTGGGTATGACACCACCTTCCCCAATGACATTTATGATGAGGTTCAACACTCCTCAACTCCAGGAGCCAAGACTGATCGAGAACCTAACTCCAGGTGACACGTTACCAACCCAAAGCAAGGTCATTTAATCACCTTAAAGAATGCCTTTTCATAGTGCCCTGCCATACTATGTTCAGCGTGACACACCTATCTGTAGAAGGTGAACCCCAACTCCCCAAAACAGTCCCTTAGGGACACCCAACAGGTCCTCATGCCTGATTGAAATACCACCTACATCAACCACAAATCCCGTCCACAAATCAACCACCAATCCCATTTCTCCTTGTCTGTTACCACCTTGCAACTTCATTCCCTTTCCACACTGCTCTCAGCGCCATCTCAGAACATATTACCATGGGATCTTATAACGCAATACCATTGTGACAACCCCTCATTGCCCTAAATATTTCTGAAAGCTAAACCAGCTTCCAGAATTCACCCCTACTTGCCTACTTTATTCAACGGTATGCCATGGGGGCAGCTAGTCCGACTCCACTCCTGACAGCAGCTCAAGAGCTAACTGCCTCCATCTCATCCCGCTCATGCTGACCCATGATACCTTTACTAGAGCAACCTTATAGCCCAACTGATTCCTGCTGGATCACGTTGCTGCTCTGCATGCCACCTACCAAAATACTCCCTATAATTCCACGCTTCCCGGAGTCAAGAACTGGTGCAAACAACAGCAATACCAACCACTTACTTTATATTTCACACAAATCTGAATATAACCTTTGAAACATTTCGATGATCACCTGCTCTACGTTTTAGCTGACCCCTTACCTAAATCCCAAACTTGCTGACTAAATCCCAAACTTGCTGACTTGCAGCCCCAATTCTAAGGCTGTAATTATAGTGCAGGAGTTGCTGCTTGCGCGTGCACATCAAGTACACTTCTGTTATTGGCTATAGTGGTTAGCCAAGAGCCTGCAGGTTAAGCGGCACATTGACGGGGCAGCGTTTGAGGAGACAATACATTTTGTCTTCTCAGGTGGCTGCCGCGTCACGTCACCGTCACATGAGCTGGTTCAGCTAATGAGGACAGACCAGCTTCATGACGCCCCCACCACGCCCCTCCCATGCCTCCACAATCTCCTGCAGCCAAGTTCATATATCACTGGGGATGCAGCAGTGCTCTGCCTAAGGATTGGGATCATATCCTAATGCCGTCCATTCCCACCTTTATTAATCATCTCTGAAAGCACCCTTCTGAATTGGAACCAAGATCTCATGAACATACCATGGCCACCCTCCTTTCCAGTCAGCACTGAAAATATTCCTAACCTACCTTACCATGCAAAACACATTGTTTCCAAATGTACTACAGAACAACCCCAGTTTCTTTTGCACCACTGGTCTTAGATTCCCTCTGCACAAATTGTTTGTCATTCCCCCAGGTCTTCATATATGCTTACCATGCCCGAGGAGGCCCTGACGCCTTCCAGAGCCTCATCACTCCTTGAGCGCCACCCTTAAAAGTCTTAGTGGGCTATCTTCACCTGTAACGACCCCCTCTTATACTTATACCAGATACCGAAAACTGCAAACTGGAAATGAACAAAGAGGGGGATCTGCTATCCTAGCCTCAACTCCAGTGACATGCTTAGCCTTAACAATATGTTACAATAAAGGCTTAGGTTTACACTAATCAAAGCTAGTTCCATACTATATGCCACAATAAAGACCCTAAAAAGCCTCACTTCCTCATAGAGGACACATACATTACATCCCGTGCACCACCGATATCAACCCCATATTATCTCCCCAATAATCAGACCCCTGTTTATCATAATGAAAAAACATCTTGCCGTAGTTGTCATCTCGTCCTCAAATGCATACAGGCACATGTATTCTGCTGACGGATGGGGTGACCGTGGGGGGCTTGGTGAGGGAAGCGTGAAGGTCACATCATGCAGGCCACCCTCCTGCTCCTGCTCCTGCGTCGGACATACAGGGACAGGGACAGGAACTCACAGGAAAGAATACATCCCCACAATCTTCCTTTCCATTTTCTCCATGTTCCTTTCCATCTTCTCCATGTTCCTTTCCATTTTCTCCATGTTACTTTCCATTTAATCCATGCGCATATCCATACTAAGATTATAGTACTGTCTTCATGTACAGTACTGTACTGTCAGGAATCCACTCCTGGCTTTGGCTGAAGCCCTTCCATCCAGAGCTTTGCAGGTTCCAGACAATCTATTCCCTGCATCTGCAATCACCTGTCTCCTGCTGCCTCCTGTGCAGTTCTGGCCTGATTGGCCTCCTGTGCTATTTAGTGCCTGCCCCGCCCTCAGGAAGTTGCTGGACATAGACTTTGCAATCCAAGTTGCAAGTAACTGTGCATGTCACAGACTCTGTGTTTGGCCTGCTGGGCTCCTTGTGCCTTGAATCCTGCTTCCAGTCCCCGGCATCCCAAGACCTTCTTGCATAGCAGCCCCGGCGCTGCTTTCCTTGTTCCTGGCAGACTTCGCCTTCGCCGCGCTGTAGCGGCTACGCTGGTTTCCCCAGCGTTTCCTGTGGCGTGTCTGCACTTCTGGTTCCTGCTTCCTCCAAGTGGAGTTCACTCCTGGCCTTTTCCTGATGCACTGCAGCACCTTCGCTGAAGCATCTCCGCTGCAGTGGCTTCTCTCAAGGTTCTAGCCTCCTGTGCTTATGTACCTTCACCCAAGATTTCCTGTTGATGACCTCGGCTTGTTTCCTCGACCACCACTCCTGTGCCGCCTGCCTTGACCCCTGCCTGGATAACTTAACCCTACTTTCTCCAATCCTGACCTGGCTATGTCTGATTATGGAATCCGCACTCCGGACCTGACTCCGTGGCCTATGGTCGGTGTTTATATATCCCCAACTCAGCCCCGTGGTCCGGTACCAGTTTGTGGCAAGCACGTACGTTACATGTACAAACCAGCCTGTATCTTACACAAACCACCCTCTCCCTTCCTCTCTCAGTAGTTACTGTATAGAAATTCGTTTGTGCAAAAAAAAAATGTGTTTAAAAAAATCTTTTGAAATACTGTATTGTTATTGTTTAATCATTTATTTATGTTAATCAGGCACAGGTAAGTATGATACAGGTACTTTACAGCACTGTAAGTACGTTATGGCACTCAAACTAACCATGTCTGCATTAATTGTTTCTTTTCATTTTCAGAACTGCAGCAGTGAAAAAAGGAAGGGGGGGATGTGTAAGATTATACAGTAGTACTGTATTTGTGTACAGTACTGTACAAACCAGCCTGTATCTTACACAAACCCCCCTCTCCCACCCTCTCTCAGTACAGTAGTTACTGTATAGAAATTCGTTTGAGCAAAAAAAAATGTGTTTTAATTTCTTTTCTCTTTTGCATGTCTGTATAGTATTTTCAGAACTGCAGCCCCCACTCTCCCTGATCTCCCCCCATCTCACAATGCCGTAACGAAGAGAAAGACAAGAGCTACTGTATTTTTGTACTGTATTATGCATTAAAAATAAAATGTATTTTTTGACCGACCCTCTATTGCAGACCTGAAATTCTTATGAACAGTTCAACAAAGCATTGCACTTCACATATTGTAATGTAATGCAAGGGCATTTCTCTTACCGGTTATTAAAAAAAAAAAAATGTCCAAATGAGACATATTCAGGAAAGAAGGATCCAACGCTCTACGGATTTCTGAATAAAGAAAATTTATTGTGCCACACAACTTTTCGACCAATAGGTCTTTCTCAAGTGACTCTAGTCACCTAGTATATATACCCTCAACCAAAGACAATACAACAGGTGAAAACAAGTGGAGAAGAAGCGTGGTAACACGTGAAACGATCGTCGGGAAAAGACGTCATGAACTGACGTCATTAGAAGTGGCGACATCCAGTAATCCTAACACCGAGAGAGTCAGGCTTGTATTCATCATGAAGTTTCAACGTGGATTTTGATCTGCCGCAATCAAACTGCTTTGTACTGCTTGTATCTTGGGACATTAACTCCCTGCCCGCTCCTGGGGGCATTACACTACTAGATACCCAGATATCAAGGTTGTTATTTGTGGCATTAATATCCAAACTATTTGACCTAGATAGTATCACTGTTGCAGGGATCACCAGTATCGATACTTAGCAGCTACAAACCTGAACTATTGCAATCTGATATTTTATCAGTTCATAGTATATATATACATCTCCAGTTAGGATTGCGTTTTTACTGTGCCAGTTCAACACTATACTTGAAACTGATAATGGATGTTCTTAGATAGCAGAGTCTAATATATATATAGACATTTTCTCTAGGCTATACTTACTGCACCTTGCAATTCTACAAGGGTTTTTTTAAGTGTATGAATGAATTTTGTGTGTTTTTATTGAGTAATTGAACTTTTAAAACTTTTTTATTTTTTGGTCTATCGGTTCTCTAAAGGCTAAACAGCCCTATAACAGAAACTACTCTGAAAGATCACTGTTATCCAATTTATCTCTTCCCGACATTGAGTGCTAAAATAAAGGGGAACCTATCTGATCCTCTTGGGATCATCACTGTTAGTATCCTTACACTCTCTGAATTATCCACTGCCTTATACCATCTTGTTTCTGGTAAGCGGACAGTCCAGCTACTGCTGGAGTACACATGGGATCTATCATTTTATATTTTACATTGTGTGTTATATATTTTCATTGTTTATTTAGTTGTTTTATTAAATGTTTTTTTACTAATCCCAGTCATCTGTTTGTCTCAGCATCCGTTTGTCTCAGCAATTGTCAGTTGTGTTTTATGTCACTGTTAGTTACTGTATTACACTATGTTATTCCATTTATCTCTTTCACATGACTGATCGCCTGCACGTGGAGACCCCAAGTGGATTTACCCTCCATCTGGTTGATACATCCTTTTGATTTAGTGTGTTTTAGTGCCAAGCGCCACGGATATAACTTATTTTCCATTCCATTATCTGGCCTTGGGTGTCAGAGTTATATCACAGGCTGCTGGCCATTTTTTGGTGTTAGAAATTAGCGCTACCTCTTGTTTTGTTGTTTAGTGTCCCTGTCATTAGACTGTTACACACTGAACAATTAAAACATTTATAACAGCCTGGTTTTGGATCACCTCCTTGAACCAGCAGCATCGGTAAACTGTATGTATTTATCTTTTCATTGTGGAGTGCAGCACACCCCTTTTAAATCAAATGAGACATACAGCACAGTACAGTAGTGTACACGCATGCACATACCAGTAAAGGAAAAACAGTATTTACTGTTGCAAAAGTTGAAAGCATTGAATAATAAATAATACATACTGTATAGAATAAAAGATATACACTTTATTTTTGTTTATAAGAAAAGTTGTGATGATGACAGTACTGTGCAAAGTAAAAAAAAGATTTGAATATTAAAAAAGCAGCATACTGTACAGTAAAAGGTTTTCTATAAAACTCACAATTGTTCTATCAATAAAAATGGCACTGTCACTAAATGTTTGCCTACTTGGCAAACAATGCGCAAGCAACTTTTTAAAAAAAAGCAATATTGGAGGTCCATCCAAATCTCTTCTTTGTCTTTTTCTGCTTGATATCAAACTTTTTTTTCTGTGGAAAAACAAACAAATATAATAATTATTGCCGATATTGCGCATGCGTCAAGTCGCGTCATTGGGAATTAAAGCTGCCGTTCAAGCAGTATCTGTAAAGTACGTACATAATTGTTTACAAAATAATTTTGTTTTGACACAGGGCAGCTTGAAATGCAGCTCCAAACTTACAGTAATACTGTCATGTACAGTACAGTATAGTGTAATACAGTGTAGTACATTACTGTACTGTATATTTACCTTCATTATAAACTTTGCCAAATGGGTGGTGATGACTCACTGTGACTCCTCAAGTCTGCATTATAGTTGACAGGACATAGCTGGCCTGGTACACTTGTAGTTGACAGCTGATGAAGCGGGAAATCATTTTGGTACTGGTAAATGCAAGCTTGCTGGTACCTGTACGCGAAATCATGCTCAGGCTGGAAATTTTCCAGGTATTCTGGCGGGGACAGGTACAAAGGATTGCCGTTCACCAGGTTATCACTGTCGGTCGGACCGGCCGGTACTGGTGCTGTTGCCGGCACAATGCTGGATTGGGATTGACGAATATTATATGGGTTAAAACCAACCTTTCTTCTTTTGAAATTGCCATGATCAAACATACTGTGAAATTCTGGCATGACACCTCAATACCCGCAAATCTCTCCAGCAGGAGGGGCAATGCAAAAAAAACAGTGATCGTTACTTAATGTTTTTCTTATCACACACTTCTACCCATGAACGTCTGGTGAAAACTTGTAAAAATCGTAGTTTGAAATTAAATATTCATATATTTCAGATACAGTCGCCATCTTACCTGCTGCAGCATTAATCGCAGAATATATTAAAAATGCATAACTACAGTCAGGTTTTTTATACGTCTGTGGTGCAGCAATTGTGCGGTGAAAGAATGTAAAAAAAAGGCACACATTGAGTATTTAAAGCTTTTTATTAAGAACGCCTAATTTGATAACGTCTTCGAAAAATCAAGGTCGATTCACAATGGGCCACTGTAAGTATGTACCAGTATAGTTTTGGGTGCTATCTGTTTTAAACACCTGCACCCTTACAAAGTAGCAAAGTACCATGCACATTACAATTCAATACAATTAATTAATTTCATTAATTTCTGCCACCTGGCGGATACGCAAAGAATAGCACCCAAATTATAATTCATTAACTTCTGCCACATGACGCATATGCGAAGAATTGCATCCAAAGAAACAAGAAACCATTAAATTAAACAGATCAATCACTTGTGGCTGCCCGGTGCCAGATTGCACGAACGCGGCATGAATAGTGGTCAAAACGTGGAAATACCGAATTGAATACAGTGGTCAACGCGAAAAGTGATTCGAGATCCATTCGAATAACGGCCGCTCCATGAGTAGTTGACCTGTTGTGATAGTTGTTTCATAACAACTTCCTTTTACTTAGAATAATCCATAATTACCATGGTACTAGCCTTATCAGTAAGTTTAAAAAGAATGGACTTATCACTAATAAGATTTTGTAGGATTTTCATTTAACTTTTAAAATTAGTGCATCTGGGACATTTGGACCAGTTATTTTTCACTCTTACCCAAGTTCCTAATAAGCTTACTTTTGTGGAACTGTTTGACTTTCTAACCATGGAAAGGGGATGATGTTGGTACTGCCTATGTCTCTTAATGAAACAGAAGACCAAAAACACCCAACTGCCAAAGCAAAAATTCCAAAATGGAAATTCATAGACATTCTGGAGCCCTAAAGCTTACCCATTTCCAATTTTAAAATTGTATCTTTTTGATGATGTCAACTGTAAATAGAATTCTCAGAAATCATATTTTATATATGTACATAACTACTATCCACAATTCCATCGGATTGCTGCTGGGAAAATATTTAAAACAAATGTAATATAAATATAGGACCCGAGTAAATAATTTAGTGTTTGTGTGTTTGTGTGTTTGTGTGTGTGTGTGCTACATTCAACTTCATGTCTATACTTTGTGTAATTGAATTTAGAATTAAGACCTACTGTATACTATTTTAATTACTATTGCTTAGAATAGGGAAACAGCAATAAAAGCATTCTCTCTTCAAATTCTACTACTCATTTATCAAAATCTCTAGGTTTCAAAAAGTTGCATGTAATGTATTTAAAAAAGCGATTCACATTGGAAAGCAATAGGATTTTTTTTTATAAATCTGGTGCAATTATTTCACATTGGTATCCTCCAGTTTTACTGGGAAGTTTGATAAACTATGCCACGAATGTCTCAAGTAGGACATCAACATTAAATGCTTGTGTACATATTATGACTTACCAAATAAACATTTTACATGCATCTTGCTTAGGCAGTGCAGATGCTTGCCTACTGTGATATCATGCCAATTTAGCGTTTCACCCAGAGTCACTCAGAATGCTCTCAAGAGGCAAAGGTGTTTATAACACTATCATAATCTCTTTGCTTTATCTCACTCCCTTCTTTCCAACAAGATAAATCATGTACTGTACAGTATATCCCACTGACATTAACTAAAGCCTGTGTATACTTTTCTGTGGTGCAAGTTAAAGCAGACAGTTGTTATTTTTTTTCTTATCATGTTAATGTGACAAACATGCTGGTAATGCATCAAATCACAATGCCTCAATGCCTACTGTATTTCCCACACTACAGTACTTCACAAAGGACCCCTACTGAGAAACAATGTGACCCAAAATTCTATTAACCCTAGACATGGATGGGCCAAAAATGTGATTTGATAATAATATAGTGACATTTGTGAAATAAAGAAAAAACAGATTTTGACACTCCAATCTTCACATAGACTGTGTGCTTAATCTATTCAAATAAGTAGTAGTTTCTTTGAGATATATTCGAGGCCTTGTTGGAATATTTTAATGACAATAATTTTAATCTCAAATTTATGAGCAAAATTGATATAGGAGGTTACATTTTATGGGTTTACTTTTAGTTTCTGAAGAAAATAAAATACAGAGTTAAATCTTCTATAAAGATGTTGACATTAACAATGACATTTTAGGATTGAGTTGTCATCATTGTCTAACATAACTTTAAAAGAAATTGCAGCAAAGGGGAAGACTTTATAGAAAAGGACAATATTCTAAGTAAAAGATTTGCAGATACAGTAAAGACTATGACCCTGCAAAGGTTGAGAAAGCACGAATAAAAACTGATCTTTTAGATAGGAACGATTTGATCAATCCATGAAGTCAAAGCAAGACAGAAAAGAGATCAAATCAAGATGTAATGTTTATTACCAGGTACATAATGAAGCACAACATGTTAAAAAGAATCATCACACAGTACTGGCTAATCCTGAAAAAGGATGACTATCTAAAAGATTACTTACCTAATAAGCCATATATGTGTTTAAAAAAGCAAATAACCTAAAAACAAGAGAAGAATAACCTCAAACGGGGTCAAATGTGTACCCCGCACAACACCAAAAAAGGAGGATAAATGGATATCCTGTATAATGACAGGAAAATATACTGCAATAAAGAGTGCAAGGGTGGTGCTGACTAGGAATGTAAACTGTGATAAACAAAAGAAAGAGAGCTCCCTATTGTGCCGCACTAGAGAAAACACCCTTAGCTAAATTAAAAATACTATTTATTAATGAAATATTTAAAATATATTGATTAATTACCAAATGATTAAAACAAATTAAAAATGAGGGAGGTGTCTGTGTGCTATTAATCAAAAACGACAGTGTAAATAGAAGAATAGCTATTATTAACTATCTTTTCCCACGGTTATATAAACATACTAACCGTGGTAATAGCTATTCAAATACAATTATAGGTCGGCAGATAACTACTCCTAAATAGGTGAGAGTGATGATGAGGGCTACTGGCTCTGTGTGCCCATAACCATGTTTGTATGTGGGGTGTTGTGATCCAGCCTCTATATACACATACACAGTGTTACCAGACCATCAGGTTCAGAGATAGCTGAGCCTGTAGGTCTGTCCTGGTGAACAGCTTGACAAATAGTAGCCAAATACTCTAGTAAGAGAAATAGAGAAACATAGCCCTCTTTAGACCACAATGTATGGGTCTTTCACTCAAATTCCAAACTATGAAGGATGAAACTTGCAGGCTTGGCGCTACTACCAGGTGCGCAGGCTAGTCAGAGAGGTCTGGTGCTTAATTTCAGTCAGAGCATTTCGGAGCCTTCGTCATGGGAAGCACAACGCTCTGACTACATCCTTCATAGTTTGGAATTTGAGTGAAAGACCCATACATTGTGGTCTAAAGAGGGCTATGTTTCTCTATTTCTCTTACCAGAGTATTTGGCTACTATTTGTCAAGCTGTTCACCAGGACAGACCTAAAGGCTCAGCTATCTCTGAACCTGATGGTCTGGTAACACTGTGAAAGTGTATATAGAGGCTGGATCACAACATTCCACATACAAACATGGTTATGGACACACAGAGCCAGTAGCCCTCATCATCACTCTCACCTATTTAGGAGTAGTTATCTGACGACCTATAATTGTATTTGAATAGCTATTACCACAGTTAGTATAATTATATAACCGTGGGAAAAGATAGGTAATAATAGCTATTCTTCTATTTACACTGTCCTTTTTGATTAATAGCACACAGACACCTCCCTCATTTTTAATTTGTTTTAATCATTTGGTTCATTGCATATTTCGCTGCAATAAATATATTTTAAATATTTCATTAATAAAGAGTATTTTTAATTTAGCTAAGGGTGTTTTCTCTAGTGCGGCACAATAGGGAGCTCTCTTTCTTTCGTTTATAACCTAAAAACAAACCTGCTCCTACAGCCACGGCCCCTTTTATTCTCTAACATCTCCGAATTGTTTCGGGGATTTTTTCCGAATGTCACACACTTCACCGCACTTAACCACATTCATGCCGCATTCATACCGCATTCATGTTGCATTCATGCCGGCGTCACCCGCGGTTGATGTGTTTATTGATGTGTTTATTGATAATGGTTCGGATTTAATTGGTTGCAAGTTCTTCGCGTATCCGCCAGGTGGCAGATATTCATGAATTGTAATGCGCATGCGCTTCAGTAATGTGTCGACTTGCAGGTGTTTAAAAATATACCACAGTGGTCCTTTGTAAATTGGCCTTGGTAGTGAAGAAGTTACAATAATGTATCAATTTAGGCTTTTCATATTAAAAAATACACGCACAGTGTCTGGTGTTTTATTGTCCTGAGAGTCCCGACATGAGTGCACCACCGCAGTCCGTGTTCCAAAAACCCGACAGAACATACGCTTATTTAATATGGGCTGCGATTAATGCAACAGATGATAAGATTGCAATAGTTGGTCAAATGTATCAGTATTTTATTGAAAACTATGACTTTTACAAATTTTCACCAGATGCTCATGTGTGGAAGCGTGCAATAAGGAAAAAGTTATGTATCGATCCGTGTTTTTTTGTTTTGATCCCGGTGTTATTGGAGGGTATTGGTGTGTATCACCAGATTTTTGCCGTATCTTTGATCATGGAGATTTCAAAAGGCGAAAGGTCATGTTAAAACCAACTAAGAAACGTCAGTCGCTGGCAAGCAATTTGCCAGCGACTGCGCCAGCGACAGCGCCAGCATCCAATAACGGTCCGACCGTCAGTGAAAACCTGGTGACCGGCAACCCTTGCTGTCTGTCCCCACCCGGATACCTGCAGCCTGAGCTGGATTTCGCGTACAGATTCCAGCAAGCTTGCATGTACCAAAGCAATTTGCAGCCTCATCCGCTGGCATCTGTCAACTACGTGTATAATAAAGAATACGGGACTGGCAGTGGCTATGCGCCAGCTGATTGGCAAAGTCTATGGTGAGTAATGTTGCTGTATTTTATTCTGTTTTTGAAATATCAATATCAAGGCACAGTCAAGCGATTCTCCTGTAAGAACAGGAAAAGCAATTGACAGACAGGCGCACTAAGGGGTATAGGCACTTTATTGGTAAAATAGGACAGTGGGCATAAGCGTCCACTGATACAGTTTAAAACAGAAAAAAAGTCAACAAATTACGTTTAAAATGACTGGTGCATACACCAGTATGGTCGGTAAATAGCACCGGGTAAACACTGGATCTCGCTAGTACTACAGAAACGCATTTGTTCCGATCAAGATACTTTCTTGATGCACTCCGAAACATTAAAGACTAAGTTTTTGTCTAGGGGGTACTGTGATAAGGACGTCAGTCTGGCATTTGAGAACGCCAATCTCTCAGACCGTGATATTCTGATTAAACATAAGACACAACATAAAGAACAGGAATTTACAAACAATCCATTGTTTATCACAAAATATAGTAAGCAAGCATCCCAAATCAGAAAGATAGTATCTAAACATTGGGAGGTTCTCAAACTAGATCCGGACCTAAGAGCTTACACTAGTTCTGGACCTAAATTCGCCTTTAAGAAAGCTAACACACTTGCTTCAAGTATATCTAAGAGCCTTTTTCAGTCCGCCAAACTATCTCACCTACAAAATATACCTAAAGGTTTCCACAAATATGGCCTTTGTAAATGTTGCAAATATGCATTACCCATGAAACGCATACAAACCATTTTTCCCAAGAGAAAACACAGGATAAATACGTTTATTAACTGCCATACAAGTTATGTTATTTACGTTATCATTTGTGGTTGCAACAGCAAGTATGTTGGCAGAACAATCAGACCCTTACATATCAGAATCTCCGAACATTTGAGACTCATTACCAAAAAAGACCTATTTCATCCAGTATCGAAACATTTCTGTACATGTCCGAAAGGTGGACTAAAAAACTTTAAATTCCATGGAGTAGAGCATATTCCCATTCATGCTAGAGGAGGCAATAGGCTTAATAGTCTTAATAGAAAAGAAATGTCATGGATTTTTTGTCTCAATACACTACAACCCCATGGGCTAAATATTGAATGGGAATTAAAACATTTCCTAGATGTTTAAGGATTGTTTTTGGTCTTTACTGTTTGCCTCCTTGTTTCCCCCTTTCCCCCTCCCCCTTTCCCCCTCCCCCCCTCCCCTCTTCCCCTCTCCCTTTCCCTTCCTCTCTCTCCCCCCCCCTTTCCCCCCCCCTCCCCCCCCTCCCCCACCCCCCCCCCCTTCACCACTCTGCTCCCCGCCCCCCCCCTTCCCTCCCTCTCCCCTCCCCCTCCTTCCTTTTCCTTCCCCCCCCCCCTCCCCCTCTCCCCCCTCCCCTCCCCCTCCCCCCCCCCTTTCCGCCCCCTCTTCCCCCTTCTTCACTCTGCCCCCCTTCCCTCCCCCTCCCCCCTCCCCCTCTCCCCCCCCCCTCCCTTTCCCTTCCCCTTCCTTCCCCCTTTTTTCTTTTCTTTCTTATCCATTTGCTTTTTAGGTGTATTCAACATTACATTTGTCCTGTTATAGACGTATTTCAACACGTGCTTTGTTTTTAATTATGCATTTGACATGTGAATTGTATGACAGATCTAATTACTTATAAAATCTCATATTGATATCTATGCCTGTATATGCAATTATACTGTATGTTATCGTTTATTGCATGAAATCTGATGTGCCCATTCCTGTCATGCTATTGTATTGTGTTTTTAACCTTTTGTGTTCCTTGTGGTGATTTTGTCAATCAGGTAACCTGCTGTCCACCTGATTGGGGTGGTTAGACAGGTATACCAGTTTGCACTCACTATTTAAGGAGGATCTTTTCAGCTGCCAGGTCACTCTTTGATAAAGGTCCCACGGACCGAAATGCATCAGAGGACCTGTCAGCACGATGTCTGATTAAAGTCTACTTTTAACTCTACCCAGCCTCTCTCCTTCTATTGCTGTGCTGCTGTCTACCTGTCCCGTTGGGGGAAGATTTTCTCTGTCTACTTAAACCGCAGGCACACCGGGCTGGTGCTGCGCTTACACGCTGATCCCACGCCTCTCCTCGTCATCCTGCAGCGACGCCTGAGCCGCCGGTCATGTGACTGCCCCCTGCGACCAGCTTGGTGCAGGAGGGTTGGCGGCGGATACATCCACGCTCCTTACGGATGCCAGGACCATCACTTCGGGGTACGCTGCTAACGGATTGAAGGCACAGAGGATCATCATCATTTCATCCTCCACACCACACATTCATCAACCGTGAGTCTTTCTATCTCGGCGCTTTGGAGCTCTTTCTGAGCCAGCCGCTGGGAGAGACATCAGGTTATATATTCATGCTGTTTCTATACAGCCGTGTGGTATGATTTCAATGTGACTATCTCTTTAAGGCTTACAGCACCACCAGCAACTTTCTACTGAGCACCTATAGGGTTAAGAATTTTCTTCACCTGTGTATACCATTGTATATATCATGGGTAGCTCGTAGCACTTATGGGACATTAAAGATTTTTATATAGTTCTCATATGACTCCATTCATATATCAATTTTTCTACTTTTTCTATTTTTGTATCATTATTTTTCATACCCATTTTCAGAGAGGCTGAAGGCTACTGACTATGTATTTTTATATACACATTCTCTATTGATATACACCCATATCTACTTATAAATTCTAACTATTGTATGATAATCATTTGATTATTGAAATGGATGAGGAACAGATATTGACCAATGACCAACCAATAACTTACGTACAAAAGTGCGGCAATAACTCAGAACGGGTCAAAAAAGCACAACACATTTTTGATGAGGGTCCCATTAATATTGTGTGTGAAAACTCTGCAGATTTAATAGACCATTTTGTGAAACTAGAAAGACTTCTCACACAAGATATACGGTTATTTTGGGATATCACCACCCTAGAGAATTATGCTAGAGTTAAACGTATACCAAGGGGGTTACGTATTAAGAAAATGCCGTCGTTCGGCTTCCCAAACCAGGAATTTCAATCACACTGGAGAACTACACTGGATGAGTGTTCACATAAACTTATGGAATTGATTGTCCATGCAAAAAATGAGGAAAAGAAAAATTTGTCATTAGAGATTAATTCCCTAAAAAAAAAAAAAAAAAAAGAGCTTTTTAGATTTAAAGACATGGAAAATTTTGTACATAATGACAAAATCTTACTACAGAACATAGAGAAGATGGAGAAAGGGGTCATCATTAAAAAACAAGAAAAATTCGCCAGAGACAAGGCCGACTATGAAAAAAGCCAAGTCTATTTTTGGGAAAGGCCAACACCCACCAGAGAATTTATAAGATCTAAAGCCCCCTCCCACTCTACACCCCGCAGGTGGTCATCTGAAGAAGATGTCAATAAATCTAACACTAGGTCAATTCTAAAGTACCCTCACCCAGACCGTAGATCAAGTTGCGACACAGATTCTTCAGATCTAAATGAGAGACCATCAGTGTCCTTTTCCACTCAGGACAAACAACCCCACAAAACATCTGAGGGTGGGTACTTTGATAGAACCTATATGGCCAGTCAGAAAGAAGAAAGGCCTCGGCCTACTTTTTCTCACGTGGACAATCCTCAATCAAAAAATACAAAAAATGTAGAAGGGGGAAAAAAAACAGAAAACAAAAGGAAAAAATACTCATAGAATCTACAGAAGACAACGTGATTAACATTTCGGACATTATGTTGACACCCCCCCAAATTTCTTTGCTTAACAAGGGTCTGAATTTTGCTCCTCAGGAGAATTTTGATTTATTTGACACTATAATAGATCTTCAGAAGTATACCAGAAAGTGGGCGCTGAAGAAATTGTTTGCCAAGAATACTACAAGTCAAATATCTATGAATAGTACAAGTCATTCAAATGTGCAATCTAATCTTGATGTTGAAAATGTTATTTCTTTTGCAGAACAAGCTTGTGAAACTGACATGTTATCATTGTTTGAGGAGGGATGCACAGAGACCACTATTGACCCCCCTTTCTTTGGCCATACAGATTCACTTCTAAAGAAGCGATCTACATTTATTCCTTACAATACCAAGGGATCATGCATTTCCACATTTGAGAAACTTGTGGACAGGGATTTGAGACTACTGGCTAAGGGCTATCTTTTCTCTCATCCCTGCCACAGTCATGACAATCTTACCAAACAAGAAAGACATGATTTAGATTTATTGAAAAATGATAAATCAATTGTCATAAAAAATGCTGATAAAGGGGGCGCAATAGTGGTCCAATCCTCCGTACAGTACCAAGAGGAAGCCCTCAGATTATTGAGTGACACCAATTTCTATGCTAAGTTACATTTTGATTCTACACCGAAGTTCCTTAAAGAACTTAATGAACTCCTAGAACTAGGTGATGCATTATTTGTACTGAGTAAGAAAGAAAGGGATTTTTTGAGGTGTGAATTTCCAATTGTACCAGTGTTCCACCATCTCCCAAAGATCCATAAATCACTACACCATCCTCCTGGTCGACCTATTGTCGCCAGTATTGGATCTTTGGGAGATGGTGTTTCACGTTATGTAGACAAATTTCTGCAACCCATTGTACGCAAATTACCGTCATTCATTGAAGATACTACGGCCCTGTTGAGGGCCTTACTAAATATTGAATGGAAAACAGGATATAGATGGGTCACCATGGATGTCACATCTCTATATACTATCATTAAACACGAGCACGGTCTTCGTGCCATTTTTCACTACCTTGAATCTTCAACACTTTCACCAGCACAAATCACTTTTATCAATGACTCTATTTTATTTCTATTAACTCACAACTATTTTTTGTTTGATTCACAATATTTTCTTCAAAAACAGGGCACCGCTATGGGGACTTCCTTTGCACCCTCATATGCGAATCTTTTTATGGGCTTATGGGAACTCACTTATATCTACAGTAGCACTAATCCATTTCGTTCACATATTGTGTTTTATAAAAGATTTATTGACAATCTGATTTTCATTTGGGATGGGGACCTATCCACTTTTAACAATTTTTTTGATTACGTCAGTTGCAATGATATTAATCTTCAATTCACCTTTCTAACAGACACCAATACTATTAACTATTTAGATGTGACAATCCATGGTGACCCTATCTCAGGTATCCAAACTGATATCTACACTAAACCTCATGCAAAGAATCCCTATCTACACGCGACCAGCAGTCACCCTAAGACACTTATTCGAGGTATACCAAAGGGCCAATTTCTGCAGTATAAACGCATTTGTTCCGATCAAGATACTTTCTTGATGCACTCCGAAACATTAAAGACTAAGTTTTTGTCTAGGGGGTACTGTGATAAGGACGTCAGTCTGGCATTTGAGAACGCCAATCTCTCAGACCGTGATATTCTGATTAAACATAAGACACAACATAAAGAACAGGAATTTACAAACAATCCATTGTTTATCACAAAATATAGTAAGCAAGCATCCCAAATCAGAAAGATAGTATCTAAACATTGGGAGGTTCTCAAACTAGATCCGGACCTAAGAGCTTACACTAGTTCTGGACCTAAATTCACCTTTAAGAAAGCTAACACACTTGCTTCAAGTATATCTAAGAGCCTTTTTCAGTCCGCCAAACTATCTCACCTACAAAATATACCTAAAGGTTTCCACAAATGTGGCCTTTGTAAATGTTGCAAATATGCATTACCCATGAAACGCATACAAACCATTTTTCCCAAGAGAAAACACAGGATAAATACGTTTATTAACTGCCATACAAGTTATGTTATTTACGTTATCATTTGTGGTTGCAACAGCAAGTATGTTGGCAGAACAATCAGACCCTTACATATCAGAATCTCCGAACATTTGAGACTCATTACCAAAAAATACCTATTTCATCCAGTATCGAAACATTTCTGTACATGTCCGAAAGGTGGACTAAAAAACTTTAAATTCCATGGAGTAGAGCATATTCCCATTCATGCTAGAGGAGGCAATAGGCTTAATAGTCTTAATAGAAAAGAAATGTCATGGATTTTTTGTCTCAATACACTACAACCCCATGGGCTAAATATTGAATGGGAATTAAAACATTTCCTAGATGTTTAAGGATTGTTTTTGGTCTTTACTGTTTGCCTCCTTGTTCCCCCCTTTCCCCAAACCCCCTTTCCCCCTCCCCCCCCCTCTTCCCCTCTTCCTTTCCCTTCCTCTCTCCCCCCCCCCTTTCCCCGTCCCCCCTCACCCCCTCCCCAACCCCCCCCCCCTTCACCACTCTGCTCCCCGCCCCCCCCTTCCCTCTCTCTCCCCTCCCCCCCTCCCCCCTCCCCTCCCCCTTCCCCCCCCCCTTTCCGCCCCCTCTTCCCCCTTCTTCACTCTGCCCCCCTTCCCTCCCCCTCCCCCCTCCCCCTCTCTCCCACCCCCCCCTCCCTTTCCCTTCCCCTTCCTTCCCCCTTTTTTCTTTTCTTTCTTATCCATTTGCTTTTTAGGTGTACTGTATTCAACATTATATTTGTCCTGTTATAGACGTATTTCAACACATGCTTTGTTTTTAATTATGCATTTGACATGTGAATTGTATGACAGATCTAATTACTTATAAAATCTCATATTGATATCTATGCCTGTATATGCAATTAGACTGCATGTTATCGTTTATTGCATGAAATCTGATGTGCCCATTCCTGTCATGCTATTGTATTGTGTTTTTAACCTTTTGTGTTCCTTGTGGTGATTTTGTCAATCAGGTAACCTGCTGTCCACCTGATTGGGGTGGTTAGACAGGTATACCAGTTTGCACTCACTATTTAAGGAGGATCTTTTCAGCTGCCAGGTCACTCTTTGATAAAGGTCCCACGGACCGAAATGCATCAGAGGACCTGTCAGCACGATGTCTGATTAAAGTCTACTTTTAACTCTACCCAGCCTCTCTCCTTCTATTGCTGTGCTGCTGTCTACCTGTCCCGTTGGGGGAAGATTTTCTCAGTACTACAGAAAGGGTCCGGACCAGTCTGAGTACTTACCCTGCTAGATGCGTGAAGAACCGCTCCCACCGGCTGCAAAAAGTCCACAGGAACTGCTGCCACGTGACCTCTACGCGTTTCGCACGAAGTGCTTCGTCAGGAGGTCACGTGATAGCGCTGTCCCTGGAGTTTAAATACAGAGCAGCAGCCAATGGATCTAGCGTTATTAAGGAAAGTGGAAGCACATGTAATTCCAACAGAGTGAAAATGGAGTTTCATACAGCGTGTCTAAATAGTTAAATAATTAAAACCACATTCTGAATTGGAGTAATGATAGATAGGTCCCAGGTTTAACTCTAAGTTGACCTATTGCCCTCAGAAATAAATCACACCACTTCTAACCATAAACTATCATATCCATATTAGATCAAAACATATATTTATACACATGTATTAAAATGTCTAAAAGTTTTTTTAAATTAATATTATTATTTTGTTTTTAAAAATACATATTATTCAAAAATTTGGTAAAACATCAAATAAATCACATAAAGAAACCCCAAGTGTTCACCTAACGATTTATTCTTTTAGGAAGGGAACCAATTCTATATAATCATTTAAACCATGTGGAAATCTAGTTTGCATGGTATAGATCCAGAATTGCTCCCTTCTACTTAAGCGTAAATCTCTGTTACCTAAACACTGATTGGCAGTGATAACTTCAATGCCCATAAAAGAAATGCCACTCGGGTCACACTGATGACTGTCATGAAAGTGCTTTAAAAGGTGGCTTAGGGGCATATGTTTATCAATTAATTTTTGCACATTTTTAATGTTCCTCATATGTTCCATTACCCGCACCTTCATACACTGGCGACACACTTTATTCGAGCTCGGCTAGTCCCACGAATTCGGGTATACCCGGGTGTATTGAGGTTTGTGACTGTTTTCTGCCCGAGTGCATTGAGGTATTTTCCAGGCAGGGATTGAAGCATTTTATTCCCGCTGGCTGCAATACTGCACAGAATATATATATATACTGCATTACAATTCATGAATTTATGCCATCTGGTAGACACGCGAAGCATTGCAGCCTATTAAATCCTAATCATTATCATTTAACAGATCAGCCGCCCGTCAGCCAGGCATGAACCCAGGCTGGGAAGGCAAACGCAACGGGGCTTGTCAGAGGTGAGGAGCGGCGCATTCCAGGTATCTGCCAGGTACATACTGGGTATTTGCTCGAATAAAGTGTGTCGGTGCAGTACACCGTTTTGTTTTGCCGATGTACTGTAACCCACATTAACACTGGAGTACATACACTACATAAGCAGTGGAACAATTTATAAAATGATTGATTTTAAAACTCCGTTTTGTGGTAAAAGAAAAACATCTTTCTTGTTCAGTAAGTTGGTACATATCTTACATTTACTACATTTATAGTTGCCTTTCAAATCTAGATAGGATCTTAATGTGCCCTTTTGACTGGAAACAGACTTTAATTGACATAGGGCTATTAGTCCTTTTAGATTTTGAGCTTTTTTATATATACAATCTTTGGTTTCAACGACAATCCGACACTCAATACTGGGTCCAGGGATAGAACCCTCCAGTGCTTAGCAATAGCTGATTGTATAGCCTTATATTTATCATTAAATTGTGTAATAAACACTGGAAATTTATCACTTTGTGTTTGGTCATCATGTCTTGCTCCCTCTGTTCTTGGTACAAGCTCAGTCACAGCCTCTAAATTCTGATTGGCAACCCCCTTTCTAAAGTCAAGTCTCTTGGTTCTTTTTTTCTTATTTTTTAATAAGTTAGTCCTTTTAACGAGAATGACTTTGTCAATAGCACAGTCAATCAGATGTTTATCATAGCCTTTCTGTATAAATCTTTCCTTCAGAAAGAGTACCTGAACTTGAAATTGCTCATCATTGGTACAATTTCTCTGGAGGCGTGCAAATTGATTGAAAGGGATATTAACAATCCAGGGTTTAAAATGGCAACTAGAAGAATGGATGTTAGAATTCACATTAGTATCCTTGAAATATGTTTTTGTACAGATTTGCTCTGATTCAATGGTAATTTCAAGGTCCAAATAATGCACTGATGTTTCATTGTTTTCCCCACTAAAAAAGAGGTTACACATATTGATATTTAACTGTGCAATAAACTCCAAAAGAGAGGCTTCAGTACCATCCCAAATGATGAGAATATCATCTATATATCTCCTCCACATGATTAACTGTGGAAGAGTTATCTCAGTAATGGTGAGCTTTTCCCACCATCCCATATTCAAGTTTGCAAACGATGGAGCAAACTTGGTACCCATTGCGGTACCAAGTATCTGCAAATAAAATTCAGATTCAAACAAAAAATAGTTATGATTTAATATAAACTCTATGGAACATAATAGGAAGTCAATTTGTGTTTGTTTTATCAAATTGCATGACTCCAAAAAGTATCTAAACGCTGTACATCCCGCCTGATGTGGTATACATGTGTACAATGATTGTACATCTAGCTTAGCCAATCTATATCCAGTTTTCCACTTGGTAATAATTTAATAACCGCAGTGGTGTCTTTAAGGTGTGACGGTAACTCAGTAACTAAAGGCTGTAAATAAAAATCCAAATACTGGGATAAATTCGATGTCATTGAATTAATGCCCTATATAATGGGGCGTCCAGGAGGATTTGAAACAGATTTGTGAATCTTGGGTAGATGGTAGTATATGGGAATGGTGGGTGATGGAATGTAAATGAACTCAAATTCTGACTTTTTCAATATGCCTTGGTCAAGGGCCTCATCAAGTAACACCTTAAGTGATAGGAGAAACTCACCTGTGGGATCCTTTCTCAATTTTTTGTTTGATTTGGGATCCGACAGGAGTCTTTCCGCTTCTAAGCAATAGTCTTTTTTTGTCCTGTAAGACAACCCCCCCCTCCTTTATTTGCCTCGCGCACTACAATATCAGTATTAGTATGCAGGTTTTTAATGGATAGGGTTTCACTTGGTGTCATATTTGAACAGCTATACTTTTTGGTTGAGGCCAAATTGCAGATTTGCCTAAACTCTTGTTCTAGTAGTTTACCAAACAACTCGACATATTGTCCTCTAGAATAATAAGGATAGAATATCGATTTGGGCTTATACCCAGAACGGAAAATCCTTGTGTCATCAACGGTTTGACTATCTGTATGATTCTCGTGGAACAAACTCTCCAGATCCGTGTATGTTTATTGTTCTATGGGGTCGCTATATAGGTTAGTAGCTACTGGTAAAGGCTCTGCTACATTGTTTTCCATTTCCTTACAATTGACGAAATGTCTATGCAATGTCAATTTCCTCAGATATTTCTGAAGGTCTATAAATAATTCAAACTCCGAAGGGTTTGCTGTCGGAGCGAATGTTAGACCCTTTGAAAGGACATTGCATAGTTGTAAGTCAATTTTAAGGGAAGAGAGATTAAAGATACCTTTTGATCTTAATGTGTCCGGACTCGGGTATCTCTCCTGTGTTGGGGGCTTCTTCCCCCCCCCCTTTTTCCCCTTCTATATGCGGTCTTTTTTGGGTGGTCAACCTTGTTTGAGGCCTCGATGGGGGGTTGTCCGGTTTCTGGTCTAATCTCCTCTGATGGTGTTTTTCTCTCCCTTGAAAAAAATGAGTAGATTTATCAGCATCATTAGCAATTTGTAAATCCCCCAACTGCTGAAATCTGTTTGATAACTTAAAAGGATTCTCCTGTAAGCAATATCATTGGCTGAGCAGCTTCTACAGTAGATACTGCACAATTGGTGGTAAGCTAGGCACATGCGCATTGGAACCTTCTTGAAACGCATATGCGTGTCATCACATCTACAGTAGGTGCATGCGCATGTGAACAGGAGACGCCCCCCGAGAAAATTATTGGTGGGACTGACTGTGAGAACTTCTTTAGGACTGACTGACCATTACAGTAAAACTTGTACTTTTGTTTTTCCTCAGAAAAGAAAACTTTGTCACCTCATGCGGAAAACGGCAAATGGTGGGATTTCGATGGATAATATCGCTTTGTGTAACAATGCCTGCACATTGCTGAATCGGATTTAAAAAACCACGTACCGGAGTCTACAGTTTAGTGGCCGTTGTTATTGATTAGGATAGAATACTGTAACTGAGAGCTTCATAAAAAACCTGAAACAGTATG
This sequence comes from Ascaphus truei, assembly GCF_040206685.1. NCBI lineage: Eukaryota > Metazoa > Chordata > Amphibia > Anura > Ascaphidae > Ascaphus > Ascaphus truei. Next base: position 200,095,050 of record NC_134486.1, on the reverse strand, counting down.
CTGTATACAATACTTTTTTATATATACTGTATAATAAACCCAAAAAATTCTACATGTATTCCAGTACATATATGTATTCTATACCAGTACAGCATGTATTGTTTTAATACTCTTGTGATGTACAGTACTGAGCATACCTACAGTATATAGTACAGTACTGTACAGTATGCCTGGACAGTACTGTATGTTCTAGAAACACTGTATTTTGTTACAGTATAAAAGGAGACAATGAAACATATCAACATTTTCTTTTATTGGTGAAGTAAGTACAAAAACATTTATTTACAAATACAAATTAAAAACATTTAAAGTGTACAGCAATTCAAAACATTAACAGGTGAATGGTTTACTGCTAGTGAAAACATTTATGTACAGAAAGTCAAAACATTTACAGTAGGATGGTGTACAGAACAGTCAGTCAGGCCTGCACAACTCCAGTCCTCGAGGGCCGCAAACAGGCCCGTTTTTCAGGATAACCTTGAAAACCGGGCCTGTTTGCGGCCCTCGAGGACTAGAGTTGTGCAGGTCTTGTGATAGCGCCACAATTCCTCCACAATAGTCCTTCTTAAATTTTCAGGAAGCTCCCTTTTTTCGTGATTTCCTTCGTAGTTTACATTTTTAGCCCACCCACAGTACACCAAGTAGGACACGTGGTGCTTAAAAATTAACATGCCATACTTCTGGGGTAAACGAGCACTCATCACCCTATACTTCTCCCTGAGAGCCGGTGGCAGCTCGCGCAGGATGATGTCGGGCACCGTATCGATGCAAGCGTATGTAGGTTGGATTCTGGGAGCGGGTGTGCTTCTGGGAGCGGGTGTGCTTTTGGCGGTGGGCGAGGGTAGATTGTCTGAGAGGAAGCTTTCCTCCTGTCTTAGTCGCTGTGTTGTCTCCTGGCGTGGTCTTGACGGGGTTGTCATGTTATCCTCCTCGTCAACGGCATACCTGTACACAAATTCTTCTAGTGGAGGGGGTGCGCATGGTGTTGGAAGGTGGTCGAAGGTCCCATTCATCACATCCATGCCACCCTCCTGCTCCGGCATCGGGATACAAGGACATGAACACCGAGCAAATTATGTATCCCCGCTATGTCAGTCTCTATCTTCTCCATCCGTTGATCCATCTTCTCCATCCATTGATCCATATTTAGCATGGTCTCTAAAAGAAGATCTATCTTTACCAGCATAGTAGAGTTCCCAGGGATATCGACACTTAACCCATTCAGCATGCGGTCTAACGAGCTGGTTCTTGTGCATGGGGTGCTGTGGACATCTGGGTGGATGGGTGCTATGGAGGATGAGATGGGGGTTCCCTGGAGAGAAGCGACAGCATCGTCAAAGAAGGATGGAGGAGGTGACCTGTGGATTTCCGGGAGAGAAGCGGCAGCGTCGTCGAAGAGGGATGGAGAAAGTGACCTGTGGATTTCCGGGCGAGAAGCGGCAGAGTCATCTAAGCATAATGGAGAAAGTGACCCGTGGATTTCCGGGAGACCAGAGGCAGCGTCGTCGAAGAGTAGTGGAGAAGATGGGCTGTGGGTTTCCGGGAGAGCAGCGGCAGAGACGTCGAAGCATAATTGAGGAAGTGGCCTGCGGGTTCGATGGGTTGGCTGCCATTTGTTTTGCCTTGAGTGTTCATCACCGTATTTATTCTTGACATAATAAGGCTTATGTGTATTAAAACCCTTAGCCTTTGGGATCAGCAGAAGGTTTTCTTTATTAGCTTTAGCCTGTCGCTTTGGCCTTGGCTTGGAAATGGCTGCCGCCTTTCGCTTTTTCTGTGTGATAGGCACGGCAGAGGCGAGTGGCTTCCTGCGTCCGTAGAATCGGGGTTGATCCATGGAAGCAGATGGCACAATGTAGTATCTGGACAAGGGCAAGTTCAGATACAGATCATCGAGTGGTGGGCTATGCAAAGTGTGTAACTTTTTATGCATGGCAACGAGGTACAGGTGTTGAAAGTGGGCGTACTCTAATGTGAGTCATTAACGTATAAATACACCACCCATTTTGTGGATTCACCGTACATTGAATACACATCCACTAAACATCAAATATACATTCTTGTGTTTGTATTTCTTTCTACTCGCAGCTATGCCTGTTAAAATGATTTCAAAGGATCTCAGCGTGAGAATTAAGGAGATGTACATGAGCCGACAATGAATTGCAGATATCCAACGCTGGTTAGCTGCTTCTGGCCTCGTTGTGCCATCAATCACCGTGTGCTATCATGCACACGGAAAAACCAAACAACGCACGAGGACAAGAACGGTTACTAACGCGTAAGTATATTTATATAACTATATAATACAGTATATCTATTATTGTTTATATTGCTGCATATTAATATAACTATATAGTATAGATCTATCTAATTTTATTGTTATTTCAGTATATTTATATAACAACAGTATATAATACTGTATATATATTATTGTTTATATTGCTGCATCTATAATTGTTTAGTGTAAATGATGTGCTGTACTTGTGGCCTACTGCACTGTAACTTACCGGATTGTTGTTTTTCTGTACACTGTAGGGAGACAACTCTTCTGGTCGACAAAATAAGTGAAGAAAATGATGAGAAGAGTGCCTTAAAGGTCAAATACACTCTGCTGCACAATCACAATCTCACTGTATCCAAGACCAGCATAAAGAAGATGAGATGCAGAATTGGGTGGAAATATGGACGTGTGAGGTTAGTACTGGACAGTACAGGAGGTAAAAGTGTTGTTTAAGAAACTGTACTGTACCTATAAAATTATTCCTTGTCATTATAGAGCGTACCCTATAATAAGGGACATTAACAAGATCAAGAGAGTGGTCCAGGCCCAGGCATGGATCGACAGTGGAGAAACTTTCCAGGATTGCATCTTCACTGACGAGTCTACTGTATCGCTGGAGAGATTTGCCACCTTTGTATTCCACAAAAAAGGTTGCATATCTATGCAGCCGCGTCCAAAACACCCAGTGAAGATGCATGTGTGGGGTGCCATCTCTAGGCATGGACCAGGATGCATTGTCATCTTTGAAGGTAAAATAAGTCACACGCTTTTGCCTTATACACTGTACTGTACTAGTGTGCAGTTTTTTGAGCACTTTTCTTTTCTTGTTATAGGAATCATGAATAAAGATTTTTTCCAAGACCAAATTGTGCCTGAGATTGTGGAATACATCACATGTGAGTTCCCAGATGGTCACCGTTTCTACAAGGACAACGATCCGAAGCACACCGCGTCAACAGCGCATATTCTTGAGCACGGTATCAACTGGGTGAAGATGCCAGAGGAGTAAGTGCGGTAACCGTGTCTCATTCTTTCCCACTGTTTTAACTGTGTACTGTATCTCTTTAACTAATTGTCCTTTTTCCCCCTCTCCAATGACAGATCGCCAAACTTCAATCATATCGAAATGGTCTGGAATTAGCTGAAGGATCATATCCGAAAAGTCGTGAAACCCTCCAGAAAGGATGAGTTGGTGCAAACATAATGAGTTTTTGGAACGATGTACTCACCATGGAACGATGCAATAAATATATTGACCATATTGCGACTGTGTTGCCCATTGTGATCGGGCGTAATGGGCAATCATCAGGAAGGTAGTATGGTATAGTACTGTACTGTCGTATGGTTCTGTAAGCACAGTATGATACAGGTAAGTATGGCACAAATTTTTTCTTTCTTGAGAGAGCAGCACTAGCCACCTGGTTACAAAGTATTTAACAGTAGCTAATTTTTTCTTTTCTTCTCTTTTCAGAAAAAAGGATGGACTGGGAGAGAGGGGGGGTATCATGTGTAAACTTTGTGAACTGTGTGTACAGTTAAGTGTATCTAATCTGCAGTCATGATTTACACAAAACCTCCCCTCTCTCAATGAACTACACAAAATGAAGAAGAAGATAAAGACGGAAAATTTGTATTACTGTTTTTATTATTATCAATGTGCATTATTCATGATTATCCACAGGCCCTCAATTTTCATTCCCCCCCGCTCTCAATGATTATTTGTATTTTTCTTTCCTGATAAAATAAAATACATATTTAATTACATTAAGATTTTATTTCTTACTTTCTTATTTCTTTCAACTTTAAATTCACTGTGAATGTATGTGGGGGGGATTCTTCATGAAGACAAACAGTTTTAATAATTGGTTACCTTTTTAATAATTGGTTACATAATCAGATTAACATAAGGGAAAGCAAACAATAAGAAAATTAATGAATGGTGTGAGAGAGGTTGAAAAGCACAATGACAAGCTTTAGAAACGGAATGGTTCTGGAGAGGTGTCGATAAGACGTTGTAATCCTTGAGCGAGCCCTGTGTGTGTCTGTGGGGGGGAGGGGACTAAAGCTGCATGCAGAATTAGTTGTATCAAAGATATGACATATTTTCAACAGGCAGTTCATCATAATAATTTGATCCCCATACCCCCAAATACATAAAAACCACTAAAAGCTACAGCACAGATTTAGTATCGTAATATCAAGATGGTTTAGGCAGGTTTGTGGTGAAAATAAAAATAAAAAATGACGAGAAAAAAAAATATTTTTTTTGGTCACTCCCTCTTGAGCTTTGCAAGCAAGTAGTGGTGAAGTTATAGATGCACTTGCAGTAATCATCAGCTATGTAGCTCCCTTCCCAAAGAGGATAACACACAGGCGCAGAGGTGACGCTCGGCTAGGGACGATTAAAAGCACAATGACAAGCTTTTGAAACGGAATGGTTCTGGAGAGGTGTCGATAAGAGGTTGTAATCCTTGAGCGAGCCCTGTGTGTGTCTGTGGGGGGGAGGGGGCTAAAGCTGCATGCAGGATTAGCTGTATCAAAGACATGACATATTTTCAACAGGCAGTTCATCATAATAATTTGATCCCCATACCCCCAAATACATAAAAACCACACAAATCAACCATGTGCAGTCAAACACACAGTGTCGCAGTCAAAAGCTACAGCACAGATTTAATATCGTAATATCAAGATAGTTTAGGCAGGCTTGTGGTGAAAATAAAAATAAAAAATGACGAGAATTTTTTTTTTTTTTTTTTTTGGTCACTCACTCTTAAACTTCGCAAGCAAGCAGTGGTGAAGTTATAGATGCATGCGCAGTAATCATCAGCTAGCAAGCAGGAATGTGATTGAAACCAGAAAGACACACATTCAAAGGAATGGTGTGGGAGAGGTGTACTGTACTGTAGATAAAATAAGAAGTTGAAATACTGCAGTGCAGTAAATTAGCCTGTGTGTGTGCGGGGGCGAGCGAGGGGAGAGCGCTGTATATGCCGAAATGTGATACTGTTACAGTACACTATGCATTTCAACAATGTTCAAATGAGACATACAGCACTGCACATGCATGTATAAATATGCAAATTTACAATTACTGCGCGCGCACACGCAGACTGTGTTCTGATGTACTGTAGGTTGAACTGCTAAAGTATTAGACTTTGAAGACAACAGCTCGCGAACGCCCCCCTGAGTTTTTAGACAGTATTGCAGTATTGCAAACAGCGCTAATAAAATGCTAATATTACGAGCGCTAAAATACCGGAACATATTCCGGAAAAAATAAAAATACTGCATCTGCCCGCGGTTATCACAGTTGCGCCGATACGGCCGCATTAGGATAAAGGCGGCCACAGCTGTAGCCAGTTGAAAGAGAAACAAATAGGAATTGGTTACAAAAACCTGTATGTTTCAGGTGCTAAAGAATGCACTTACAGCAATGTGAAAAAAAAGAAAGTGAATCCCTGTGCTTCTCCCATTGGGCTTACAATAAATGGGGAAATAAATATACATACAGTAGTGAAACCTAAGTCTGTAAGACAAAGGAGACTTTTGGTTGCATACTTTGATCAAATAATGACAAGCCTGCTAACCAACGTCAAGGTAAGTCTCAATAGCAGGTCCCTATGCTAAGTGCATACACATGTTCTGTTAAATATACTCTGAATGGGTTAATAAACTAAGCATAAGCTTATGTAACTTAGTGCAGTTAAAAACTGGTAGAAGGATGACTATCTCAAAGATTACTTACCTAATAGGCCATATATGGTGTTTAAAGCTGCAGTCCAGTCTTTTTTTATTTTTTTATTTATTTTTTTACTTCAATAGTTTTATGTGTGCAATCTCTAATTACCTAAAGAACTGTATAGCTGCAGGTCAATTCGTTCTCCATGTATTGATAGGTCGAAATTTGGTGACATAATTAGTGAAGGGATCTGTTTATATTCTGCTTGTCTGTCAGTTGAAGCTCATGAATATTCATGAGCAATCTTGCACTGACATGTGCTAGAGGGAGGTCAGGGCTGAGAAAGGGGTGTGCCAGGGCTTGTGACAGGACATGAAGGGGCAGTGCCTTAGCAAATGGCTGTTAAAATAGAATACAAGAAAATTGGTCTTTAAAAGTTGTTTTTTTAAAAACAGAAAATGCTAAAAGTATTTTTTCTTACTACAGAACTGATTTATTAAAAAAAACCACACATGCAGGATATTGACTGAACTGCAGCTTTAATAGGCAAATAACCTTAAAAACAAACTTGCTCCTAGTCATTTGAAAGAGAAAACAAATAGGACTTGGTTACAAAAACCTGTATGTTTCTTTAGCTGATGAAGCATGCACTTACAGCAAGTTTGCGCCGAGCTACGCGAAACCTATTAATGGGCCTATGGGAGGAGAGGCATGTGTGGGTTGGCGGTGTGCTCTGTGTGGGCTTGGTCCTCTGGTTCAGATTAATTGATGACATCATATTTGTCTGGAAAGGAGAGGAGTTGGCAGCTTTGGGTTTTTTGAGCAGTTGAACTGTAATCAGATTAATCTCAGGTTCACTCATAATATGAGTAAACAGGAGATTCAATTTCTAGATCTAAGTCTTTTTAGAAATTAAGGAAAAGTAAACTGCAAAATCCATTTTAAGTTTGTTGACTGAAATACGTACATTCACAGGAAGAGCTGTCATTTAAACACATGGTTGGATAATATTCCTATGGGACAGTTAAGGAGGATAAGGAGAAATTGGACCTCTGATCTAACCTATCAGGAACAGTCAACCATTCTGAGAATGAGATTCATAGAGAAAGAGTATGACTAAGACATTTGATAATGTAATGCAGGAGGTAACAAAAATGGAAAGAAAATATTTATAACAGCTCAAAAAAGTTGTTAAAGAGAGGGACACCCAAAACATCATACCTTTTATTACCCAATACAAAAACTAATCATATAACATCTGGAAAATTATCGAAAAACATTGGCCTATTTTAAAATAAAATCAAATTCTCAAAGCATTTTTACCTGACAAAACAGAAATTGTTTTCACCAAGGCCCCAAATTTGAAGGACAGATTTGCTCCAAGTGCCTTCAGAAAAAAGTCAACAATTATCCATTCAAGTGACCAAACCAAAAGGGGCACATTGTTGGAAGGCAATCCCAAAGGAGTTTACACGTGTTGAATGTGTGGCTTGTAAATTTGACATCAACAAATGCAAAAGCTTCACCTCAAAACAAACAGGTGTGGATTTTGCAATTTCAAGTTTAATCAACTGCAATACTGATTTTGTAGTGTATGTTCTAGAGTTTACGTGCGGCCTCCAATATGTAGGCCACACAACAAAAAAATTGAAAATAAGGATTTTAGAACATGTGAGAAACATTAAAAAGGGTTTGGAGACACATAATGTTTCATTACATTTTAAGAACTGTCATGAAACAGATCAAGGAGTTATTAGTTTTTTTTTGGAATAGACCACATCCCGAGACATTGGCGGGGGGGGGGGAATAGAGTGCAATCTATTTCTCAAAGAGAGAGTCTGCAGATCCATAAACGTAAAAATTTAAGACCCCTAGGATTAAATGTGGACTTTGATCTTAATGCCTTCCTCACATGATAATTTAAATATACCTCTGATAAGCTACACTTACATTTACATATATATATATATATATATATATATATATATATGCTTTTTAAAGGTTTTTTTAATTTAAATTAAAAAAAATTGTTATAATCTTTGAAAGTAATTTTTGAATATTTTATTAAATTGTATAATATCTTTTTACTTAAATCTCATGGTCCAATATTAATACTTTCAAATGTATTTCTGGCCCTCGTCCTTTTTGTATTTTTGCAATTTTTGCATTTTCTGCTTTTTTTTTAACTTTTTGCATCATTTGCAATTTTTGGCATTTTTTCCCATATATATATATCTTCATTTTTTTGTAGTCCATATATGTCATATATTAAATATGTTAATATTTCATACATGTATTTTGCAGGCAATGAGAAGGGGAGATTTTAAGCGCTAAACCAACAGTGGCAAATTGAAAGATGCACTGTACTGAATAGACGCAAGCCGGCTTCAAAGATTTTAATTCAAGAATTCTTCTAAGTTCTATTCATGAAGAACGTAGCGGTTGCGTCTGGCATTGCATGCCGAAATCAGTTCCAGGACTTTCATGAGTACTTACCGGTTACTGGAAAGGGCTCCTACAGAGGGGATTTTTGTGAATTTCGTTTAAAGGATAGATTTATTCGTTAGCCCCGTTCCCAGTAAGTGTGTTAACCATGTAAATTGTATTATATCGTGTATATGTCTTTTCCTGAAATAAATGAGAAGAGAGGTGAAGATGTGAAGCACTGCCTCGGTTTCCAACTCCCAATGAGACCGGAAAGAATAACAAGGTGAACACTCGAATGAGCAACAGGTCAGGTTTATTGCAGGGTGGTGCAGCAACAGGACAACGGAGCAACACGAACGCACCTACGCGTTTCGTGCACTGGGCACTTTATCAAGGTGACAAATACATGTATTACTGCATAATTTATACTCACCTGCACTGTGCCTTGCGCTACCGGGTGTGACGTCATCGTCCCGCGTCGCAACGGGTCGCGGTGACGCGGCGTACACAACCTATGCTGTGGAGGTCAAGTGAACCCCACTAGACTCCTAGCCCGTACCTGACAAATTGCCATATGATTCATGGACTTTCTACTGTCATCCAGTATTATCTATACATGCTATGGAGGAATTTTGACCAATTTGGATGCATCACATCTATCCTATTCCCTGAAATAAATGACAATTTATTTTAAATCCTGATTTGTTCAATCAATGATCCCGGTATAAAAAGGTGTTGATAAACCGTGACAGGCTTATATTAACTGGTGGCAGTGGTGGGATCGATTGAGCCTATGTTCTAAAATTTTGCGGGGTCTTATAAAATAGCAGGAAATTCGATCGCGAGCTCCCAAAACAAGCGGTAACTTACACACGTTTCACAAGGCAAGAAAAACAGAAGGTTCTCTTTACCCCTTAGCTTAGTGCCTACGGGCAAACATGGACAAGCGATCAGGATGGTACCAGTCATGGGACTGAACAAAAATTGTTGCCCGGTGTGAAAGCTATGGTCTACCGACAGACGGTCGTTCAAAGACTTTACTGGAAGATGACTTGGAAACTCACGAAGCCCGGGTGGCTTTACAAGAGGAGGACTTGCTTTCTTCTGCAGTTGCAGTGATAACGCTTCAGCCAGGGGCGCAGGAGGTTAATCCAGCCCCAGTGGTGGAGGAAGGACATGGGGAGGGACCGGGTGCCAACATGGACATTGTTGGGACACTGGTTCTGGGGAGTGCGGCCGTGGTAGTTCCAGTGGCTAATGGACTTGCTACCCTCAAAATCGCCGCACACCTTGCCTGGGCAGAGGGGGCAACCCTGGACGAAAGGTTCCGGCTGCTTGCAGCCACACAAGGAACATCAGCCCAGTGCTCCCACCTTGTTAATGGTGAGCAAGCAAACCCCCAAGTGGACCATCACAGCTTCGGGAAGTTCGTGGATGGCACGGACAAGATTGATGGATTTCATAGGAACTTTGAAGCCCAATGTCACAGATACAAGGTAACAGAGCGGGACAGGGTTTTACGGCTTGATCCGTTATTGTCTGGTGCGGCCAAAGAGACTTTGCAGGCAATCGCACATGAGGATGGCAATGACTACTGTATAACATGTGAAATCCCTCCTGCTCACCCAGTATGCCCTCACCGCAGAAGCGTAACGGGGCATGTTCCGATCCAAGGAGAAATGGCCCTGAGAGTCCTACACGCTGTTTGCCACCCGCATGGCTTTGCATGGGGGACAGTGGATGGCGGGGTATAGTGCTACAAAGTACCACTTGCTTCTGGACTTGATTTACAAAGAACAGTTTTTGAAGTAGTGCCCCACGGACGTGCGGGATTTGATCTTTGACCGCAAGCCAAAGACTTATACAGATGCCGAAAAACTGGCTGATGAGTTTGTCACCAGTCGGGTGGTGTTGCGCAAGAAAAGGGCTACCCAGGACATAGCCACTTCGGCCAAGGGAGCCAAAAGAACTCCTCAGGGCAGAGTAAACCTGCAGCAGAAGGAAGTGCATCCAAAACTGCAGAGTTCTGACATGAAAGGAGGTGCTATCAGTGCAGCAAGACTGGGCACATCAAGCCAGACTGTCCGGACCGTCCGAGGTCCGGTGGACCCCATCAGGGGCAACGCTCTCCAGTTGCAAAGCCGGTCACCTGTGTGCAACAGGCACACACAGAGGAGCTAAGTACAGCCAGTAAATCAGACCAGCCCCGAGGGGAACCTCCACGGAGAGATCTGCACTTGTCACCCAGGGACATCCGATTGCAACAGTCGGGATGCAGTCCAACGATGTTCGGCAGAGGCATCTGCAACCAGTGACCATCGGAGCTTGCCAAGCAGCCAACTTGCTCGATTCCGGTGCCGCTGTTACCCTGGTGAGACCTGATATGGTCCGGCCAGAGGATTTGCTACCAGGCACTGGGATGCAAGTGATAATGCCAGATGGAGGACCGAAGTCCCTCCAGGTTGCCTGGGTCATTCTATATTGGGGTGCCGGACATGGCATGAGGGAGGTGGGGGTATTGCCCGGGTTAGGTGCTGAGGTCTTGGCAATGACTTGGGGCATGTAACATGAGATTTTACGGCAGAGCTGGCTCCTGTTGCAGCGAGTACCAGGAGTCAGTCATCAGGAGTTGCACCTGAAGGATCCGCCATCCCCCTGTAATTGGGACCAACAGTTCCAGGTGTCTCTGAGGAGACCAGGCAGGTAAGCCATGACTTATCTTCCCCTTTACTTGTTCCCTGTTCCCCTCACTTAGAGACTAAGGAGGGGTGGCCAGAACTAGGGACACAGTTTAGGGATGTGGTGAGGTTTAACCCCAACAGGGAGCACATGAGGCTCCGGGCATCCAGACCTATCTCGGGTAGTAGGTTTAAACGTTTCTCATGTCACTGCGGTCTCTAATATAGAAAGCAGATGGCTATGGGTCTAGATAGGGTCTGGACCGGTAGGCAGCAATTAGTGGTTCAGAGGGAGTATAGGCGACTGTTGTTACAGTAATTTCACTCCATTCCACTGTCAGGGCATCAGGGGGTCACTCGGAAGAGAGCCCGGCTAATGTAGGGTTACTACTGGCCAGGGGCATCAGGGGTTGTGGCAGATTTCTGCCGTTCCTGTGATGCCGGCCAGCGGGTAGGTAAGGTGGGGGATCTGGTGAGGGCACCCCTGAACCCGTTACTGGTAACTGGAGGACCTTTCCAGAGGGTAGCTATGGACATAGTGGGACCCCTCATGATACCCAGTTGGTCTGGCAAGCAATACATACTAACGGTGGTGGACTTTGCCACCCGGTACCCTGAGGTTGTAGCCCTTGCCACCATCGATGCTAGGGCAGTAGTGAAAGCATTGCTAGTTATTTTCACTAGAGTATGTTTCCCTAGTGTGATTCTAACCGATCATAGGTCACAATTTATGAGTGAATTGTCTCTGGGATGTGTGCAGGGTGAAGCACCAGCGCACAACCCCGTACCGCCCCCAGCCCAATGGATTATGTGAGAGGTTCAATGGTACCCTGAAGCAGATGCTGCAAGCTTTTATAGAAGCTGAAGGGGAGTACTGGGAAATTCACATACAGCATTTGCTGTTTGCATACCGAGAGGTACCGCAAGAATCTACCGGGTTCTCTCCCTTTGAGCTGCTATATGGCCACAGGGTAAAGGGACCTCTTGACCTATTACGTTAGGGATGGGAAGGGGAGACTACTAAGCATCTGTGCTTCAGTATGTAGTAGATCTCAGAGACCAGCTAGAAATGCTTTTGGGGTTGGCACAGGCCAACCTCAGGGAGGCTTAGACCAAGCAGAAAGCAGAAATCTTGGTATGACCAGAATGCCCGTAGCAGGTCATTCATCCCAGGACAGCAAGTGCTTGTTCTAAAGCCCACTCGGCAGGACAAATTAATGGCTGCCTGGTCTGTACTGTACACAGTTCTCAGAAAAATGAATGAGTACAACTTTGTTGTACAGTTACATGGAGAGACAGGAAGAACTAGGACCTATCACATCAATATGCTTAAGGAGTATTTTTCACCGAGTGTGGCATCAGTGCTGGCTATCTGTAAGGGGACCCAGTGGGCAATGCTCTGCCTGACCTCCTATGGGAATCTAGGCAGGGGGGCACCATAGCGTAGCAAGAGATAGGTTCCCAACTCAGCGCACAGCAGAAGGTACAGGTGAAGGCTATACAAGAGCAGTATAGGGTTCTGTTCTTGGAAAAGCTGGGCCGAACACATATCATTGATAACCCAGTGCTCACCAGTGAGCTGAGACCTCTGCATAAGCATGCCTATCGGTTATCAGCAGAGGTGAAGGGTGGTATAGAGAAGGAAATAGAGGAGATGCTGGCCCTAGGGGTAATTGTACCATCCCAGAGCCCTTGGGCTTGTCCGGTAGTCCTAGTACCTAAGAAGGATGGGACCACCCGCTTCTGTGTGGACTTCCGGCAGCTCAATGCGGGAACGGTGTCAGATGCTTATCCCATGCCCCGCATGGACGAGCTATTAAATGAGCTCACTGTGGCAAAGTATCTGACCACCATGGATCTGAGCAAAGGGTATTGGGAGATCCCGCTGTCCCAGTAAGCAAGGGAGAAGTCAGCATTCATTACCCCAAGTGGCCTCTATGAATTTCTAGTGATGCCATTTAGCATGAAGAATTTCCCGGCTACCTTCCAACGCCTGGTCAATAGGTTACTCGAAGGAATGCAGGGTTTCAAACGGGCATACCTGGACAACATTGCAGTATTTAGCATTACGTGGGACAGTCACCTAGTTCATGTAGCAGCAGTGCTAGGCAGAATTAGGGAAGCAGGGCTCACACTGAAACCAACCAAGTGTTTAGTAGGTATGGCAGAGCTTTTGTATCAAGGGCATAGGGTGGGCAGAGGGAACCTCAAGCCTGAACCAGCTAAGATTGAGGCAATAGTGCAGTGGCCAGTCCCCAAGACCAAGAAGCAGGTTATGGCTTTTTAGGCACCGCTGTGTACTATAGGAAGTTTGTTACACAGTACAGCGCCGTGGCTAAACCATTGACAGATCTGACACAGAAGCGACTCCCAGTTCTGGTAGCCTGGTCTCCTGCCTGTGAAACAGCATTTCAGGCACTTAAGACAGCACTGGCCAGCGCACCCATCCTGGCAGCCCTTGACTATGCAAATAAATTTCTGGTGCAGACCAATGCCTCCGATTACGGTATCGGTGCTGTACTCAGTCAAGAGGGGGAGGAGGGGGGAGAGCATCCTCTAGTGGAAATGAGCAGAAAGTCACTGCCCAGGGAAGGGGCTTATGCCACAATTGAAAAAGAGTGTCTGGCAATTGTGTGGGCTCTGAGAAAACTGCAGCCCTATCTGTATGGCCGGACATTCAGGGTGATCACTGATCACAACCCCTTGAGTTGGCTACAAAGGGGTCTGGGGGAAATGGCAACTCCTCCGCTGGAGTCTTGCCCTGAAAGAATTTGACTTTTCCATCCAGCATAAGAAAGGCAGTGAACACGGTAATGCCGATGGACTTTCACACCAGGACAGTCCGAGTGAGCCAGCAACCTCAAGACGTGACAGGCCAGTTAAACCGCCGGACGAGGCAGTCGTTACAAAACCTTCATCTTAAGTAGCGAGGTGTAATGGTGAAGTGGTTAACCAGGCTCACAAATAAAGGTTCAGCCCCTTGGTTACCCCTGATCCGTGTGTTGAGGTCCAAAGTGTTAGCTCTTGGACCCAGATGTCCTAAATGCATTACTGTGACTGTGTGCAAATTATGCAACATTAAAGAATTGTGTGTGTTTTGCCTTTCCTGTGATGCTGGTACCAGGAGATTTCTTGGCTGTAAGTTTCAGGGTTGGTTTGTTGGAGAAAGTCTTTACAGAATGTGTCAATGTATCAGGGTTCCAGAGTTATGGGATACCCCAAGAGCTGGATCCGAGAATCGAGTGAGATTATCGGTTGCAGCCAAGAACATTGCTCCGGGCAAACTCTGACTCTGAAAACGCTATTACGACTCACCGCCAGGATTCCTGCTGCAGCATCTTCCAGACAAGGTAAATGGGCATGAAGGGGTTAATGTATACCTGCAATCATACACGGGGTCCCTAGTATAATGGGGGGTTCCCAGATACATGCCCAGGTATCCTGAACCTGGTATAGGAGTTCAAAGGGTACTCCAGCAATGTGATAAAGCTTTACACAGTGTGTAAAAGTTTGAAAAGTCATTTCTAGTGTGCCAAGAATGAGGCTAGTGAGTGTAGGCAATATATGCACTCACTCCATCCCTGATGAAAGGAAAAAAACCTGGGCACTGCGGATTTCTGCATAGAAAATGTATTACTGATGACATCACTTGCCAATGAACGTGGAAGGAGGAGTGAATGATAAGCACCGCCCCACTACTGGAATGGATGAAGGAAAGAATTACATCATCAGAATGACAAAACGGAAAGCAGAGAAGGCAGGACAACGTGAAGACAGAAACTTACTGATGACGTCATAACATCACAGGATTTGGAGAAGGAGATTTTGGAGCAAATAAAAATGGAGATCAGCCCTGTGCATCATCAAAAAGAGACGGATTGAGACTTAAGGAAGACAATTACATCAATCAGAGACAATTAAGGTCACTTGTGGTGGGGTCTATATATGGAACTGTTCACATGTTATTTATTCATTATGCCATTTGCTTTTGAGAAAGGCCCTTGAGGCCGAAACGTCAACTATTGGCTAATACATTTTCTATGCAGAAATCCGCAGTGCCCAGGTTTTTTCCTTTCATACATGATATTGGGAGTACCTTGCAGAGATTCCTGAACCAGGAGCACCGGTATTTATATAATTTTTTCCCTTGGGGAGTGCAGCATTACCCTTCAAACCCCACTCCATCCCTGACACCAGAATTGGGACTTATATATTTTATCCCACATAAGACAGGACACAGTATATTTTATTAAAGAGTTATATTAATAGGTATATATACTGATAACCTGTGAATGAACTGTGGAATTTCCAAGTCATGGATTCCAAGAGACCAGATCCCTACAAAGCTTGGTGCCTATGGGTCTATGCGGAGTCCTGACTTGAAAGCCTCAGGGATACTAAGGTGTTAGAACAGGAGGGATGCTGCAGTTCTGCTTGAGTACCCACATCCTGGGCTAACACAGGGCTATCCAGCCACCATTTGCCAGAGTCCAGACTTGGTGGAGCCTGGACAGCGGGTGGGCTCAGTATGTAAAGAGGCAGATGTGCCAGGTTGCCGCATGCCCCTTGGCAGACTGAGAAAAGATACCCACCCGGCTTTACAATACCGGCAAATCAGTGATTGTCTAGCAGGAGAATTCTCACGCTCTGATAGGCTTTAGAGGTTTGTGGATGGGACACTGAAGCCGATAAGGATACTTGCAGCCAATGAGAAGGGGAGATGCCAAGCGCCAAACCAACAGCGGCAAATTCAAAGATGCTCTGTACTGAATAGACGCGCCGACTTCAAAGATTTTGACTCAGGAATTCTTCTAAGTACCATTTCTGAAGAACCTAGCGGTTGCGTCTGGCATTGCATGCCAAAATCAGTTCCAGGACTTTCGTGAGTAGTATCGGTTACTGGAAAGGGCTGCTGCAGAGGTGATTTTTGTAAATTTAGTTTAAAGGATAGATTTATTTGTTAGCCCTATACCCAGTAAGGTGTTAACCCTGTAAATTGTGTTACATTGTGTGTATGTCTTTTCCTGAAATAAATTACAATTTTTTTACCTCCTTGCTTTGCTCAATCAATGATCCCGATATAAAAAGGTGTTGATAAACCTGATCTCTTGTGACACCCACTCCACCTGAACCAGAGCGGCTGACGCGAGACTGATGCAAGGCAACCCATTACGCGAGTGAGAGTTGCAGAAAGGGAATGCCGTGCATGCGGGTACACACACAGCAAGGAGCCGAGTCTGGAGCTGAGTCTGTAGTAGGGTGGGAGTGTGCCCATAGTCACTCTCTGCTTTTGACCAGTGGGGAAAGTGTGAGTTGTACATTTCCCCCCTGTGTTGTTTTTCAATGAAAGTAAAATGTTAATGCACCATATTGCATACATTTGTGATTTCTTTTCTACATGAGGTTTTTCAAGGAGGAACCACTTCGGAGGATCATGTTCCATGGAGTTGCAGTATAAGTGATATCAGTGTCTATTTATATTCACTGGGTTTATTGCACGGTTATATTGAAAATGATTACCAGGGTAAACTATGCAGAAAACCCAAACAGTGCATCTAAAACCTTCAACACATGTAAATGTCCATTAGAAATGTATAGCAGTAATTGGATATATAAGGCAGCAGTTCCTCTTGTCCAACAAGTGTAGGAATATATATGCAGTGAGTTGAAAAAGTCACATTAACTTGATTGAAGTATAACAATCTGAGTAAGTGAATAGACACACACTTTGTAACATTACTCTCTGTCTTCCTTTTAGGCAGAGGGGCTTGAACTGCACGGTGTGCTCCAATCCAAACAGCAGCAGCAGCACTGTTATATTGCACTGTTATATTCACATTCATTTTGCGCCACGAACACCAGTTTGTTTAGTTTACTTACAGCAATGCACAAAAATCAATTTTTACATCAAATAAGAAATTGGAACAATTTTATATTAAACATCATATTAATTGCAAAACCAAATCATTGGTCTACCTATTTGAGTGCTCTTGTGGCCTCCAATATGTGGGCAAAACTGTCAGACCCCTATGCACGCGGATTTTAGAGCAGATTACTATGCACAGTATTCCCAGACACTTCTCTGCCCATAATGATTGAAACTCCACTCTGAAATATATGGGAACAGAATAGTTAGAAAAAGATTGAAGAAGTGGGGATCAAGATAAAAAAAAACTGATTCAAAGAGAAACTGTTTGGATATATATGTAGCTTTTACTTAACTGTTTTCTTATTGTGATACAGAAAAAAATATTACAATGCAATCTGTTTATTTTTATATTTTCAAGAAAAGACATGTGACTGTCTACCTGGGTGACTGGGTGGGTTGGTGACAGTGGGTGGGTGGGTGACAGTGACTTGACAGTGACTGGATGGATGACAGGGTGACTGAGTGGATGGGTGACTGAGTGACTGAGTGGGTGGGTGACTGAGTGACTGAGTGGGTGGGTGACTGAGTGACTGAGTGGGTGGTTGACTGACTGAGTGGGTGGGCTACATACCCCTACCTGAGTCTACAGTCTATTGGGTAGGGGCAGGGCCGCCAACAGAAATCATTGGACTCAGGACAAATGAAAGAAGCCCCCCCCCCCCACCAACCCATAGCGCACGTACCACGAAAAAATATTTTTTAGCGCACAACTTTTACTTAACTGTTTTCTTATTGTGATACAGAAAAAAATATTACAATGCAATCTGTTTATTTTTATATTTTCAAGAAAAGACAAGTGACTGTATACCTGGGTGACTGGGTGGGTTGGTGACAGTGGGTGGGTTGGTGACAGTGACTTGACAGCGACTGGATGGATGACAGGGTGACTGAGTGGATGGGTGACTGAGTGACTGAGTGGGTGGGTGACTGAGTGACTGAGTGGGTGGGTGACTGAGTGACTGAGTGGTGGTTGACTGACTGAGTGGGTGGGCTACTTGATGGGTGGGTTAGTGATTGGGTGGGTGGGTTAGTGACTTTTAGTTACTGGGTTTTAGAGACTTTAGTGACATTGGGTTAGTGACCTTAGTGACTGGGTGGGGTGGTGGGTTAGTGACTGGGTGGGTGACACTGACTGAGTGGGTGACAGTGACTGAGTGACAGTGACTGGGTAGGTGATAGTGACTGAATGACAGTGACTCGGTAGGTGACTGAGTGACTGGGTGGGTGAACTTTTAGTGACTGACTGGGTGGGTGACTGACTTTACTGGGTGAGTTACTTTAGTGGCTGACATTTAGTGACTGGGTTGGTGGGTGACAGAATGGGTTACTGTGACTGGGTGGGTGACAGTGATTGGGTGACAGTGACTGGGTGGGAGACTGGGTGGGTGACTGGGTAGATTTGGTGGGTGACTGAGTGGGCGGGGGACTGAGTGGGTGGGTTAGTGACTGGGTGGGTGAGTTAGTGACTTTAGTGACTTTAGTGACTTTTAGTGTAATGCTTGTGCTACCCACAAACAAGACAAGACCCCAGCACTGAGGTGGGAATGTTCATAGCCATGTACATGGAGAGAGAGGGTTAATCGGTATACTTGCAGGTCCTGGGATTGGAGAGAGTAGAATCATAGATGTCCGTAAGGCGTGGTCTGGGATTATAGATGGTAGAATAGTCCAGGTCCGTTAGCCGTGATCAGGGGTTTGAGAAATCGCCGTAGTCGAGGGTGAGCCGAGGTCAATATCCACAGGGGTTAACTTACAAGCTGGGTCCATACACAAGAGGTTAAACTGAAAGACAAGACTGGAACAAGGCAAGGCACAACTGTAGGAAGCAACGAGGCTACACCAAATTATGCTGAGCACTGACTGAGAGCAGGAACAGGGTATATGTAGGCAGACAGAACTAATGGGACATGGGGTGGAGTAGAGGTGGGGCCCCAGCGGAAGCTAGGATAGGCTGCAGGAGACAAGAGGCACAAATGATGCTTATCACACAGCTGGGGATCGTTGCACATTGTCACGTGCGTGCACCGTGCGCGATAGCAGCGTGGCGCATCCGGGGGGCAGAGCCAATCTCCGTGGCAGGGGCTGAAGAGCTGCAGGTGCGTGCAAGCTCTGTAATCAGAGCGGGGTTGCGCGCATGAGTAGGGAGTGGAGAAGAGGCAGCAGCAGCCCTAGGTAAGGAGGGAACACTTCGCAAAGGATGTGTACCCCGATTCCTTACAGTGTGCCCCTCTTGAGGTTTGGCCTCAGGACGATCTCCATAATGTTTGTGCTGAAACCTGTCATAAAAAAGCCATAACAAAACGGGAGCGTGAATCTGACGAAGTGGTACCCAGGTGCGTTCTTCGGGTCCAAAACCCTTCCAATGCACGAGGAATTGGACACCTCCCCTCGGGAATAATTGTTTGAGACTCCATAATTTGGTCCAGCAAGTCAAAGGAGTTTGCCGAGAGGATATTCTTAGGGTGAAGTATGCTTTCTAGGACATCTTCGGACTTGTCTTCACTGATGAATTGGCGGGATAAAGCATTGGCCTTCAGTTTCTTAGTACCGGGAATGTAAGAAATAATATAATTGAACCTTGAGAAAAAGAGAGCCCAGCGGGCCTGAAGTGAGCCAAGGCGGTGAGCACCTCTCGAAATACAATAAGTTTTTATGGTCCGTGAGAATTGAAACGGGGTTCTCGGTAACCTCCAGGAGATGTCTCCATTCTTGAAGAGCAAGGTTGATTGCTAACAGTTCTCTGTTCCCAACATCATAATTTTGCTCTGCAGAGGAGAATTTCTTTTAGAAGAACCCACAGGGGTGTACAGTAATTTATCCTGAGGAGATTGCCTTTGTGAGAGTATAGCTCCTGATTCGATATCCGAGGTGTCTACTTCTAAAGTGAAAGGGAGAGTAGGGTTTGGATGACGCAATATGGGGGCGGAAACGAACGCCTTCTTGAGAGACTCAAAGGCCTGGCATGCTTCAGGGGGCCAGGAGGAAGGATCCGCACCCTTCTTAGTCTAGGCAGTGATAGGAGCCACAGTGGCAGAGAAATTACGGATACATTTACGGTAATAATTGGCGAAGCCAAGGAACTGCTGAATTGACTTGAGAGAAGTGGGTTAGGGCCAATCAAGAATGGCTTTAAGTTTATCGGGATCCATTGTGAACCCTTCATCAAAAATAATGTAGCCCAAAAAGGAGGTAGAGGTTTGATGAAAAATACTCTTTTCCACAGGGCCGCCAACAGAAAATCATGGGGCCCAGGACAAATGAAAGGAGCAGGGACCCCCCCCCCCACCCCCATAGCGCACCCCGCCCCCCGCCCCCATAGAAAAACCATAGCACCCCCCCCGAACCTACCCCGAACCATAGCACCCCCCCCCGCACACCAACCACGGAAAAAAAAATTTTAGCGCACAACTTTTACTTAACTGTTTTCTTATTGTGATACAGAAAAAAACACTACAATGCTTATTTTTATATTTTCAACAAGAGATAGGTGGCTGCCTGCCTGGGTGGCTGGTTGGGTGAGTGGCTGGATGGGTGTGAGTGGCTGGGTGAGTGAGTGGGTGAGTGAGTGGCTGGGTGGGTGAGTCAGTGTCTGGGTGTGTGAGTGAGTGGCTGAGTGGGTGGCTCGGTGAGTGGCTGAGTGGGTGAGTGACTGGGTGGGTAAGTGATTTGGTGAGTGAGTGACTGGGTGAGTGAGTGAATGACTTGGTGGGTGAGTGAGTGACTGGGTGGTTGAGTGAGTGAGTGACTGGGTGAGTGAGTGACTGAGTGAGAGAGAGTGACTGGGTGGGTGAGTGAGTGACTGGGTGAGTGAGTTACTGGGTGGGTGAGTGCTTGGATGGGTGAGTGACTGGGTGGGTGTGTGACTGGGTGGGTGAGTGACTGGTGGGTTAGTGACTGGTGGGTGAGTTACTTGGTCGGTGAGTGACTGGATGGGTAAGTGACTGGGTGGGTGAGTGACTGGGTGGGTGAGTGACTGGTGGGTGAGTGACTGGGTGGGTGAGTGACTGGGTGGGTGAGTGACTAGGTGGGTGACAGTGACTGGGTGGGTGACAGTGACTGGGTGGGTGGGTGACAGTGACTGGGAGGGTGACAGGGTGGGTGAGTGACTGGGTGACAATGTTGGTTGAGTGACTTACCTTTACCGGTGGGTGCTGCTTCCTTGCCGCCAGCCGCTTCCCCCCCACTGCCCCCGATATCCCCGGCAGCTGCCAGCTTTCGGGAGGGGGGCTCGTGGGTGTGGGAGGTGGGCGGCTGGGGGGGGTGAGGCGGGCTGGGGCAGGAGGCGTGCACGGGGAAGCTGGGTTGGCGCTTCCCCCTCTATATCAAGTTGGGAGTGGGGGGGGCTGGGTTGCGCACAGGGCTGGTGTTGGCGCTTCCCCCTCTGTCCCACGTGGGGAGCAGGGGGCTGGGTTGCGCACGTGGGGCTTGTTTTGGCACTTTCCCCTCTGTCCCACATGGGGAGCGGGGGAGAGCGGGGGGGCTGGGTTGCTGGCCCACAGGCATCGAGGCCACAGGCAGCAGGCAGGACACCCTGCACATGCGCGCCGGGACCAAGGGAATCGCCGCAATTTTTTTCAACTTTTTTCTTTTTTTTAAATTTAATTAACTGTAATTAAAAGACCTTTGAGAAAGCGCTCTTTAGCGCGAAACGTACATCAGGTGACCCGACGGCTTGACGTCACTATGCGGAACTGACACGACGGCACCAGCCTAACTTGGAGCGAATGCGCGACACTTACGGAGACAGACCCTACAGTATAGCTGCACGAAAGATGAGTATACATGATATATGCGTCCCTTACACTGATGTACACTACTGTATATCTTCAGCCTTCTGATTAGGGATTTTGGCAATTAAGGTAGATGCTTTGTATACTATTGCACACTAACCAATATGTCTGTTGAATTGTGCAGATTACATGCATCAGAGCAATATACTGTATCTGAAGTATACCATACAGACACCACTCTCTATAAGAGTTCTCTGGCTAATGTGAGGTTAATTTAGTAACCCTGCTGTTTTTTATATACTAACTAAACAGCTCACATGATATTACCATCTATACAACTGACCTGTTTATATTACACAGATGTAACTAAGTGTTAGAACAGTTACCATTAGAACAGTTATGAGGCGATAACTGGATACGATCTTTGAATCGTGCCTCAGTGCTAATATGCACATTTTGTGCTAGCTCTTTTTTTAATAGACCCTTGAGATACCAGCGAGCTATTAACCACGGTTATCATACTGAACTTTATTGCGTATGCGTAGTGCTTGTATAGCAGCTATTAACTCTGTTATAAATATGTCTATTAATATATGCCCAACAGACAGAATGGCTTTTTTTTACCTTGCTACAATTGAGATACATTATATACAGCTCAATCACACATCAGTGAACCAGTACTGGGACGTGTTATTACGTAACCTTTCCAGTTATTAGTAAATACTATTGCTACTAGTATAGCAATATTAAGACCTCTGGAGCTGTCTTACTCATTTGGATACTATAGTAGCTATTGTAAGTGTATGAGCCTTCTATTCTCTAAGGGCATTTTTAACTATTCACACATTACCTTGTGTGTAGTAATAGGTTGTCATAAGGGAGTGGTCAAGGACATTTATACCACATCCCTCTACAATATTTTTTAGCATGTATATTTTGATTAAAGAGTATTTTTAACTCATCCCATATTTTCTACTACTTCATTTGCGTGAATTCATTGGGGAATCTTTGTTTGTTTTTTGGATTTCTTTCTTTATCCCTATTTGCACCTCATCATTACCTTTAATTTCCATAGTCTTCTTCCTTTATTGTTTTCTTAGTTAAGCTGATGCGGGAGCTTCCCTCTCTTTCCCCTTCCCCTTTGGTTTAATTAATAATTCAGTAGCATAGCCCCTGTCAATTTGTTACACATCGTGGTGAGACAAGTATTAGATGTACTGATAATCCTTCTTGCCCCTAAGAGCTGACTGTAGGGCAAACCCTTATTGTTGATGGTGGGTGGAAACTTGTGTAATGCAAGAGGTTGTTTCGATCGGTAGCTTTAGAAAAACGTCAGTTTCTAATCCACGATCAACTACTTTAAAAGTAGTATATAGAAAATTAATAGAAATACTATCATGAATGACAAAAAACAGCGCACAACGCTCATAGGGGCCGATTCACTAAACTCCGATAAGTGGCTTTAAGAGCACAAAGTGCCCTTTAAGTCCAATAAAGAATGCAGTGTGATTCCATAAGCAGTGATAACAGCGCTTTATCGCCCATAAAAGGCATTTTTTCAGCCCTCCGCACAAAATGCGCACGATTAGGCGATTGCGCTGATTTTTGCCATTACTTGAGATTCACTAAGCAGCGCTAAGTGAATCGTGCTTTAAATATGCACCGGATAAACGCGCCAGAAAAATGCGCCAGAAAAATGCGCCAGCTAAAGGCAGGCGCAAAAGAAGCTGGACTTAGAAAAAAATTCTTTGTTTACCTTTTTGCAGGCACACCATCCATACAACAGGCCCGCGGGAGTTTCCGGCTAAACCCCGGGGTTCCCGGGAGATCCCTGCGGGACTACTGGTGGCCCCGCGGGTCCCCGGGGTCCCCACGGGTCTGCGGTACCAATGGTCTGCCCACCCAAAAAAACAATACTTTTAAATAAATACACCCCCATCCCCCCCTAAAGTAATGTTCAAAATTACTATTATACACATATAGATAACAGTGCATTTGCACATTTTTAATACAACAATAAGTAGCTTCAAAAAAGTTTTGCAAACTTGCACTCACCCCTGCTAGGTTACCACGATGAAGGCCCTCCTTATCCTTATCGTCGTCCAAGTCCTCCGTTGTTCCAAACAATACATAAGAATAACAAAATACATTCTAATGTCCCATAAACCCTTAATCACATTATCGGTTACTAACTGCTATAGTACTTAATAGGTTAATCAACCCTCCTCCATTACCCACCTCTTAGGGCCACAATAAAAGGTTTCCTATTTTAAATTTAACAATACACAACCAACCCAACCCCTGTGCCCCCACATAAATCAAATATGTATTTTTGTATACACATGATTTTTCTCACATGCCGACGGGAGGCCCCTGTGGTAACTACAGGTGTCCGCAGGCACCACAGTGCACCCCAGGGGGTGCCCACGGGTGTCTATTTGCTCTCGGGTGGCCCACGCGGGTGTCTGGAGGTCACAGTGTGTTGACGTGAATATTTCAGCCTCCCTCGGGGTACATGGAGATCATACACATGAATTGAAACAAAGGAGAACCCGTTATTGAATCATAATTAATTATAATTGCATGACATCCATCTTCCTAACTTCAATGTGTAACCTTAAAAGTTAGGAGGGAGTTAATTGTAAGGGCAATACTCACGTGATCACAAAACAACCTGACAATAATTAAGGCATCTGCCCCACCTCTAGGGAAAGAAATAGTACTTCTTGTGATTTAACACCTTCATGACTGAACATGTAACATCCAAATGTCATGATTCTGTGATTTGTATCAACAATTTGTAATCTTGGCTCGCATAATCACTTTCACTGTTGAATAATGAATGGTGTTTATTTTAGGATGACATCATTTTTGAAAATGTGATCAACATATCTCATTATAAATATAATGACTGGATGTATTATTCAAAAAGCCATGTTGTACATACTATACAGCACATGTGGTCTCGTTAACACTAATGTGGTTGTTGATTCTGCCTATTTAAAGGATACATGGGAGTCACTTCCCTTCGAGGGTGAAATGGAGGTCATTGGCAATTTGGCAGTGCTGGAGTTTGTAGTGAGGAGGAGGCGCGAGATTCTGTTACAATGGAGGGCGAGGAGAGAGAGGAGGGCAAGGAGGGAGAGGACGGAGAGGCAAATTGCAGAAAGGTGGACATTGGCGCCACGTAACTTCTTCCCCAGATGCTCCCTAGAGGGGTAAGTGAGGAGGATGTTATCCATCGCTATTGATTGAGCTCAGCGGCTATCTTAGAACTGTATGAAGTGTTAAGAGAAGATTTAGAGCCAACAACAGACAGGAGTCATGCAGTGCCTGGCCTTGTTAAATTGCTGAGCTCATTACTTTTTCTTGCTTCTGCACCTTTTCAGACAACTGTGGGCATAGTAGGCGGGGTATCGCAACCAACATTCTCGCAGGTCCTTAGCCAGTTTCTATGTGCACTGACTAGACGCGCAAGGGATTATATAAATTTTCCTAGTGAGCAGACAGAGTGTCAGGCACTGAAGACTACATTTTATAATGTAGCAGGGCTATAGAATATGATGGGTTCTATAGATTGCACACATGTTGCGTTTACCCCACTACTGTTATGCCGGTGCTGCCCGCAGACCAGACCCGTCCCTTATACTGAGGTGAGGGACGTATATGAGCACGCACCTGCAGCAAAAGGAGCGTGTCCGGAGTATTGTGTTTTAGGCCTTGCCAGGCCAGATGGTGTTAGCTTTAGCAATACTTGCCAGTACCGGAAAAGAAGTGCCATAGTCATTGCCATTAGCCAAGGTCAGGGATTGGAGAATTCCGGAAGGTCGGTGTCCAAACAGGGATCGAGAGCCAGAGGTAGACGTCCGCCAAGCCAAGTCGTGTCCTGAGTAAATAAAGAGAGAAAGTGCCAGAATAGACATCCACAAGTGGAGACTATGTCGAGCGATGTGGGAATGGCAGGACAGGCATAATAAGTGAGGCTGGCGAATAGGAAGAGGGGGCAGACTTGGAGGAGTGTCCTGGATAGGTCCCCTTGATTGGCAGGCAGGTGAGACAGTTTGGTCTGGGGAAATAGCCTGTTCGTCAGTTGGGGGCGTGGTTTCACTGCTAGTGCAGTGAATAAATTATCTTCACCCAGCGCGCGTTGTCCACGCACGCGCCTGGGACAAATGGCAGCCGCATGAGAGAGAGGCGGCCGCGGAGAAGAAGCGGACCGTCGGAGACGGCGGGGAATCCCTATGGAAGTGTGAGGTGACTGGCGTCGCCGAGGGGGACACACCATGATAGCAGCAGTTAACAAAGGTGAGGAGGGGTCGCACTGTGAGCGCCGCGATCCCTGAATCCTCACAGTACCCCCCACCCCCTCAGGGTTGGCCTCAGGACGATCCTCAAAAGGTTTGGATGGAAACTTCTTTCAGAAACGTTTGAGAAGTCCGGGTGTGTGAATGTCTTTAAGAGGTACCCACGACCTTTCTTCGGGTCCAAAACCCTTCCAGTGGACCAAGAAGTGGACCTTACCTCTCGAAAGACGGGAATCTAGTAAAGCTTGGACCTCGTACTCTTCGTTGCCCTGTACAATCACTGGGTCTGATTTAAGAGTGTGGTCCAGAAAGAGGGCACTGGAGATGAACGGCTTGAGAAACGAAGTGAGAAAGACATTTGGGATTCTCATGTTTTGAGGTAATTAAAGTCGGAAGGACACCGGGTTTACCTGCTCCATGATAGGAAAAGGACCCAGAAACCTAGGTGCCAATTTGGGGGAAGGGGTTTTGAGATGGATATTCTTGGTAGATATTATGCGCTTCAGTAATGTGTCGACTTGTAGGTGTTTCGTTTAAATAGATACCACAGTGGTCTATTGTAAATTGGCCTTGGGATTGAAGGAAGAGGTTACAATAATGTATCAATTTAGGCTTTTCATATTAAAGAAAGACAAGCACCAGTTTCTGTTCTGGTTATTGTCCAGAGTCCCGCCATAAGTGCACAACTGCAGCACGTGTTCCAAAAATCCGACAGAACGTACGCTAATTTAATATGGGCCGCGATTAATGCAACAGATGATAAGATGGCAACAGTTGTTCAAATTTATCAGTATTTTATTGAAAACTATGACTTTTACAAATTCTCGCAAGATGCTCATGTGTGGAAGCGTGCAATAAGGAAAAAGTTATGTAGCGATCCATGTTTTTTTCGTATTGATCCCGATTTTATTGGAGGGTATTGGTGTGTATCATCGGGTTTTTCCCGTATCTATGATCATGCAGACGGCAAAAGGTCGTGTTAAAACCAAGTAAGAAACGTCAGTCGCAGGCAAGCAATGCGCCAGCACCAGCACCGGCTTCCAATAACGGTCTGACCGTCAGTGATAACCCTTGCTGTCTGTCCACGCCTGGATACCTGCAGCCTGAGCCGGATTTCGCGTACAGTTTCGAGCAAGCGTGCATGTACCTAAGCGATTTCCAGCCTCATCAGCTGACTACAGGTGTAGTAGTCCCGCTGTCACCTGTCAACGATGTGTATAATCAAGAATACGGGACTGGCAGTGGCTCGGCGCCAGCTGATTGGGAAATCCTATAATGAGTAATGTTGCCGTATTTTATTCTGTTTTTTTATTTTGAAAATATCAATATCAGTGCGATTCAAAAGTCAAGCGATTCTCCTGTAAGCAATATCATTGGCTGAGCGGCTTCTGCAGTAGATACTGCACAATTGGTGAAAAGCTAGGCGCATGCGCATTGGAACCTTTTTGAAACGCATACTGTATGCGTGTCATCACATCGACGAGAGGCGCATGCGCATGTGAACAGAAGACGCCCCCCGAGAAAATTATTGGTGGGGCTGACTGTGGGAACTTCTTTAGGGGACTGACCATTACAGTAAAACTTGTACTTTTGTTTTTCCTCAGAAAAGAAAACTTTGTCATCTCATGCGGAAAACGTCGAATGGTGGGATTTCGATGGATAATATCGCTTTGTGTAACAATGCCTGCACATTGCTGAATTGGATTTAAAAAAACACGTACCGGAGTCTACAGTTTAGTGGCCGTAGTTATTGATTAGGATAGAATACCTGAAACAGTATGCTGATGTTTTCAGACCATATACAATACTTTTTTATATATACTGTATAATAAACCCGAAAAAATAAAAAGTATGCATTTATTATACATGTATTATGTTAGTATGGTTTACAGTCAGCACAACAGCACAACAGTATGGTGTTATTAAAAAAAATTCTTTATTCATAAATTTTAAAAAACGCAACATCTCCTTTGTTAAAGTGCAGAAAGTCAAAACATTTACAGTAGGATGGTGTACAGAACAGTCAGTCAGGCCTGCACAACTCCAGTCCTCGATGGCCGCAAACAGGCCCGGTTTTCAGGACAAGAGAGATAGTCAGGCGGTTCACAGCTGCTGTCTGGATATGAAATCGGGAGTCCACACGCTTTAAATTTTAAAAGGTTGTATTTAATGAGTGCATACACAAAAAAGTATACTGCTACAGAGAAAACTCTGACACGTTTCGTCCACAGGTAGGGACTTTGTCAAAGAGTACCTGGCACTGACCCTAGTGACGCTTATATAGGGAGACACAGGTTACTATTGGGTGGATCAAATTGAAAAAGCTGTTTAACTCACCAGATGAATAATAGTGCAATCAGACTCTAAAAAAAGGAATGCCCCTAATTAACCCCCTCAATAGTGCTCACTTACAAGACATCACTAGGGCCAGTCTCATGCAGTAAACATGATAACAAGACACAAAAGATTAAAAACAATGCTCCATACTGCCATCTAAATACATAAATACACCATGTACAAAACAGTTACCAGTAACAATGTAGCAGAAACAGCAACATATATCTAATATAAAATTTACAAATAAACAAAGTCACAATTAATACATACTAAGATATGAGAAAAAAGCATCACTACTAAACTACACTATGGAATATATAGAATATATAGGATCATATGTAAAAAATATTGCTAATAAACTAATCACATAAGTAATTAAATCAATACACATAATAAATAAATATATTAATAAATCACTCAATATGATAGAGAATGACATAAACTAAACAATAATTTATACCACTGTAAACCAATATAAATATACAGATAGTGCACTACTATAAAAATGCATAAATGTTATATTGAAATCAACACCAACAACTACTATTGAGATAATATATATACATAAAACATATATAAAAAAACATATGTAAAGAAAGCTTCTAATACTTATAATAAAAAGTGCTTAAGATCCCAATCCACATTAATCCTTTTAAGATTTAAAGCGTGTGGACTCCCGATTTCATATCCAGACGGCAGCTGTATACCGCCTGACTATCTCTCTTGTTTACCTTACCCACATTGGCTGGAGCACGCGTCGCTGCACTTCCGGATCAGAGGAGCTCTTGTCAGCATTTGAGTTGGACTCGGCGTGTCAAGACTGTGAGTAAAATACCCCTTCCTTTCCCCCCCCCCCCCGGTGGGGATTCCTACCGTGTGTGACACCGGGCTGGTAAGGGCAGTGGCGGAGGATCGCGGTGAGTCAGTGGCCGTTCAGAGATTCCTTGCAGGAGACACGGCTTCACCTGCATATGTATATACCTTACCACATCATAGCCCCGTCCCGTGGCTGAGTCACGAACACATGGAGCTTAAAGGGTTTCACATTGTTCAACATTTTTTCAGTGAGACGCTGAACGGGAGTGCTTTCATGGGATTATTTATCCATTGGAATTCTTTTGGATTTGCTGTAGAGTTTATGTGTGCACAATTCTGGTAGCATTGGTCATACCTTGAAGCAATTCTTGGACTTTTTTGTACCGGTTTTCAGGACAGCCTTGAAAACCATGCCTGTTTGCGGCCCTCGTGGACTGGAATTGTGCAGGTCTTGTGTACAGTAAGTAAATACATGTCTTTATTAATACAAGTTAAAACACGCATCATCTCCTTTATTAAATTACAGAAAGTCAAAACATTTACAAAAACATTTACAAAAAATAAACAACAGTTGAACAGTCACGCAAATGCGATCCCCACCAGATTGTCCTTCCAGGGCCGATGCCTTGTATGGCGCAAAATGCCATTAATGGAGTCTCGAACGCTTTCATTAGAGGATCTGTAATTGAAAAATAGTGCCGCAATTCCTCCACAATAGTCCTTAAATTTTCAGTAAGCGCCCTTTTTTCGCGATTTCCTTCGTAGTTCACACTGTACGCCCACCCGCAGTACACCAAGTAGGACACGTGGTGCTTAAAAATTAACATGGCATACTTCTGGGGTAAACCAGCACTCATCACCCTATACTTCTTCCTGAGTGCCGGTTGCAGCTCGCGCAGGATGATGTCGGGCACCGTATCGATGCAAGCGTATGTAGGTTGGGTTCTGTGAGCGGGTGTTCTTCTGTGAGCAGGTGTGTTTGTGGTGGCGGGCAAGGGTAGGTTGTCTGGGAGGAAGCTTTTCTCCTGGCATTGTCTTGATGGGGTTGTCATGTTTTCCTCCTCATCAACAGCATACATGTACACAAATTCTTCTGGTGGAGGGGGTGCGCTTGGTGTTGGAAGGCGGTCGAAGGTCCCATTCATCACATCCATGCCACCCTCCTGCTCTGGCGTCGGGGATACAGGGGCATGAACACCGAGCAAATTATGTATCCCGCCATGTCAGTCTCTATCTTCTCCCTCCGTCGATCCATCTTCTCCATCCATTGATCCATCTTCTGCATCCGTTGCTCCATATTTAGCATGGTCTCCAGAAGCAGATCTATCTTTACCAGCACAGTAGAGTTCCCGTGGATATCCACACTTAACCCATTCAGCATGCGGTCTAACGAGCTTGTTCTTGTGCATGGCGTGCTGTGGACATCTGGGTGAATGGGTGCTACGGATGATGAGATGGGGGTTCCATGGAGAGAAGCGGCAGTGTCGTCGAAGAAGGATGGAGGAGGTGACCTGTGGATTTCTGGGAGAGGAGAAGCGGCAGCATTGTCGAAGAAGGATGGAGGAGGTGACCTGTGGATTTCCGGGAGAGGAGAAGTGGCGCGTCGTCGAAGAGGGATGGAGAAAGTGTCCTGTCTATTTCCGGGCGAGAAGCGGCAGAGTCGTCTAAGTGTAATGGAGAAAGTGACCCGTGGATTTCAGGGGCACCAGCGGCAGAGTCGTCTTAGAGCAGTGGCGAAGATGGCCTGTGGGTTTCTGGGAGAGCGGCGGCAGCGTCGTGGATGAGTAGTGGAGAAGATGGGCTGTAGATTTCCGGGAGAGCGGCGGCAGAGTCGTCGAAGTTTATTGGAGGAAGTGGTCTGCGGGTTCGATGGGTTGGCTGCCATTTGTTTTGCGTTGAGTGTACATCACCGTATTTCTTCTTGACATAATAAGGCTTACGTGTATTAAAACCCTTAGCCTTGAGGCGCATGCGCGGCGGCTAGGTGTATGGATGACTAAGTAAGAGGCTCCGTCCCTACCGGCATAATTATATAATTAATTACAACAATAAAACCAGTGAAACGCAGCGAAAATCTGAAATTCAGGCACTGGAACCCCCAAGGATGTGAAAGAGAGCTGTATCCCGCAAGAGCACTTCGGTAGTGACTGACTACTTTCAAAAAGGCGAGCCGACGCAAGGGAGCGGAGGGGAGGACAGCAGGCAAATGGCGGGCTCTGATTCAGAGAGCGAAAGGTCCACGAGCAGACCCGCGAGCAGAGCGGAGGTCTTGGACCAAGACTGGGTCACCAGAAAGGACATGAAAATGTTCTGTACAAAGATGAAGAACTTCTTCCAGAAAGAACTTTGGGAGCTCAGAAAGGACATTGATAGTTTAGGGGAAAGAACCAACACTCTCAAAAATAAAGTGGATGCACACACTAGCTCCATTCAAAAAAATGAGAAATCCACGGCCCAATTATATAAAATGATTGCTGATATGCAGGACAGACAGGAGGACTCTGAGAACCGTGACCGGCGTAATAACATCCGCCTGCGAGGGGTCCCGGAGTTGGTGTCGGATCCAGAGGAGTTTACCTCTGGGTGGCTCTTACATATGCTGCCAGATAAGACCAAAGCAGAACTGCAATTCGACAGGTGTCACCGGGCGCTGCGTTCCAGACCGCAACAGGGTGATCCGCCGAGAGATATAATCATCAGGATGCACTACTTCAAAATAAAAGAGAGTATTTGCCAAATCGCCAGAGCCACTAAATCCCTGGAATATGATGGTCTGAAACTTCCGGTGTACCAGGATCTTGCTCCACAAACCCTGTCGAAAAGGAGAGCCCTGTCTGCAATCACCAGAGCCCTACGTGATAACGGGCTTGTTACAGATGGCTGTTTCCATTTGGACTAATGGTAATAAAAAATGGCGTGGCATCCGCTGCTGTTCCAGGTCTGCGAACCCCACTCAAGCTGCACTGATCCCCCAAGGAGGAAAAACCCCCATGCAGGAGTTAAGGATGCTGGGGGGGTGGGGTGGAGGGGGGGTAAGGGGAAGGGGGACAGGGGGACGGACTAAATGATCAAGGAACTCACCTGGCGGGGAGGGATCATTAATGGACTGGGGCCTTGATGAGACGGGGATAAATGATCAGCTAACACACTACACACTATAGTTACGATGGCAGAAACCCAGATTAAAGCGACCTCGGAGGAGGGAGGGGGTTGACTGCACCGGACGCTGCCGCTGTATGGAGGTTCGCGCTGAGCAAGAGGGGTTAGGAGGAGTATAAGCCGGGGATGATTGATTAAAATTGTTTAAAAATGTTTAGGTTCGCTGTACATAAGTTGCGTATTGTACCCACACTGGTTATCTCAAGTATACAGTTTACATAGATTAAGTTCAGTACATTATTTGATGGAAGGTGCCGGTTTAGGGACTGCATAGGTCGGCTGCCTGCGTCTCGAGTTGTGCACTGAGGTGTGTTACCCTCTTGCACAGACAAGTCCCTCGGGCACCCGACCACCGCCAGTGGTCGGGGTTTGGGGGGTCCCTTCTGGACCTCCTGTGGAGTAGGGTAGGCCCTTTGGCAAAGGGACCGTTGCTGACCATGGTCAGCCTCGGCCCCTCAATTGTTTTGTTTTTTCCTCACCTTTCTTCCCTCTCCCACCCCTCCCCTCCCCCTGTGGCGCGGGATCTGACCCTGGGTCGGATTCATTGATCAGAGAGGCCCCGGTCGCAACAGTTTCACAATCAAGATAGAGTATTTAGTAGCAAACAAGACAAAGTACAATGTCGTTGATCATAGTCTTCCACAATGCTAAGGGCTTGAACAGCTCCGGGAACGTAGAGTGGCTATGGCGGATTACAAACGTAAGCAGGCAGATGTAGTGCTACTCCAGGAGACGCATTTTAGTAGTAAAAGCGCCCCCAAATACTGGGATAAGAGCTTCAAGAGATTTTATCTTTCCTCCGCAAAGAATGAGAAAAAGAGAGGGGTAGCAATCCTTCTTCATAATAACCTCCCATTTATAGAAGAGGTAGTCAAAAGAGACTGGGACGGCAGGTTCCTTGTGATTGTGGGATCTATACAAGCTCAGCCAATAACGCTGGCAACGGTCTATGCCCCGTGTGAGCAGGACCCGTCTTTCCTTAAGAAGTTCTTCCACACATTAAAGTTAGTGGCTAGAGGAGATATAATACTGGCAGGAGACTTCAATGTGGCAGTTAATCTGAAAATGGATAGACCAGGCCCATACAAACCCAATAAGAGAAGTTACATAGAAGCCTTGCAGGGAGGGCTGGTCGAGAGTCAACTGGTAGACATCTGGCGGGAGATGCATCCGTTAGAAAGGGACTATATTTTCTATTTTCTTCTCCCATCCCACCTACAGCCGAATCGATTACTTCTTTGTCTCTAGCAGACTGGTCCCGAAGATCCCCCATTCAGGGATCCATGATATTTCATGGTCGGATCATGCGCCCATAGAGCTACGGTGCACTCAAAAATTCCTGGACAGACCGGGAGCAAACTGGAAACTTAACGAAGCACTTTTAAAGATTCCAGAGTTGGAACAAGTAATTAGCAGAGAAATAGATCAATTTTTCAAAATTAAAACTGGTAG
Source organism: Ascaphus truei (assembly GCF_040206685.1). Lineage (NCBI taxonomy): Eukaryota > Metazoa > Chordata > Amphibia > Anura > Ascaphidae > Ascaphus > Ascaphus truei. The sequence continues at coordinate 200,061,255 of NC_134486.1, read as the reverse complement.
TGTTCAGTCCCATTCAGTTCTATGGGAGGCACACAAAGCAACCCTGAGAGGGACCCTAATTAAGCTAGCAGCGAAAAGAAAGAGGGAGAGAAACGAGAAAATTGCCAAACGAGAAAATTGCCACCCTGCAATCTAAACTAAGGGAACAGCTACTCAAACATAAACAGGGTCAAAACTCGGCTCTTCTTAAAGAAATTCATAATACTAGAATTGAGCTTAACTTAGTCTTGACCTCCCAGGCGGACAACAAACTGAGTTGGTCTAGGAGGCTATTTTATGAATAATCTAACAAACCAGATACCTTGCTGGCTAACAAACTGAGGAACAGACACCCAAACTATAGCATACGGGAGCTGAGGCAAAAACAGGAGCCACTACAGCTAACCCGAAACTTATAGTGGAGGAATTCAGGAGCTTTTATGAGGATCTGTATAACGGAGAAAAGGTGGCACATAACGGTAAAACGAAAAGGGCTCTGAGGGATTTCCTGAAGAGCTCACAACTACCAAGATTGGGGGGTTCGGAGAGGGAAATACATGGGGCTGACTTTACGATAGAGGAACTTACCCAGGTCATCCAGGACCTTAAACCATCAAAGGCCCCCGGGCCAAATGGATTTTCAAACTTATATTATAAAAAATGTATTAAGCTTCTGGGACCACATCTCCTCAGAATGTTTAATGCAGTACTGGAAGGGGCCGCATTCCCGGAACAGATGCTCCAAGCATCTATTTCAGTAATATATTTGCCTGGGAAAGACCCATTAGATTGCTCAAGCTACAGGCCCATATCACTCATTAATACTGATATCAAAATTTACGCCAAATTACTGGTCAACAGATTAAGTCACATCCTGCCCAGACTCATACACCCAGATCAAGTTGGGTTCATTAAGGGTCGACAAGCCGCGGATAACACACGACGGATTATTGATCTGATAGATATAGCCAATACACGTAAGATTCCAGTTATGGTGTTGAGTCTGGATGCAGAAAAAGCCTTTGACAGGATTGACTGGCCCTATCTGACAGCCACGCTTGGAGAGTTTGGGTTCGGGGTCAGAGTGAGTAATGCGATCCTGTCTTTGTATAGAGGTCTGGCGGCAAAAGTAATACACAAGGGCTTCCCAACGGATCTCTTCCAAATTAAAAGTGGCACCAGACAGGGGTGTCCGTTATCCCCACTTTTATTCGCTTTGGTAATGGAGCCTTTGGCAGCCCAAATCAGAAATAACCCTGATGTGCGGGGAATTGAGACCGGCACACAAACGCACAAAGTCGCACTTTACGCGGATGATGTGTTGTTGGCGATCTCGAGTCCTCTTACCTCTTAACCGAACCTCTTCAACTTGTTAGGGAAATTTCATAACATCTCAGGCTTTAAGATTAATCAATCCAAGTCTGAAGCGCTGAATATAAGCCTCCCGAAAGAGACAGAAAAGTTGATACAGATCAACTTCAATTTTAATTGGCCGGCCCAAGGAGTAAAATACTTAGGTGTGCTCATTCCCAAAGGCTACAACAGTATCTACCAAGCAAATTATCCCAAGCTGATCCGCGATCTAAAAGAGGATATTAGGAAGTGGGCGGCGTTCAAAATATCTTGGATCGGCAGGATATATAGCGTAAAGATGAATCTCCTCCCACGCATCCTTTATTTGTTTCAGACACTACCGGTGCCACTTAGACTGAAGGACATACTCTCACTTCAGTCTGCTATAACCAAATTCATATGGGAGGGGAAAAAGCCGAGAGTAAAGGGTATGATTCTAAAAAAAACAGCATTGGCGGGAGGACTGGCGGTACCTTGTTTGCTATCCTACTACAAAGCGGCACAATTACACTGGCGACACACTTTATTCGAGCTCGGCTTGTTCCAACGAATTCGGGTATACCCGGGTGTATTGAGGTTTGTGACTGTTTTCTGCCCGAGTGCATTGAGGTATTTTCCAGGCAGGGATTGAAGCATTTTATTCCCGCTGGCTGCAATACTGCACAGTATATATATATATACTGCATTACAATTCATGAATTTATGCCATCTGGTAGACACGCGAAGCATTGCAGCCTATTAAATCCTAATCATTATCATTTAACAGATCAGCCGCCCGTCAGCCAGGCATGAACCCAGGCTGGGAAGGCAAACGCAACGGGGCTTGTCAGAGGTGAGGAGCGGCGCATTCCAGGTATCTGCCAGGTACATACTGGGTATTTGCTCGAATAAAGTGTGTCGGTGCAGTATGCCAAATCTCCCAATGGCACAAGCCCTGATTCGAAGAGGTGGGTTGCATTGGAGAGGGAAGCTTGCTCCCCAATAGAGTTGAAAAGCTTGATCTGGTTACCCAAAACAGCCTTGAAGCTGATAAAAGAGCCGCTGGCCTCAATGGCTAACTCGCTGGCTATCTGGGAGGCCAACAAATTTAGGTGCACACTGTCATCTAGAGGATCGCTGATGACCCCGCTTTGGGGCAACCCGGATTTTTCTCCAGGCCTCTACAGAAAGGAATTTACAATTTGGAAACAATTGGGCATACATAGACTTCGAGATCTGGAGGGGAGAAAAGAAATTAAGCCCTTTGAACAAATTCGAGCGGAAAAGAACCTCCCCCCTCACAGACATTTAGATTCCTCCAACTGCGAGCATTTTATAATAGTGTCACCTCTAGACCCCCACTAACAATGTTTGAAAAGCTCTGTCTAGTTGAGACTGATACCCGGGGACTCACATCGCAATTGTACAGAGAAGTGATCAGTTCAGGGGTAAATGTTGACCACAAACTGAAATACATGGACCAGTGGGAGAAGGATTTATGTGACGTATTAGATGAAGAGGAATGGGCTAAGATTATTACGGCTACTGCTAAGAGTTCTATCTGCACGACATTAAGGGAAAACGCATATAAAGTGTTAATGCGCTGGTATCACACTCCCATGAAATTATCTAAATTTGTACCAGTGTACTCCCCGCTGTGCCCTAGACAGTGCAGAGAAACAGCTGACCTGTTACATATGCTGTGGTCTTGCCCACGGATTAGACCGCTATGGCGAGAAATTAGAGATTGGCTCGAGAGGATTCTTAACCTCAAAATCCCTTTGGACCCGTGGCGGTTCCTACTGAACAGGCCGACACTGGGGTTGAATAAATCAAGTAATAAATTGGTTGCCTATTTCGCAACAGCAACTCGGAGTGAGATCGCAGCATTATTGAAACAACCCGAAATTCCACCAATTCCCAAGATTCGGAACAGAATTTGGTTTGTATGCCAGATGGAAAAATTAACGAGTTTAGTTAATGACACTGGCGAAAGTTACCTAAAAACCTGGACGCCTTGGTTGGCCCAGATGGACATCCCGGGAGTAGAGAGAGATACCATCCTGCTATGATAGTTGCAGATGCATTTTCCCTTGATAGGGGCCCGAAGTAGGTGTTACTAGTGATATTTGGTGACAGGAGCGCCCTAGACGAGTGATCAGAGCTGGAGACTAGACCCCTACCCGTCGAGAGAGCCCGGATGGGATCAGGGCTATGGTGAAGCTGGGAGTCGGGGATATCAAATATCAATCGACCCGGCGGGAGAGTGCCCCGTGCCACACCCCCTACCCCCCCCCCCACCCTCTTCCTTCCTGTTTCCCCCTTTTCCCCTCATCCTTTTTGGATACGTGTTAAAGTAAATTGAAATGTTTTGGTACAATTTCTGCAGATGCTATGACTGTACATGTATGCTTATGAAAAACACAATAAAACCAAAGTTATAAAAAAAAAACCCTTAGCCTTTGGGGTCAGCAGAAGGTTTTCTTTATTAGCCTTAGCCTGTCGCTTTGGCCTTGGCTTGGAAATGGCTGCCGCCTTTCGCTTTTTCTGTGTGACAGGCACGGCAGAGGCAAGTGGCTTCCTGCGTCCGTAGAATCGGGGTTGATCCATGGAAGCAGATGGCACAATGCAGTATCTGGACAAGGGCAAGTTCAGATACAGATCATCGAGTAGGAGGCTATGCAAAGTGTGTAACCTTTTATGCATGGCGACGAGGTACAGGTGTTAAAAGTGGGCATACTCTAATGTGAGTCATTAACGTATAAATACACCATCCATTTTGTGGATTCATTGCACATTGAATACACATCGACTAAACATCGAATATACATTCTTGTGTTTGTATTTCTTTCTCCTCGCAGCAATGCCTGTTAAAAAGATTTCAAAGGATCTCAGCCTGAGAATTAAGGAGATGTACACGAGCGGACACCGAATTGCAGATACACTGGCGACACACTTTATTCGAGCTTGGCTAGTCCCACGAATTCGGGTATACCCGGGTGTATTGAGGTTTGGGACTGTTTTCTGCCCGAGTGCATTGAGGTATTTTCCATGCAGGGATTTAAGCATTTTATTCCCGCTGGCTGCAATGCTGCACAGTATATATATATATATACTGCATTACAATTCATGAATTTATGCCATCTGGTAGACACGCGAAGCATTGCAGCCTATTAAATCCTTATCATTATCATTTAACAGATTAGCCGCCCGTCAGCCAGGCATGAACCCTGGCTGGGAAGGCAAACGCAACGGGGCTTGTCAAAGGTGAGGAGCGGCGCATTCCAGGTATCTGCCAGGTACATACTGGGTATTTGCTCGAATAAAGTGTGTCGGTGCAGTATCCAACCCTGGTTAGCTGCTTGTGGCCTCGTTGTGCCATCAACCACCGTGTGCTATCATGCACACGGAAAAAACAAACAACGCACGAGGACACCAACGGTAACTAATGCGTAAGTATATTTATATAGCTATATAATACAGTATATCTATTATTGTTTATATTGCTATATTGCTATATTATTGTTTATATTAGATCTATCTAATTTTATAGTTATTTCGGTATATTTATATAACTACAGTATATATATTGTTTATATTGCTGCATATTAATAGAACTATATACATTGTGTAGATCTATCTAATTTTATAGTTATTTCGGTATATTTATATAACTACAGTATACTGTATATATTGATTTTATTGCTGCATATTAATAGAACTATATATTGTGTAGATCTATCTAATTTTATAGTTATTTTGGTATATTTATATAAATACAGTATACTGTATATATTGTTTATATTGCTGCATATTAATAGAACTATATATTGTGTAGATCTATCTAATTTTATAGTTATTTCGGTATATTTATATAACTACAATATACTGTATATATTGTTTATATTGCTGCATATATATAGAACTATATATTGTGTAGATCTATCTAATTTTATAGTTATTTCGATATATTTATATAACTACAGTATACTATATATATTGTATATATTGCTGCATATTTATAGAACTATATATTCTAGAGATCTATCTCATTGTATACTATTTTTACTGCAAATGATGTGCTGTGCTTGTGGCCTACTGCACTGTAACTTACCGGATTGTTGTTTTTCTGTACAATGTAGGGAGACAACTCTTCTGGTCGACAAAATAAGTGAAGAGAATGATGAGAAGAGTGCATTAAGGGTCAAATACACTCTGCAGCAAAATCACAATCTACTGTATCCGAGACCAGCATAAAGAAGATGAGACGCAGAATTGGATGGAAATATGGATGTGTGAAGTTAGTACAGGACAGAATAGGAGGTAAAAGTGTTGTTTAAGAAACTGTACTGTAACTCTAAAATAATTTATTCCTTGTCATTACATTGCGTACCCTATGATAAGGGACGTCAACAAAATCAAGAGAGTGGTCCAGGCCCAGGGATGGATTGACAGTAAAGAAACTTTCCAGGATTGCATCTTAACTGACGAGTCCACTGTTTTGCTGGAGAGATTTGCCATCTTTGCATTCCACAAAAAAGGTCGCATATACTGCTGCGGCCAAGTTTATTCGAGCATTTGCCCGTTCTTGGCCGCAGCAGTAGCCTGGCGCGCGCCCGAGAGTGACGGGCGCGCGCCGAAGCAGCGGAAGAGCGCCCTCCGATCGGGGCGCTCTCCCTACCGCTGCCGGGTCCGCCGGGTCCCCCGGAACCCCCTGCCGCCGTCCCGCGATCGCGGGACACCAGGGCTCCCTCAGGGAGCCCTGGACGCGTGTGCAGGGGGCGCACGCTCCCGAAGACGCGTGACCGCGCGTCTATGACGCGCGGCACGCCGAGGGGCGGCCACTAGCAAGCCGGGAAATCTCCCGGCTTGCGGATCTGGCCGCAGTGCGATAAACTGTGTCGCCACTGTATATGAAGCCGCGTCCAAAACACCCAGTGAAGATGCATGTGTGGGGTGCCATCTCTAGGCGTGGACCAGGATGCATCGTCATCTTTGAAGGTACAGTAAAATGTATGTCACACGCTTTTGCTTTACGCACTGTACTGTACTAGTGTGCAGTTTTTGAGCACTTTTCTTTTCTTGTTATAGGAATCATGAATAAAGCTTTCTTCCAAGAGAAAATTGTGCCTGAGATTGTGGAATACATCACACGTGAGTTCCCGGAATGTCACTGTTTCTATCAGGACAACGATCCGAAGCAAACCGCATCAACAGCGCATATCCTTGAGCGGGGTATCAACTGGGTGAAGACGCCAGTGGAGTAAGTGTGGAAACCGTGTCTCATTTTTTAGCACTGTTTTTACTGTGTACTGTATCTCTTAAACTAAATGTCCATTTTTCCCCCTCCAATGACAGATCGCCAGACTTCAATCCTATCGAAATGGTTTTGCATCAGCTGAAGGACCATATCCGAAAAGTCATGAAACCCTTAAAAAAGGATGAGTTGACGCAAGGCATACTGAGTTTTTGGAACTATGTACTCACTGTGGAATGCTGCAATAAATATATTGACCATATTGCGACTGTGTTGCCCATTGTGATCGTGCGTAATGGGCAAGCATCAGGAAGGTAGTATAGTATAGTACTGTACTGTAGTATTGTAAGTACAGTATGATACATGTAAGTATGGCACAGATTTTTTTCTTTCCTTGTAGTCAGAGTATACAGTAGTTCCAGTATAGACTAGTTTGACAGTACTAACTGCATACTGTAGTCCAATATGGAGTAGCTATACATTACACAATGCCATAATACAGTATGCACCTAACTGCTCAATTTTTTTCTTTCCAGAGAGAGCAGCACCAGCCATCTGGTACAAAGTATTTAACAGTAGTCACAGTATACAGTAGTTCCAGTATAGACTAATTTGACAGTACTACACAGCACACAATGCCATAATACAGTATGCACATAACTGTACTAATTTTTTGTTTTCTTGTCTTTTCAGAAAAAAAGGATGGACTAGGGGAGAGGGGAGTGTACCGTGTAAAGTCTGTGAACTGTTTGTACAGTTAAGTGTACAGTATCTAAACTGAAATCATGATCTACACAAAACCTCTCCTCTCTCAATGAACTACTGTACTGTACACAGAACGAGGAAGAAGATAAAGACGGAAAAAATTATATTACTATATATATTATTATATATTATTAATTAATATTATTATCAATGTGCATTATTCATGATTATCCACCGGCCCTCAATTGCCATCTGACAGAAGAACTTAATAAAGACTGCATTTTGTATTATTCATGATTATTTTTATATTTGTTTTATTTGTTCCTGATAAAATAAAATAAATATTTATTTACATTCATGATAATCATAATCATTGACAACCCCCCCCACACACCACACACCTACCTCAAAGAAAAAGAAAGAATGACAGTGCTGTACAAATCTGATCAAATTCGAGAGGGATTTTCCCGAGGGGATTTTCTAAAGCGTTACCGTAAACAAAGCCTCAAAGGGTTGGGGGGGTGCATGGGTGAGTCATGTGCAGTAATCATCAGCTAGCTCCCATCCCAAAGAGGATTACACGCTGGCGCAGTGAGGTGATGCTCTGCTAGGGACGGATTAAAAACACAATGGCAAGCTTCAGAAACTGAATGACTCTGTAGAGGTGTCTGTCGATAAGAGTTTCAAATCCTTGAGCGAGCCTTGTGTGTGTGCGTGGGGGAGGAGGGCACAGGTCATCATAATAATTTGATCCCTACTCCCCCAAATACAGTACATAAAAAGCACACAAATCAACCATGTGCAGTCAAACGCACAGGGTTGCAGTCAAAAGATACAGCACAGATCAAGTTGGTCTAGGCAGGCTTGTGGAGAAAATAAAAATAAAAAATCACTCTTGAACTTCGCAAGCAAACAGGAATGTGATTGAAACCAGAAAGACACACATTCAAAGGAATGGTGTGGGAGAGGTGTACTTCACTGTAGATAAGATAAGAAGTTGAAATACTGCAGTGCAGTAAATTATCCTGTGTGTGTGCGGGGGCGAGCGAGGGGAGAGTGCTGTATATGCCGAAATGTGATACTGTTACAGCACACGCCTATGCGTTTCAACAATTTTCAAAGAGACATACAGTACAGCACTGCAAATGCATGTATAAATATGCAAATTTACAATTACTGCGCGCGCACACGCAGGCTGTGTACTGACGTAGGTTGAACTGCTTATTAGACTTCGAAGACAACACCTCGCGAACGGCCCCTGAGTTTTTAGACGGTATTGCAGTATTGCAGACAGCGATAATAAAATGCTAATATTACGAGCGCTAAAATACCGCAATATACTCTGAAAAAAAAATGCATCTGTCCGCGGTAATCAGAGTTGTGCCGCTACGGCCGCACGAGGCTAAAGGCGGCCGTCACTGTACATGGCCGGAATCCTGATAAGTGGCAGATCCCAGGCCTTTGACACCTTGTGGCCAAACCTCAGACTAAGGGGCGCCAAGAAAAGGGTGTATCCCAGGTATACTAAGTTGCATGGGTGTGAAGCCGACACATGCGCTTTGCAAACCGGATAGCCTTTTTTGCCCGGTTTTGCAAAGTGCGGGCAATGTGGCCACTGGTGGGTGAAATGTTCATACGGAGGGAATTGGGTGCACATGTTAAGGATACCCTTGAACAGCCTATAACAGTGCCCACCGGACTATTACAAAGAAGAAGAATCAGACACACGGTCTTACTCAAAAGGAGGTTTAACATGCCATAAAGTCCAATGTTTTTCGGCAGTCTAATACTGCCTTTCTCAAGGTGAAGGCTACCAAACACAAGAAAACAGTCAAAATATATACCACCCCCCTGATACTCACCCCTCCCCGTTCTGCCACATAACCAGGATGTTGACGCCCACTTGATGACGTCAGAGCGACCGTGTGGTGCCCCCTAGTGATGTCAGACGTCTAGGTCTAAATCCTTGGCAATGCAGCCACAGCCACACCTCTCCCCAGACTGAACACTCCCCCATGATGACGTCAGCGTGACCCAGCCGTCGGGAGGGGGGGAGCGAGGGGGGAGCGTGCACCAATCAAGACTGTACTCACGGGGCTGGACAAAGATGTATCCATCACCATGGGATCAGTGTCAGAGCAGGGAGGAGTGAGATACTCCTACAAATCACCCTGAAAGTGTAAATAAACCACACACCAAAATATTAATAAAGCATATGTGCACAAAACTAATACAGCAATATACTATTAAAAACATGTGACTGTATACTGCTGATGACATCAGTATAATCCTGCAAAGTTACAGTGAAATGCCACATAAGAATATGCAGTACATCAGTTTTTGGAATATACTAGTGTGTATACCTAGGTCAGAAATGGGTACACACAACCAGGGGGGGGAAATGGGGGGGGGGGGGGGGTGGAGGGAAAGGGAGGGGAAGAAAGAAGGGAAAAACACACAAAAAGGATAATCTTCCCAACAGGTAAGTGCAAAGTCCATGGATGGTGCAAGATCGAATATGCCTGTAGAAAGACAAAAAAATACCCTCTATTAAGGAAGCATTTTAAATTCTGTTGCTCATTAAGACCCATACCGTTGCTGGTATTTAAAGCATTTATCCAGAATGCTTCACGTCTCAATAAGAAAGTCTCCCTATCCGGAGTGCCTTGTCTAGGTGTTACTGACTCAATACCCATGATGCGTAAAGAGGCTACATTATGATTGTGTTCCACACAATGTTGCACAAGAATAGAGGGATCCGTACCTTTTTGAATTAGACTTTTATGTTCAATGCACCTTGTTTTTAACATTCTTATGGTCTTACCCACATAAAGAAGACCACATGGACACTTTATTACGTACACTACATATTCAGATCTACATGTGATTCTATTTTTAATTTTTATGATCCTCCCGCTGTGGGGGTGACTGAATTGACTACCGGTAGTCAGACTGTTACAGACCGAGCAGCTCATGCATCTAAAGTTACCCGGTCTACCACCCTCCAGAAAAGGAATAAAGGGGAAAAAGTAGAGCACTGCCAAAAAAAAAAGGAAATCAAAAAGGGCGGGGGCAAAAAATAACAATTATTTATTGGCCCCAGCCCTTTTTGATTTCCTTTTTTTTTGGCAGTGCTCTACTTTTTCCCCTTTTTTCCTATCTCTCTATTATCGGTATTGCAGCACGCCCCGGTACAACTATTGCAGATCAGCTGTTTCATCCAGAGGATTTTCTCAACGAGCTGCAGAGTGGATCGGGTTTCCAGCCAGTGTGTGGCCGACACCCCAGCCCCTTACCTGTACCGGGAACTGAACACAGCTGACAGAGACGAACAGCACAGAGGAGTGGATGGTCCTCCGTCTCTCTACCAGCAACCGCCCCCTTGACAGCGTCGGACCGATACATCGCGGGAGAATCATATGGCACCCGGTAATGCGGCGGGAGACTCTGCTTGCAGGTCTCTACTACCATCAGCTTGTCCTTTCATACTGGGTAGCCATTACCGCATGTCCGAGTGAGGAGGGTTTTACCCCATCTGCCACACGGAGGGTGTGTACCATCGGCTCGGTTGGAGTTTATCCCGGTTCCATACAGGTGAGGTGGGGGTCGTCCAGGCTCACACACACCGTCGGCACTACCTACGGGACACGCTTTCATTTTTTATATGTACCGGCTCATCATGGCATTCTATCTCAATGCTTAATTTACACTTTGCAGTATTTGCAGTATCAACTAGGGGGTTTCCCCCTGTTTTTCTACACCCTCCAGAAAATGAGGAGTTCTGTAGTTACGGGTAAAAGGGGACGATAGACAGCACTCTGAAAGTGTTAAATTTATGCAATTGCAGGGTGCACGGAACAAAAGGGGACCCTTATTCCCCTGTATAGTACTAACAAATCTACGTAAGTACCAGCACTCACTGTCTAATAGCTAAATGATGAAAACAGTTGTAATGCAGAATAAACATTTAATAATAAATGCTGAGCACTCCACACGAGCACAAGGAGCAGAGCCACAGAGTGTTTGATTACTGTCTTCATTTGCTATTCCCATTAACCTTTCATTGACTGTTGTGGTCTCCTGGTGCTTCTTTGCAAGCTGCTTTCTTGCAAGCTGTTTTCAGCCTTTACTGTACCATTGCCCACAGTTTCTTGTGGTACTTGAACTTCTGGCATTGCCTTTAGTGGATTCTTGCTGCCCTGCTATTAGCTGTTTAGCTGTATTTAGCCTACCCTGTATGTTTGCTATCTATTTTCGGGGTGTCTGATTTGACCAGTTATAGGGGAAGGGAGGCTTAGGGAAGTACTTCTGGGACCTTTTGGACCAGGGGGAATGGGCCAGATGAAGAGGTAGTCCCTCGAAACGTCGCCCCCCTAGCATACTTGCCGTTCTCCGTTTTTTGTGTATATTCCTTGTGTTTCATGTTTTTTCCCCTTTTCCTTCCCCCCTCCCCCCCCCTACCCCTCACTTTGTTACATGCCCATTTGTGATACTGGTTTCTGCAAACACATTTGATTTATTTCTGGTTCGTTTTATTATTAAATGTTTATTCTTCATTACAACTGTTTTCATCATTTAGCTATTAGACAGTGAGTGCTGGTACTTACGTAGACTTGTTAGTTCTGTAGTTACCCTCATTATCCGCATGTATCAGGCTACACTGGCGACACACTTTATTCGAGCTTGGCTAGTCCCACGAATTCGATTATACCCGGGTGTATTGAGGTTTGTGACTGTTTTCTGCCCGAGTGCATTGAGGTATTTTCCATGCAGGGATTTAAGCATTTTATTCCCGCTGGCTGCAATACTGCACAGTATATATATATATATACTGCATTACAATTCATGAATTTATGCCATCTGGTAGACACGCGAAGCATTGCAGCCTATTAAATCCTTATCATTATCATTTAACAGATTAGCCGCCCGTCAGCCAGGCATGAACCCAGGCTGGGAAGGCAAACACAACGGGGCTTGTCAGAGGTGAGGAGCGGCGCATTCCAGGTATCTGCCAGGTACATACTGGGTTTTTGCTCGAATAAAGTGTGTCGGTGCAGTATCCGCCAGATTCCTCCCTCTTTTGAATGCCACCATTGGTGTTACACAGCAACTTTCAGATAATATATCATCATTTTGTAGAATATGTCAGTGTTTAAGAATGGAAGATTTAATAAAACCACCAGCTTGACTGTACGTAGTGGTAAATACAAGCCTGTCCTCCTTCTTATTTTTGGTAGCACTTACCTCTTTATCCAGTGCCCGGTCTAACACAGCAGGAGGATATCCCCTAGCCAGGAATCTACTACGTAGTTCTCCAATAGCTGGTTCAATATTATCCTTCCTACTTGTGATTTTGCAGACCCGGACTTTCTGTGAAAAAGGTAATGCCTCAATAAGAGAAGGAGGATGATGGCTATCTGCCCTTAAAATGGCATTTCTATCTGTATCCTTTCTAAAAAGATCAGTATGTAACTCCCCATTAGTCTGTGTAATGAGGACATCTAAAAAAGAGAGTTGCTGTGTACTGCATGTATTAGTGAGGCGGACCGGTGAATGGAGACCATTAAGATACTCAAAAAAAGACAACAGCTCATCCTCCGTACCTGTCCATATGAAAAACAGATCATCAATATATCTGTAATAGCTTTCAATATGCACAAAAAGTCTGATTTGTAGATGTACTGCTCTTCGAAATGTGTCATGTATATGTTGGCGTAAGCAGGGGCCATATTACTGCCCATTGCTGTCCCCTTAATTTGCAGGAAGAAATCACTTTCAAATCTAAAATAATTTTTATAGAAAATGAAATGTAAAATGAGCATAATGTATTCAATTGGAATAGTATCACTATAATGGCGAATGAGGGCTGCCTTGTTTATCTCAAGACCTTCAACATGGGGGATTATTGTGTAAAGGCTAGACACATCTAAACTAACCAGAATATGATTAGTCCCATCACCAGGTGTGTTTTTTAATTTGTCAAGGAAATCAAACGTGTCTTTGATGTATGACTTGGCTGTCTGTGCTATAGGTTGTAGAAATGTGTCTACAAATTTTGCAAGGGGTTGATTTAATGAATTAATAGCAGCTATAATAGGCTGCCCCAGGGGATTATTTAAATTCTTATGTATTTTGGGCAAGGTATAGAAAATATGGCATTTAGGATGCAACATAGTTAGAAACTCAGATTCAGGCTCTGTTATCCACCGGTTATTAACCCCCATTTGGATAATTTCCTTAATTTCTCTCACATAGTTAAAGGTAGGGTCTCTATCCAATTTAATGTAGCAGTTAATGTCACTCAGTTGTCTGATGGCTTCAGCCTTATAATCTGAGTAATTCTGCACTACTAGGGCACCCCCTTTGTCCGCACGCTTAATAATAATGTCATTATTATTAGTCAAAATTTTTAATGCTTCCTTTTCCTGAACAGACATATTGTATGTAGTCCTATGTTTGTTTTTTTTTTGTACCTTGCAATGTCCGCCTTAACCAGTCGTATATATGTGCTGACTGATTGATTTTTAAATGGCGGGATAAAAGTGGATTTGAGCTTGCACATTTTGGTACCTTGGTATGAAGCCGAATTATCTGTCCCTTGCTGGTCAGTGGCCAAATTAACTGTCCCTTGTTGTTCCATAGGAGAATTACCTGTCCCTGGTTGGATATTGGAATGCACCGATTCTGTAGACCTGTTAGAAAAAAACGATTTAAGGTTTAATACACGTTCGAATTTAAATAGGTTAACCTCCAAATCAAAATCATTAAACAATGTAGTAGGTACATATGATGGCCCCCTAGCTAAAACAGACATTTCACATTGATTAAGAGTGTAATCAGACAGATTAACAACCAAGGTGTCCATACTCATTTCTGCTCCGTTGTACGTAGGGGATAGGGTGATCTTCCCTTTCCCCTGGCCCCCGCGCTTAATTTTCCTTTTCCTTTCTACTTGTCCTTGAATTGGCCTAAAAAAGGGGCCGGACTTTGGCCTCTCTGACGTTCTGTTGAGGAATGGGCTTCAGAGTCACTGGTGTGGGCTTCTTGGACTCCCTGGGGTGCTCTCTCTCTTTGGTTCTTGCGTTGTTTGGTGTCTTGCTTCAGCCACAGGTATACTCTTCTGTCTTTATAGTCATTAACAACTTTTTTGAATTTCAACTTCTTAAAGTGAATAAGATCACTTTTAATTTTTTCCAGCTTTGGTCTTAAGACTATCTAATGATTGTACAATGTCCGTACCAGCGCTAGACTGTTCAATGAGGATTTCCACTTTGAGTATGTCCTTCCTTGTGCGGCTAAGTTGTTCCCCCACCTCCTCAATAACCAAGATAATAAAGTCCAAAGAGGCCCTATTAAGGACCTGGCACCACCTCTCACAGGATGCAGGCTTATCTGCGCCAATTGTGGGTCTGTTGTTAATGCGGAATCCACGAGGTAGTAATTTCTGCCTGTAATATTCAGATAACGTGCTGCCGTGAGCGAACAGCTCAATTTCCTTCTTTGTGAGCCTTTCCAGCTCCTGCAAATGGTCTTGTGGCCTATCAGGCCCAAATGGTTCCTCTGGTGAGGTTTTAAAGAGAATCCTATTAATCTCCTGTTCCGTGATAGTTAGAGTGTCAGCTCTTTGCATCAGACCTAGAGACAAGTTGCACAAATTCTCCATGTATACACAATACACACGTGCAATGTATAAACTGCTGCTGGGCAGTGTAAAGATGCAGGATATAGCAGTAACAGTCCAAAAAAGGGTTTCACACATTTAAAGAAATGATGCAAAGAATGTGCCCAAGGGCCAGTAATATAACAGATATTACAGAGTAATTCAAACACTGTCAACGATATCACAGAGTACTATGATAAGGTAAACAGCAAAAGGCAGTCCTAAGACTTAGCTGTAGGTGCTGTGCTCAATGCAGGATAGCATACATAGACAGAGGATGAGACGCACTCAATATCAAGGGTAATAGAGGTGGGGTACTTATCTGCCTGTGCGCTGGTCCTGGGGAGCTCCTGTAGTCCCAAATATTCCAGAACAAAGAAGAAGAAGTAGGCACACGGTCTTACTCAAAAGGAGGTATAACATGCCATAAAGTCCAACGTTTCGGCAGTCTTATACTGCCTTTCTCAAGGTGAAGGCTACCAAACACAAGAAAACAGTCAAAATATATACCACCCCCCTGATACTCACCCCTCCCCGTTCTGCCACATAACCAGGACGTTGACGCCCACTTGATGACGTCAAAGCGACCGTGTGGCGCCCTCTAGTGATGTCAGACGTCTAGGTCTAAATCCCTGGCAATACAGCATAGAGCTGTCTTGGTGGACTGCAGCCACACCTCTCTCCAGACTGAACACTCCCCCATGATGACGTCAGCGTGACCTGGCCGTCAGGTGGGGGACGAGGGGGGGGCGAGCACCAATCAAGACTGTACTCACGGGGCTGGACAAAGATGTATCCGTCGTCATGGGATCAGTGTCAGAGCAGGGAGGAGTGAGACACTCCTACAAATCACCCTGAAAGTGTAAATAAACCACACACCAAAATATTAATAAAGCATATGTGCACAAAACTAATACAGCAATATACTATTAAAAACATGTGACTATATACTGCTGATGACATCAGTATAATCCTGCAAAGTTACAGTGAAATGCCACATAAGAATATGCAGTACATCAATATTTGGAATATACTAGTGTGTATACCTATGTCAGAAATGGGTACACACAACCAGGGGGGGAAAGGGAGGGGGAAGGGGAAGGGGAAGGGGAAGGGAGGAGAAGAAAGAATGGAAAAAACACACAAAAAGGATAATCTTCCCAACAGGTAAGTGCAGAGTCCATGGATGGTGCAAGATCGAATATGCTTGTAGAAAGACAAAAAAATACCTTCTATTCAGTAAGCATTTTAAATTCGGTTGCTCATTAAGGGCCTCATGCAGTAAGCGACGAATATGTGAAATCGGCAAGCTTACCGATTAGTCATGTTATTGGCGATTTTCCCTCTCCGTATGCAGTAAGTGCCGAATACATGCAAAATCAAGCCGAAAACAAATCCGCCCACTCTCACGATGATTTGCCGATCACACACAGGTGTATCGGCGTGCGTGGCGGGGTGCTGTTAGGTTGCCCAATCAAAAATCTTACTGAATCAGGCGAAGCAAGCATGTATTGGATAGCGCGCCATATTTAAAGGCAACATGTACTGTTAATCATTCTCTGTGTTGTTGGGAGTGAGAGAGAGAGAGAGACGCACAGAGCTGGGCGATTTAATATTTGCATATTGACTGAGAGACTTGTTGTGTATTGTGAGAGCTTTGTCCTTTGTTGTTTTGTTTACATCTTTGTCTTGTTTTCTATGTGGAAGTGTTTCGTGTGATTGGCTGTACATTTCTTTTCTGTTTTTTGTGAGTGCTGTAAGTATGCCCGCAAAGCGTGGAAAGAGTGATGCTGGTGGGAGTGGTAGTGCTACTCGTGCGAGTACGCGTCGGAGTGAACGTACTGTTCAGGGGAGTGATGTTGCTAGGAGTGCGAGTGCTGTTGCTGGGAGTGCGAGTGCTGTTGGTGGGAGTGCGAGTGCTGTTGCTGGGAGTGCGAGTGCTGTTGGTGAGAGTGGGAGTGCTGTTGCTAGGAGTGCGAGTGCTGTTGGTGGGAGTGGGAGTGCTGTTGCTGGGAGTGCTGTTTCTGGGAGTGGGAGTGCTGTTGCTGGGAGTGGGAGTGCTGTTGTTGGGAGTGGGAGTGCTGCTGGTGGCTCAGTTGCTGATGGGGTGTCTGGTGGTGGCGTGCTTGCTGGTGGCCAGCTTTTGGAGTCTCTTCCATTGGAAGAAGGAGAGTCCAGTCAGCACCAGCCAAGCTCTGAGCCTAAACCTGGTCGGAAGAAACGTGTGGAGAAGCCACGTAATCCTCGCTTCAATGACCAGGAAAATAGAGCTCTTGTCACTGGGATTCTGGAGCACTATGACAGTCTCTATGGACATTTACTATGTAAGTGTACTTTTCCATTTATTCTTCAAATACATGTGATCCTAGGTCATGTGAGTTTTGTTAATATGCAAATATGGGTACAGAATATCTTTCTATGTTAATTAGTGTGGAAACACAGCTTTTTATCATGCGTTACAAGGACAACAAAACTCAGGCGTACAATTTGCGATAACTGCATACAATATTAATGCAACCTTGCTTACATGTATAGGTTTAGTAGTGAATGCTCATGTGCTTCACATATTACACCTAAAACAGCATGTTTGCTTTCTCTTGGAACAGCTAGCAGTGTAGGAAACTGGTGCTTGTATTATTATTAATTAACCTCATATATTTTCTATGTTTTTCAAGCGCGGACAAGTTCATCAAGCAAAAAAGAAATGTGGGACACAATAGTCATTGGTGTCAATGCGTGTGGGAATCGTGTCAGGGACAAGCGGAATTGTCACAAGAGATTTGACGATATTAGGACAAAATTAAAGAAGAAAATACAAGACCAACGCGTGCATGCTACTGGCACTGGAGGTGGCCCGCCAGCACAGCGTCTGATATTAACTCCATTGGAGGAGCTGCTTCGGGGAAAATTACTTCCCGTCGTCGTCGAGGGTTTGCCCGGTGACAGGGACATCGGAATTTATCCCTCACAATTTCCACCAGGTGAGAAATGGTACTGTACTAGGCGTGTCGTTGATTACAGTTATTTTAAACATTTACGCTGTTTTTTATAGTGTCTTCCCAATATAAACATACCTACATCTATATATGTATATGTGTGTTTCTATATATAGGAAACATGTTAAAAATGGTTATTGAGGCAAAAAGTGACACTGTGTGCTCATTTGCATGTCATTTCCCAGAATCCCTTGCTGCAGTGGAAGTGCTGTATGCTGGGTGATGCTGGTGAAAGGTGGGGTTGCAGACCTGGCTAAGACATGCAGATGAGCATACAGTTATATTTGCATATATATATACATATATACATATATATATATATATATATATATATATATATATATATATATATATATATATATATATATATATATGTATATGTGTGTCAAATTAGACATATATGTTGTAGTCCTACTAAAAGCAGTAACTAATATACCACGTTGCATTGCGTGGTCATTTGCATGTGAATTCCCACAATGCTTTGCTGCAGTGGAAGCAATTTATGGTGGGCGAAGATGGGGAACAACAGGGTAGCACACATGTGTAACACATGCTAATTAGAAATTATTACTAGCTACTGTTACAGAACATAAATATGTATAATATTAATGTGTATATTATTTATTTCACTCATACAAACACGACATTACTGGCTATTATAATCATGCATCGAATATATTGCATGCAACGGCCTACAAACATCAATTGCACTAACAAATGTCTAGTTGTTTATTAAAAGGTCCATTTTTGCTTTATGTCATATACAGACAGCATAATGAGGCACATGTAGCATATGTTATGTCATTGTGTTCATAACTTGAACACTTCACACGACTATTTAGCTCCTCTACCATTGTGTTAAAGCAGCTGCAATGAATATGTCATCACAGCATACACGTCAACAGAGGGGGTGGGGTTCAGCACACACACAAATTACAGGGTCATCTTACGGTGAACTTTGTTGACACCATTTTCACCTGCTTGAAGTAATTGAAAGGTCTGGCTGATTAGGGTTTTTGGGGGAGGGAATACCGTTCTTACAACCTGAATAGCAAAACTGAAGGTAATCACACTCATGTGAAAGGTTAAGTCTAGGTACTAAATCCCCCAAAAAGTCATTAGTTATGAAACCGTACGTCACACATTCATTCACTCACATCTATAGTTTAACTGATATCAACACCACATTATCACACACTGCATGTGTTGTGCTGGTCAGTGGCAGCCACATTCAGCCGTGCCACAGCTTCTATTAATGTACCACACATATCCTCTAACAAAAAAGATTATTTTTGCAATATGACCACCTTCATGATAAGCATTGTGAATGTTCATCTCATGATAGTTATGTACATTATTATACTGATATTACAAGTGAAAAAACGGGGAAAATCCCCACGTGGAAGCTACAAATATGGCAAGTGCTGTAAAAACCGGTATAAAAATATAAATGCAGAGAGTGTCCCAAACAAATGTCCGATGTAATGTGTGGGTCTATGTGACTCCCACCTCACCTGTAGGACCTCGGGATATCCTCCGATCAGATCAATGGCACCAGTCCCCCGTGCAGGTAGAAATGTGACCCTCCTCGCTCTGACAAGCGGTTCTGGCTCCCCGGTATAACAGGACTGGCTGTTGGTAGTAGAGACCTGCAAGCAGAGTCTCCCGCCGCCTTACCGGATGCCTGATGATATGCCGCGATGTTTCAGCCAGACGGGATCTGGGGGGCGCTGGTGAAAGTGGGTGGAACGGCGCGCAATCCAAGGCTGCAGCCGCTCGTCCCCGCAAGCCGTGATCCTACCCGGAACAGGTGAGGCGCTGGGCGTGTAGACCGCACACTTGCCCAAAGATCCGGATCCACTCTGCAGCTCCTGGAGGAAATCCCCCGATGACAACAGCTGCTCTGCAACGACGAAAACCGGAGCGTGCTGCTACACTAATGAAACAAAAATAGAAAGGAAAGAAAAAAGCGGAGCACTGCCAGGGGATGAGAAAAAGGCTGGGGCAAAAATTGAAATAAAGATTATTTATTGGGCATAATGGCCAAAAAAACAAACACACAAGGTAATAAAAAACTCTGACGCGTTTCCCGCCGTGGAGGCGCTTTATCAAAGAGTACTGAGGTTCTCACAGTATCAGGATATATAGCAGTCTCTAAAGTGTACGCCCTAATCTGAAACCAATGAATCAGAAGATGGTCTAACTGATTATGCAAACAGCTGTGATTTTAAGCTGTTATAAAGATCTTATAGTATAAGATGTTAACATGACGCTAA
The DNA here is from genome assembly GCF_040206685.1 of Ascaphus truei. Taxonomy (NCBI): domain Eukaryota; kingdom Metazoa; phylum Chordata; class Amphibia; order Anura; family Ascaphidae; genus Ascaphus; species Ascaphus truei. Next base: position 200,041,050 of record NC_134486.1, on the reverse strand, counting down.
TCATCATATGAGACTGTGAGAACCCAAATGGTTACAACAAATAACAATAAATATAAAAACAAAAACAAAAGAAGAAAAAGACTAATAGTGAACATCATAGCAACAATGTATCAAGTGTATTATTATAATGAAAAATATATGTGCATAAAAATAAAAATAAATATAAAAATAATATATATATATAATCAAATAGTGTATTGACGCTATATGAACACTAATAAGATGTGATAATATAAGTGAATATTCAAACAACGATATAAACCATGTGTATACCTAATGTATAGACATAGAGATATATAATATAGGTGCTTTATGAAATAAATTTTTCTAAAACATTAAATCTATACATAATAAAATGTGGAAACAATGATGAATTAAATTAGTAAATAGAATTAGTCAAATCTTCAGATGTAAAATAAACAGATTAATACAGATAAATTAAAAAAATAGTGATAAAAAACCCTAATAACAAAGTAGTGCATATATAATATAATATAGTCACCTATATGTAGCTATGAGATGAATGATGAATACATGTATAAATTTGGATCTATAGTAATTATGATAATAAAATATATATAACCAATATAAATATCCACTCTACAGGTAACTTGTCTTATGAAATAAATAATATATCATACAATTAATACATATCAAACAGTGAGGACATATGTATAGATATATACAAATCAACAGTCTAGTATATATAAATGACATAGAAGACATATTTGGATAAGGAACATAGAGAGCAGAAATAGTACGTATTTGGGTATAAACAACAGATTTAAAAAAAAACGGTTTATAAAAAATGCTTCAATTCCCAATCGATATTAATGCCAGAGGGTTGCATAGTGCCTAAACTGTACATCCAGTACATTTCTTTTCTGTTTAGAGTACCCAATCTGTCTCCTCCCCGAATTGGGGCATGTATGTGATCTATTCCTGAGAAGGAAAAGTTTTTAATGGTCCCCTGTGGACATACTGAAAAATGTCTGGAGACCGGGTGGGATTGATCTCTCTTGTTGATCGCACGGACATGTTCCATGATTCTTGTTTTAAGGGGCCTAATGGTACGGCCCACATAACCCTTTCCTCATCCACATCTCAAAAGGTACACTGTATAGCTGGAATTGCAATTAATAAAAGTGTGTATAGTATGTTCAACCTTTGGATTAATTCCAGTGATTTTTTTAATTTTATTTGCATATTTACAAATGCTACAGTGTCCGCATGAGAAAAATCCCTTGGGAATATTGCTAATCCGTTTGTGATTAAAACTGGAGTCAAAAAGACTGGGGGAAAGTGATGTGCCCAATGATTTGGCCTTCCTAAAGACAAATTTAGGTTTCTTGTCGACAATCAATGACAAGTCATGATCTAGTTTTAAAGTATCCCAATGCTTGTGTATAATATGTCGGATACGATCTGACTGTGTACTTTGTTGTGTAATAAACAATGGTGTGTCTATGTATTCTGATGATGATTTCTTTTTAGAGGAGTTCAACAGGTCCCTTCTATCTAGTTGTTTAACAGAATTCAAAGCCTCTGTGATATGAGATATATTATAGCCCCTAGATTTAAACCTGGAGATAAGGTCTTTAGATTGAACATCAAACGATTCCTCCGTAGAACACAACCGTTTCAGTCTAGTAAATTGTCCTTTAAGTATACCTTTTTTAAGATATTTTGAATGATTGCTGTCTGCTCTAAGGTAAGAATTGCGCGCATTGGACTTCCTATAAATGTCAGTTTGGATGCACCCCCGCATGTCCACATACAACATTAGATCTAAATAATAAATGTGGTGAATATTCTCCTGAAACGTGAAATGTAAATTGTGATCATTAATATTGAGTTTGTGAATAAATGATTGAAGTGAAGAAAAATCACCATCCCAAATGAATAAAGGTCGTCTATGTAGCGTTTGTAAAATATAATTTGGTGCCTGAAAGAATTGTGATCACTAAAGATGAAGTTAGATTCCCACAACCCCATAAAAAGATTTGCATAAGAGGGTGCAAAAGAGGTGCCCATAGCTGTGCCCCGAAGTTGTAAATAAAAATGTGCATCAAATCTAAAATAATTGTGTGTGAGTAAAAAAGTGATGGACTCTATTAAAAAAGTGCATAGTGCTGGTGCTAGGTGAGATAATGAGAGGTAATGCTGTATGGCGGAGATGCCTTGCTCGTGTTTGATAATATTGTAGAGGGAGGTCACATCCATAGTCACCCATCTGTAACTCTCTCGCCACTGTACGTGATTAAGGTCAAATATCAATTGACTTGAATCTTTCAGAAAGGATGGCAGTGTTTGCACAATCGGTTGAAGATATGCATCTATGAAACGGGAGAGTCCATCTCCCAAAGATCCAATGCTCGCCACAATTGGCCGTCCCGGTGGACTCGTAAGAGACTTATGGATCTTTGGGAGATGGTGAAAGATGGGGACTATGGGATTAGGAGAACATAAAAATTCAAATTCTTTCTTGCTAAGTACATACAATTCTCTCCCAAGGTCAAGCAGATCATTCAATTCATGTAAGAAAGTGGTAGTGGGGTCTGAGGGCAGTCTGCGATAGGCCTGTTCTTCATACAGCTGTCTCAGTGCTTCCTGTCTGTAAGACTCAGCGGATTGAACAACAATCACACCACCCTTGTCTGCATTTTTTATGACAATAGTTTTTTCAGATTTTAAAGTTTGTAATTCTTGCAACTCAAGGGTGGTTAGATTGCTGCTCTGATGTATACTTTTTTTATTATTGCAGTCTTCCGCCAAATTCCTCAAATCCTGTTCCACTAATCTTTCAAATGTGGTGATAAATGGACTCTTTGAGCCATAAGGGCAAAAGGTAGATTTCTTTCTAAAAGTGGTGTGTTCAAAGCTAAGAAAATTAGAAAGGGATACTTCCTCAGAATTATATTCTATATCTTGTTCCATATACAAATCCTCTAGGTCAGAGACCGCACAATAATCTTTAAATGAAAGACTAGATACAATTTGCTCTGGTGAATCAACGCCAGAGTGATCTGGCGTTGATTCCGCAGAACCACATAACATAGGCACATCAGGAATGGGTACAACATTATTATGTTTGTTCATGAAAAATTTCTTCAAAGACAACTTGCGGGTGAATCGCTGCAGATCAATATAAGTGTTAAAGAGGTCGAAGTTGCTGTGGGGGGCAAAGTTCAACCCTCTATTTAGTAAGGATAATTGTCCAGCGGTCAGTGTCTTATTCGAAATATTGATAACATTATTATCCTCTATGGTTAAGAGTACTTTTTCCTCTTTGTTGCCCCTCTTGATCCCCCTCTTCCTCTTTGACCTCCTTGTCCTTGGTAGTTTTTTGACTCCTGAGATTTATTCATTTGGGAAAAGTATCCAGTAGACCCAGACGTGGAAGCTTCTCTGGTATCTAAACCTGTGGAGCTTTTTCCCCTCCAAGTATCTGATGTAATATCAAAAGACACAGATGGATATTTGTTTTCACTTTCTGAGGTGTCTGATTCATAACTAGAGGTGTCTGTGTATTTGGACTTTAAGATGGATTTCTTTGGAGTACTAGATGTTTTATCTCTATGGGATTGTGGTTGTGACGGTGTTCTGGATCTTCCTCTATTGGGATTAGCATTCCCTGGTCTTTCCCAGGTATAGACCTGATTTCTCTCATAGTCCAATTTATCTCGTTCAAACTTGGACTGCTTTTTTTGCATGATAGTATCTTCCATGTCTTCAATGTTACATAGTAAGACTTTATCATTGTTGGAGAAATGGTCCATCTTTTCAAACAATTTGAGTTTATTTTGTAATGTTTTAATCTCTGTACCTAAAGAGGCTCTCTCTCTTGTCTTATGTTCTATGATCAAGTCCATGAGTTTAAATGAACATTCATTAAGTGTGTCTTTCCATTTCTGCTCAAATTCTTTTGTGCTGAAACCAAAAGTGGGTGCTTTTTTAATCCTCAGTCCTCGCGGGATTCTCTTGGTTTTGTTATAATTCTGTAATGTGGTTATGTCCCACCATAACCTGATGTTATCTGTCAGTAATTTTTCCAATTTGAGGAAATGGGCTGTTAAATCTGAATTTTCTTCACATACAAACTCAGTGGAAGTGTCAAGAACATATTCTGCTTTCTTAATTCTTTTGGTATTATCACCACATGTTTGAACAAATAAGTTACTCTGTATGTCTTCATTTTCAGAATGATCAGTGTCCTCCATGATGGTATGAAAAAAAGTGTATATTAAAAAAAGGGGTTGTAGTGTGTGAATTACAGTTTTCAAAAAAAATTATATTATAACATTAAGAGAAAAAATGCCACAACAGCCTTAAACGCAAAAAGGATATATATGTACTGAGTAGATCAAATCAGTCACTGGAACATATGAGCAACCAACGGATAATGAAAGTACAAGTGAAAAAACGGGGAAAATCCCCACGTGGAAGCTACAAATATGGCAAGTGCTGTAAAAACCGGTATAAAAATATAAATGCAGAGAGTGTCCCAAACAAATGTCCGATGTAATGTGTGGGTCTATGTGACTCCCACCTCACCTGTAGGACCTCGGGATATCCTCCGATCAGATCAATGGCACCAGTCCCCCGTGCAGGTAGAAATGTGACCCTCCTCGCTCTGACAAGCGGTTCTGGCTCCCCGGTATAACAGGACTGGCTGTTGGTAGTAGAGACCTGCAAGCAGAGTCTCCCGCCGCCTTACCGGGTGCCTGATGATATGCCGCGATGTTTCAGCCAGACGGGATCTGGGGGGCGCTGGTGAACGTGGGTGGAACGGCGCGCAATCCAAGGCTGCAGCCGCTCGTCCCCGCAAGCCATGATCCTACCCGGAACAGGTGAGGCGCTGGGCGTGTAGACCGCACACTTGCCCAAAGATCCGGATCCACTCTGCAGCTCCTGGAGGAAATCCCCCGATGACAACAGCTGCTCTGCAACGACGAAAACCGGAGCGTGCTGCTACACTAATGAAACAAAAATAGAAAGGAAAGAAAAAAGCGGAGCACTGCCAGGGGATGAGAAAAAGGCTGGGGCAAAAATTGAAATAAAGATTATTTATTGGGCATAATGGCCAAAAAAAACAAACACACAAGGTAATAAAAAACTCTGACGCGTTTCCCGCCGTGGAGGCGCTTTATCAAAGAGTACTGAGGTTCTCACAGTATCAGGATATATAGCAGTCTCTAAAGTGTACGCCCTAATCTGAAACCAATGAATCAGAAGATGGTCTAACTGATTATGCAAACAGCTGTGATTTTAAGCTGTTATAAAGATCTTATAGTATAAGATGTTAACATGACGCTAATCATCATATGAGACTGTGAGAACCCAAATGGTTACAACAAATAACAATAAATATAAAAACAAAAACAAAAGAAGAAAAAGACTAATAGTGAACATCATAGCAACAATGTATCAAGTGTATTATTATAATGAAAAATATATGTGCATAAAAATAAAAATAAATATAAAAATAATATATATATACAGCAGCGGCAGCTCTTATTCGAGCAAATGCCGCTGGCTGAATGAGGCTGGGAAGCGGGTAGCCGCGGCGCGTGGCGGCGCACTGTGACGTCACGGTCACAGGCGCGCCTGGCTTCCCCGTCTTCCCCGGCTTCCCCAGGCTTCCCCGACACCCCTGGAGTTCAAATCTAGGTAAGCGGGGGTGCGGGGAAGCAGAGGGGCAGAGTAGAAGCCGGGTTCGGGGTGTCTTTGGGGGGGTAATTGCGCGCGATGTGGAGGGGGGGTGCGTGGGGGAAACGCGGCGGCGCGCGTTTCTGACTGGCGGCAGCTGGGGTAGATCCCGGCATGCCGCCGGCATTTACTCGAATAAAAGATGTCGCTACTGTATAATCAAATAGTGTATTGACGCTATATGAACACTAATAAGATGTGATAATATAAGTGAATATTCAAACAACGATATAAACCATGTGTATACCTAATGTATAGACATAGAGATATATAATATAGGTGCTTTATGAAATAAATTTTTCTAAAACGTTAAATCTATACATAATAAAATGTGGAAACAATGATGAATTAAATTAGTAAATAGAATTAGTCAAATCTTCAGATGTGAAATAAACAGATTAATACAGATAAATTAAAAAAATAGTGATAAAAAAACCCTAATAACAAAGTAGTGCATATATAATATAATATAGTCACCTATATGTAGCTATGAGATGAATGATGAATACATGTATAAATTTGGATCTATAGTAATTATGATAATAAAATATATATAACCAATATAAATATCCACTCTACAGGTAACTTGTCTTATGAAATAAATAATATATCATACAATTAATACATATCAAACAGTGAGGACATATGTATTGATATAAACAAATCAACAGTCTAGTATATATAAATGACATAGAAGACATATTTGGATAAGGAACATAGAGAGCAGAAATAGTACGTATTTGGGTATAAACAACAGATTTAAAAAAAACGGTTTATAAAAAATGCTTCAATTCCCAATCGATATTAATGCCAGAGGGTTGCATAGTGCCTAAACTGTACATCCAGTACATTTCTTTTCTGTTTAGAGTACCCAATCTGTCTCCTCCCCGAATTGGGGCATGTATGTGATCTATTCCTGAGAAGGAAAAGTTTTTAATGGTCCCCTGTGGACATACTGAAAAATGTCTGGAGACCGGGTGGGATTGATCTCTCTTGTTGATCGCACGGACATGTTCCATGATTCTTGTTTTAAGGGGCCTAATGGTACGGCCCACATAACCCTTTCCACATCCACATCTCAAAAGGTACACTGTATAGTTGGAATTGCAATTAATAAAAGTGTGTATAGTATGTTCAACCTTTGGATTAATTCCAGTGATTTTTTTAATTTTATTTGCATATTTACAAATGCTACAGTGTCCGCATGAGAAAAATCCCTTGGGAATATTGCTAATCCGTTTGTGATTAAAACTGGAGTCAAAAAGACTGGGGGAAAGTGATGTGCCCAATGATTTGGCCTTCCTAAAGACAAATTTAGGTTTCTTGTCGACAATCAATGACAAGTCATGATCTAGTTTTAAAGTATCCCAATGCTTGTGTATAATATGTATAATATGTCGGATACGGAAAATAATTCTGAGGAAGTATCCCTTTCTAATTTTCTTAGCTTTGAACACACCACTTTTAGAAAGAAATCTACCTTTTGCCCTTATGGCTCAAAGAGTCCATTTATCACCACATTTGAAAGATTAGTGGAACAGGATTTGAGGAATTTGGCGGAAGACTGCAATAACAAAAAAAGTATACATCAGAGCAGCAATCTAACCACCCTTGAGTTGCAAGAATTACAAACTTTAAAATCTGACAAAACTATTGTCATAAAAAATGCAGACAAGGGTGGTGCGATTGTTGTTCAATCCGCTGAGTCTTACAGAAAGGAAGCACTGAGACAGCTGTCTGAAGAACAGGCCTATCGCAGACTGCCCTCAGACACCACTACCACTTTCTTACATGAATTGAATGATCAGCTTGACCTTGGGAGAGAATTGTATGTACTTAGCAAGAAAGAATTTGAATTTTTATGTTCTCCTAATCCCATAGTCCCCATCTTTCACCATCTCCCAAAGATCCATAAGTCTCTTACGAGTCCACCGGGACGGCCAATTGTGGCGAGCATTGGATCTTTGGGAGATGGACTCTCCCGTTTCATAGATGCATATCTTCAACCGATTGTGCAAACACTGCCATCCTTTCTGAAAGATTCAAGTCAATTGATATTTGACCTTAATCACGTACAGTGGCGAGAGAGTTACAGATGGGTGACTATGGATGTGACCTCCCTCTACAATATTATCAAACACGAGCAAGGCATCTCCGCCATACAGCATTACCTCTCATTATCTCACCTAGCACCAGCACTATGCACTTTTTTAATAGAGTCCATCACTTTTTTACTCACACACAATTATTTTAGATTTGATGCACATTTTTATTTACAACTTCGGGGCACAGCTATGGGCACCTCTTTTGCACCCTCTTATGCGAATCTTTTTATGGGGTTGTGGGAATCTAACTTCATCTTTAGTGATCACAATTCTTTCAGGCACCAAATTATATTTTACAAACGCTACATAGACGACCTTTTATTCATTTGGGATGGTGATTTTTCTTCACTTCAATCATTTATTCACAAACTCAATATTAATGATCACAATTTACATTTCACGTTTCAGGAGAATATTCACCACATTTATTATTTAGATCTAATGTTGTATGTGGACATGCGGGGGTGCATCCAAACTGACATTTATAGGAAGTCCAATGCGCGCAATTCTTACCTTAGAGCAGACAGCAATCATTCAAAATATCTTAAAAAAGGTATACTTAAAGGACAATTTACTAGACTGAAACGGTTGTGTTCTACGGAGGAATCGTTTGATGTTCAATCTAAAGACCTTATCTCCAGGTTTAAATCTAGGGGCTATAATATATCTCATATCACAGAGGCTTTGAATTCTGTTAAACAACTAGATAGAAGGGACCTGTTGAACTCCTCTAAAAAGAAATCATCATCAGAATACATAGACACACCATTGTTTATTACACAACAAAGTACACAGTCAGATCGTATCCGACATATTATACACAAGCATTGGGATACTTTAAAACTAGATCATGACTTGTCATTGATTGTCGACAAGAAACCTAAATTTGTCTTTAGGAAGGCCAAATCATTGGGCACATCACTTTCCCCCAGTCTTTTTGACTCCAGTTTTAATCACAAACGGATTAGCAATATTCCCAAGGGATTTTTCTCATGCGGACACTGTAGCATTTGTAAATATGCAAATAAAATTAAAAAAATCACTGGAATTAATCCAAAGGTTGAACATACTATACACACTTTTATTAATTGCAATTCCAGCTATACAGTGTACCTTTTGAGATGTGGATGTGGAAAGGGTTATGTGGGCCGTACCATTAGGCCCCTTAAAACAAGAATCATGGAACATGTCCGTGCGATCAACAAGAGAGATCAATCCCACCCGGTCTCCAGACATTTTTCAGTATGTCCACAGGGGACCATTAAAAACTTTTCCTTCTCAGGAATAGATCACATACATGCCCCAATTCGGGGAGGAGACAGATTGGGTACTCTAAACAGAAAAGAAATGTACTGGATGTATAGTTTAGGCACTATGCAACCCTCTGGCATTAATATCGATTGGGAATTGAAGCATTTTTTATAAACCGTTTTTTTTAAATCTGTTGTTTATACCCAAATACGTACTATTTCTGCTCTCTATGTTCCTTATCCAAATATGTCTTCTATGTCATTTATATATACTAGACTGTTGATTTGTATATATCTATACATATGTCCTCACTGTTTGATATGTATTAATTGTATGATATATTATTTATTTCATAAGACAAGTTACCTGTAGAGTGGATATTTATATTGGTTATATATATTTTATTATCATAATTACTATAGATCCAAATTTATACATGTATTCATCATTCATCTCATAGCTACATATAGGTGACTATATTATATTATATATGCACTACTTTGTTATTAGGGTTTTTTTATCACTATTTTTTTAATTTATCTGTATTAATCTGTTTATTTCACATCTGAAGATTTGACTAATTCTATTTACTAATTTAATTCATCATTGTTTCCACATTTTATTATGTATAGATTTAACGTTTTAGAAAAATTTATTTCATAAAGCACCTATATTATATATCTCTATGTCTATACATTAGGTATACACATGGTTTATATCGTTGTTTGAATATTCACTTATATTATCACATCTTATTAGTGTTCATATAGCGTCAATACACTATTTGATTATATATATATATTATTTTTATATTTATTTTTATTTTTATGCACATATATTTTTCATTATAATAATACACTTGATACATTGTTGCTATGATGTTCACTATTAGTCTTTTTCTTCTTTTGTTTTTGTTTTTATATTTATTGTTATTTGTTGTAACCATTTGGGTTCTCACAGTCTCATATGATGATTAGCGTCATGTTAACATCTTATAATATAAGATCTTTATAACAGCTTAAAATCACAGCTGTTTGCATAATCAGTTAGACCATCTTCTGATTCATTGGTTTCAGATTAGGGCGTACACTTTAGAGACTGTTATATATCCTGATACTGTGAGAACCTCAGTACTCTTTGATAAAGCGCCTCCACGGCGGGAAACGCGTCAGAGTTTTTTATTACCTTGTGTGTTTGTTTTTTTGGCCATTATGCCCAATAAATAATCTTTATTTCAATTTTTGCCCCAGCCTTTTTCTCATCCCCTGGCAGTGCTCCGCTTTTTTCTTTCCTTTCTAATATACTGATATGACTACACAATATATGATTTGTATGTACAAATTTAATCATTTTATCCTAACGCATTACTGCAGAAACATAGTATGTTGTATGTTACTGAACTCAAAAGTTCTAAGTACACAGCCATGTACATTGTTAGTACAACAATTTATGTTCACTTTCACACACACATTTTCGCTTAAGGAAATGATGCTGTTAGTTAGTCATAAATACAGAACATACAATAACTGTATGTTCAATATTTACACATGTAAATTTACAACATATGTTATTGTTATATAGTTGCCCCTGGAGGACATGTGTCACCTGAGGCGGAACAAATGTCTTCACCTGGGTCATGCAGCTCAACACACCTGGAAGGTAAGTGTATGAGGTGGTGGACATATAATATGTTCACTTCTAAATGTTATGTTGTCATGTTCATTATTTGTTTTGCACATGTTCTTTAAATAGGATTACTTAGTGTCAGTGAAAATGAAGTTTTTAAACACATGTATTGTGTTTGTGAAGTTAAGTATCATGTAGGAGTTGAGAGTTTTGAGCAACTTTTCATTCATTCTAATTTCATACTGAGTCCAAACAGTATTCGTAAGTCAAGGTAGTTTTTAATGTGACGTTATTAAACGTATGCAAACATGTTAGGTGTTACTTATCACACAGTAGAATTACATAGTAAAACAGCAGAGATTAACATGCCATTTCATAATGTGTACATTTATTTATAGCACATGATGATGATGATGATGATGATGAGGATGATGATGCCACCGCCATAGACACAGAAATACAATCAAGTGACCATGACGAGGTTCCCATTGAAAGAGTTACACAGCCAATTCGTCCATCAAGTAACACATACGATGCAATAGTAGCTTCAGAGGGAAAAATTGTGGAAGCTGAAAATCGTCGCCATTCTGATCTGATGACAGTGCTCCAAAGGATGATTTCACTGCAGGAACAAACGATAACTCAATTGGCACATCTCCACAGAGTCTTCATTGAAGTGCCTAAACAGATGCAAAAAATAAACACTTCATTAGAAGCAATGGTTGTGCAGCAAACACAAGCTAATTACTTGAGAATGACTACTGTACCCAATTTCAACTTCAACACCTCACAGGCAGGATCTTTACATGCTGGTAATTTTTCACCACATGCATCTGATCTTCATTCCCCAGGTCCGAATGTTACCGGTCAAGTAGCAGACATTTCTGTGCAGGTTCCTGATGACATCCTACCGCTGCCATCTGTAGAAAATCAGGAGCTGACACCTACAAAGGAGGCGACAAAAACAAAACAGCACAAGCAGTTACTACTGACCAGGAAAGATGAAACGGACCAACCATGTGTTGTGCACGGTGTACCAACTTGCTCACATGTGTCACTACCCACAAGCCCTGTCGGTGAACAGTCACTGCCCAAAAGCCCTGTCGGTGAGTCACTGGCCACAAGCCCTGTTGGTGAGTCACTGCCCACAAGCCCTGTCGGTGAACAGTCACTGCCCAAAAGCCCTGAGGTGAGTCACTGGCCACAAGCCCTGCCCGTAAAGTGCCAGAGGCCACTCAAAGTGGCTCTGTTGTGGCTAAAGTTGTTGCAAAACGAAAAAGGAAAATCCAAGAGACAACAAGCAGGCCTGTTACTCGCTCTCAAAAGGAAAAAAAAAAAAATGTTATAATTCACTAAATATGTCTTTGGCCTTGTTTTGTTGACTTCAGATTATGTTATTAATATTGTATGTATGCTGAAGACTGTGTTGTTTCCAAACTTTCAAGTATGTTCTTGTACACGTGAAGTTTTGGAAATGTTAACAGTCCTAATTAATGAATAGTGTTATTAATATTGATGTATTAATCATCTGTTCAGTAATGGTCCACCAGGAGCCAGTTGCTATGTTTAGAGAAGCTGCCATTGACTTACCTGCAAAACATTGTATTTGGGTGTGTTACTTGATGTAATCATTGCATGTGCATATTATTCACATGCAATTAAAAACACACATCTATTTAACTGCAAACATCTTTCTTGTCCGTGTACAGCAGGATTATGTGTAAAATATTACTTACCTTCGCCTTGCTTGGCCATTGTAATGTTGTCCTTTAATCATTTATGTGTTCTTGTTTCAAGAACATCTGTGAATGTATACTAATATATACAGTATATAGTATGTATGGATATATGTACACACACACACAGTGTGTGTGTGTATGTATGTATGTATATATATATATATATATATATTTTGGACTATCTAAACTGGTATAGATGTATTTACAAAAAACATACACTTCATGCTTCCTTGTGAAAACACAGTATTTTACTAATACAGGCCTAATGTTTGTGAACTATACTAACTGTGAGCCTATAACAGTATTGGCCTAAAACAAATGTTTATTACTTAATTCACTCATGTTTATCACCATTTAAATAGGTTTCATACAAGGCCTACTTACTGCCATCAATATGTTGTGTGTACTCCTGCATTATATATATATTATTGGTTTTAACACTACAGCCCTTCTAAATTAAAAAAAAAAACTTTTTTGATGGTTACCAGACAGGTCAATGCAATAGGCCATAAAACTTTAAGCCTCTATTATGTTAACCTTTAAATAAATCACACCAATATAAAAATCCCTCTTTACATATAAGCCCTTAAAAGTTGTAATATACACACACAGACATGTAAAGTTTGGTTTTACAGACATATTGTAATATATATAACTATATATATATATATATATTACTATATATATATATATATATATATTACTATATATATATATATATTACTATAAAAAAAATATATATATACTACAATATACATATACATATACATATACTACAATATACATATACACATTATATATATATATATATATATATATATATTTATGAGAGAGATATATATATATCTACATATACACACGTACTTAAACTGATGCAGACAGGGAGTTAACCAGACTTTCAAATACACACAGAAATTTATGAGGAAAAAAAACATTTACTTTTGCAGGTGTGTGTGTATTTCATTATATGGCTGTGAAAGCACTATTTTCAGACAGTGGTCAATGTTATTTTTCCTCAACCCACAATGTTTCTTAATTAAAAGTCTACCAATGTTTTGAGAAAGTAGATAACATTTGCTACATGTTGGTCAGAAAAATGGCTATCACAAACCACAAATGTGAAACCAATTATTTCTACACATCCAATTGGTCAAACAAGGAGTACAAGTTGAAACTTTTTATGACCTTGAAAAGGAAAGACAGCAAATAGTTATCATTTGAACCGTTTCATTCTTATGAGCAAAGAACAGAGAACTGCAGACATCTTTTCTGTTAATCTGCAATGGCTGATGAATTATTAAAAAATATGCATCCGCACAGAGGCTACAAATTCATGATAGCAGAAGCGATTTTGTCCGCTTCGGGACACAAAGCCAACACGGGACAAATCTATGATTTGATTAGAGCCAAGTATCCTTATTACCAAGAACCTGGGCATGCGCGAAATTTTAAATCCTCAGTAAGATTCACTTTATCAACTAATGACTGTTTTGAACGTGTGCAGGATAAGCTACAAGACAGGTATGGTTTTTGGAAGATTGCTAAGGAAAAACATTTCACCGTGGAAGAGGGCACACATATTGTGCTAAATGGCATATTTATTCCTAATGCCAATAGCAATGGATTTGCTACTACTGTTCTGTGTGAATCGATACCTGCTGCAATATCTGCACCCTCCATTCCTGAAACCCACATTGTACAAGAACATAACTACTATGATTATGTACCAAGCCTTTCAGCTGAAAATGCATTGGAATGGGTACCCGAAGAAATGAACCTACCTCCGGACCAATTGTTTGAAGAAAGCTGTGGCGATTCCTATGAGCGCTTCATGGAGGAGATGTGTGTCATACAGGATTCAGCGTTTGGGTCAAGCGTGGATGCAAATGCCTTGGTTTTCTGGAGTGACCAGTTGCAGGCAGACAAAGTGTTAATTCTACAAGAATGGTAAATATAACAATTGTTATGCGTTGACTCAGCGTTTAAATTTTTTTTTTTTTTCTAACCACCATTTTCACTTAAAATGCGTGGATACAGCGTAGCATTGCAGACTGCATAACATGTAGCGAACACAAACAAATATTTTCCTATTACAATATAGTAGAACCTGAAAGAGTAGTACACATTGCTGACGGAATAAATATACGTACTTTCCTATCCCTTTAAACATATTAGCAACATGTTACCATAACTCTAACACATACCTGTTTTGTTATCATGCAACATCTACAAAATAAAAAACCGGGTCCACCACGTATGACGTGGGACCCTTGTCATGTGCCAAGGCGTCCTTAAAAAGGATTATGGATGTAAGACCCGCCCCCAAGCGACGTGCGCGCGTCAAAGCCTATTGGCTGTGTTGTTTTGTTATAGTTACGGTAACTGCACTGTGTCATGCATGCGGCTCAGTGTTTGTGGGCGTACACTGGGCGTTAGTCGAATGTTAATTGAGTGGGAGGAGTGTTTGCGTGCGCTTCACGCTGGCTTAACATGACGTCACACGTATTGCATTTGCGCATTGTGTTATCGGCCGTGCTTTCTGTCCACACATGTCTGTTTAAAAAGAATACAGATGTACTCGTTTAGAACGAATGTAGTTTCGCCTTCATTGTATTTGAAATAAATATTTTATGGTTAATGGTATTTTCAACATGTATTGAACGCACAACGTACGCATTGTTTTGCGCATGCGCTAACAGTTAGTCGACCCAAGCGTGAAGTGCGTGCGCACACTAAGATGTGCACGCACATTTTTCAGTATACAGGCAACGTTAACTTCATATACATAGTTATGCCTGCTACTAATTTAATTAACGATTACACAATGATGTACACTTGTAGTTCTAACATATAAGTGACTGACGTGTGTATCTACACAATCATATAGAGCTGTGTAACGCGTTGTCACGGCTACATATATAGTAAGGTGCCATCTTTGACCATCATGTGTTTGCTGTATTTCAGAGATGTCGGGGAAGATACAATCGGATCAATGTATGATTTCAGAAGAGTCTACCTTTATATGAGATGATTGTGAGGAGGAGCCACCGACTACTATACTACATATGGAACTAATTTTATATTGCTTGCAGCGCTTATTAACAAACAATTAAAAATGTGATACCCTTATGACTATATTGCATAAGCACTTAATTAACATAATGATGTTGCAAAAGAGTGCCTCATGAATTGTTCTTCAGTGTTCTTTAATTACTACTAACATTTTATGGCATGGTGTGTTTTATATATAACAACCATTCCCACTCTGCTAACACATTTGTATATTCTATTGTGTTATGGAACGTATGACTGTCGAAACTATGTAACAACAATAATAATAATAATAATATGAGCATGTTCATGTATAGCGCTGCTAGTTGTACACAGCGCTTTACAGACACATTTTTCAGGCTCAGGTCCCTGGCCCGTGGAGCTTACAATTTATTTTTTGCCGCCTGAGGCACAGGGAGATAAAGTGATTTGCCCAAGGTCACAAGGAGCCGACACCGGGAATTGAACCAGACTCCCCTGCTTCAAACTCTCAGTGCCAGTGTGTGTCTTTACTCACTGAGCCACTCCTTCTCCAATGTAAAGGACACTTACAACCAACTAGCCATTTCTTGTTAAAAATCTCTTGTTACATGGGTATGTTGATAAAATGGTTTGGGACTGTAGCAAATAATGTTATTGGCTAGATGTTGTGGTCCCCTACAATGCATGATGTTCTGAATATTACATCAACATCATGTAATGAAGTACGTTTCTGTGTATATTTCATATTCCTAACTAACTATAGTTTACTGTGTTTATTAAACGTTATATAAATAAATAGTACAGTGAATATGATGATA
This sequence comes from Ascaphus truei, assembly GCF_040206685.1. Taxonomy (NCBI): domain Eukaryota; kingdom Metazoa; phylum Chordata; class Amphibia; order Anura; family Ascaphidae; genus Ascaphus; species Ascaphus truei. The sequence continues at coordinate 200,024,769 of NC_134486.1, read as the reverse complement.
TAAGCTACCATAATAAACCTGCTGTTATCATTTGTCGATGTTATACATGGATCCTACACAAATTGATACAGACACAAACAGTTGTCTTAAAAAGTGTGCCTATGCTATTGTGCACGTGATTGACGTTTATATTTAGAGAATACTTGATAATTATCATCATGATAATGATGAAGTGACGTGAATGACATTCCAAATATATTACCAACATTGTCATTGTGGGAAATTAGAAATGCAAAATTACAGTAACATTTGGGACAAAATTGTGGTTTTGTTTACACTTTGACACTTATTACATGTAGGTCACATCCACACACGTGTGACTTATACATACACATGTCACAATTTTTAATTAATGTTGACTATTAATTTCTAGCATTAATAATCACCTACATTGCTAAATATAAGATGTACTACGCATTGTTGTGATTACAGGCATTCATGCATGGAGTGTTATGATCAGTCAATTGCTTCCGTGATGAATGAGCTCCCGTAAGTAAACAAATAAGTACAGTTATCCCCTTTTCTCCAAACACCTCTATATTACAGTAATGGAATTTATAAGGGAACATACATAAATTTTGTGATGAAATGGGAGTAATCATTTTCTAATACAATGCACATGAAACCTGAATAGTAGCTAAATGCATGTACATGATACAGAAAGTACATGTATGTTACATTTTTCTTTAAACCAATATGTTGGGTTTTTACTTCAAAAACTTCTATGAATATTGAGGTAGGCACATCTTATGACAGATGTCAGCAAATATACATACCATGATCAGTCATACTGGAGATATACCTATAATGCAATGGAACAATATATAAATTGCAAACATTGACATGCCATCTTCAGTACCGTAAGCAACACAGCAAAGTGTGTATTTGGTGTTAAATGTGCAACACCATGTATATTTCATGACATTCAAAATGTAAAGCAGCCTGGTGTACACATCATATGGATGTACATGTTACACTGCACCAATAACATTGTATGTAAGCATACTAGAAGAATGAATGACTATGGGCATACTATGTGTATTGTGTTTGCATAAGGAACAACACAATGCTAAAATATTACTGCTTTGTTACCCCAGTTGTATTCACATACACACAACTAATGTACAATTGAAGAGGGATTATATAACCTGTGCAACAATAACATACCGGTGCCACATCCCTTTGTGCACACAGCAGAGAAAAGAAAGGTGTGCAACCCATATTCATCTGTGTCCTAACAGAAGGTTATATAAAAAAACATTATTGTTAATATAACATAATTTAACTATAAAAGTAGTACTAGGAACATATATGTTTTTACTTACAAGAAAAAAATGAATTGATGAGATTCTGGCGTGTCTGGCCACCACTGGCTGTTTGTTCATTTTCAGCAGCTACATGGGTGGGATGCTCGTCTACCAAAGGCTCAGCTAGGTCTGATTGTACATTGTGCCTGAGTGCAACATTGTGCAAAATGCAACAGGCAAGGATAATATCAGACACTTTTTGAGGCTTGTATAGAAGAGCCCCACCAGTTCTGTCCAGACACTTAAATCTGGTCTTGAGTAGGCCAAATGTCCTCTCTATAACAGATCTTGTAGAGATATGGGCTGCATTCTACCTCTCCTCTGCTTCAGTTTGAGGGTTTAGCACCGGAGTCAAGAGCCACGGCCTAATTCCGTATCCCGAGTCACCTATAATGAATGGAGCACACATAAGCTTACATTAGTGATAAGATTCTACAATGCCAACATTCCTAAAGAAAAATGTGTTTTGTGTTAGAACATCTAAATCTGTACTCACCCAGCAGCCAACCATGTTCAAAATGTCCCTCTTCGAACGCATGGAAGACTGAAGAGTTCCTCAGGATAGAGGAATCGTGACTGGAACCAGGGAATTTGGGTACCACATGCATTATCCTCATCGTGGCATCACATACCACCTGTACATTGAGTGAATGGTAGTGCTTACGATTGCGGTACACATGCTCACTCTGACTAGGTGCAATCAAAGCAACATGTGTGCAATCGATTGCACCCAGCACACATGGTATCCCTGCTATATTATAGAAGCCATTCCTGACTTCCAGCCACTCTGTCGCCTCTGTAGGAAAATGAATATAATTCCTAGCGCGTCTATTGAGTACATAGAGAAACTGGGTAAAGGCCCGCGAGAATGTAGATTGCGAGACCCCGCCCACTATGCCCACAGTTGTCTGGAATGATGCGGAAGCAAGATAATGTAATGAGCACAGCATTTTAACAAGCCCAGGGACTGCACGACCTCTGGCTGTCAAAAAATCTAAATCTCCCCTTATCTCCTCATAAAGAGATAAGATTGCTGCTGAACTCAAACGATAGCGACTTACTATCTCCTCCTCACTCATCCCATCTAACAGGGTTCTCTCCCTGTACACACGCGGACGAGGCACAACTTGTCTCCTCTGTCTTCTCCTCTGATCTCCTGTCCCTCTACCTGTCCCTCGGCCTGTCCCTGTCCCTGTCATATCCGCGTGCCTGTCCCTGTCACTGTCCCTCGGTCTGTCCCTCCCTTGCCCTATATCATTCTCTTGATCAGCAAGCATGTCATGAAAAAGAATGTTCCTCCGTCTCCTAAACAATCGCAACATTTTGAAATGAGTAGCTGTGAATGAGCAGGTAATGGGCGTCCTTTAAATAGGTATGTGATGATGTCAGGTGACATAGTAAAATGCAAGGTGTTACATTAACATAATAAAGTACTTCTGTGCCAAGCTGTGTGCAGTTGATCTTAGAAGTATTTGTTGTGTGTATTCTGCAGGGAATGATGATATTTGACAATGATGTCACGTAAAGCTTTGTACAAACATTGCTTGAAAATAAATAGTTTAATGTGCAATGCATGTAACACTTCTGAACGCAACAGTCAGTCATGTAATTAGACAAAAAGGCTGAGATTGACGTGGGAAAAGTTTGCTGTAACATGTGTAATTAGCCATGTTATTGTCACATGTTGACAACAATGAATTGTCGTGTGCATATGCATGTATTTCTGTAATGAGGATAGTTGCTATAGAATGAGTTTGCAAGGTGTCACAATGATTAATTACTGTACATGTGTGTAGAAGTTAGGTTGAAGTGCTTGTAATGCAACGTTTACAATGTAAACATGCAATGTGATTGAGTGTCCAATAAGTGACGTCATGAAAATAGGGAGGACCCAAACTAGATGTAAACATGAGAAGAAAGATGTACATGAACGTTTAAAGATGCGTCACACATTACAAGCATTGTGTAATGTAAAGGAACATGAATATACGGTGTATGTGTGACATGTGTGACATGTGTAACATCATGTAAATAATTGTCGCTCAGTTCAGTAAAATGTGTGATATGATGTGAGGTTCTCCTTTAAGAGTTGAGTATAGGAGTTTCCCTTGACACATCATCACATGATGAGTAATGTGACACGCAAATGATGAAAACATGTAAAAGTACAATGTTATGCAAATAATACACGTCAGCTGTGACACAATGCAGGGAATGCCCCCCACACTGTAATGCAAATCACCTTTGTATTGTGAGCAATGAAACGTAAACAGTACTACACTGGCGACACACTTTATTCGAGCTTGGCTAGTCCCACGAATTCGGGTATACCCGGGTGTATTGAGGTTTGTGACTGTTTTCTGCCCGAGTGCATTGAGTTATTTTCCAAGCAGGGATTGAAGCATTTTATTCCCGCTGGCTGCAATACTGCACAGTATATATATATAAACTGCATTACAATTCATGAATTTATGCCATCTGGTAGACACGCGAAGCATTGCAGCCTATTAAATCCTAATCATTATCATTTAACAGATCAGCCGCCCATCAGCCAGGCATGAACCCAGGCTGGGAAGGCAAATGCAACGGGGCTTGTCAGAGGTTAGGAGCGGCGCATTCCAGGTATCTGCCAGGTACATACCGGGTATTTGCTCGAATAAAGTGTGTCGGTGCAGTATACTGTTATACGTCCCCGCTCCATTGACTCCATTGATGTACAGAAGAGTTTTTTTTTCTAAGTGCCGTTCCGCCAGCCTTAGCGATCGTTCTCCCCTCCAACCTGCCAACTTTAGTTGGCGGGAGAAATTGGCCATAACATCTCAATTTCGTAGGGCCGATCAGCCCCGATAAGCTGATTTTGGTACTTGAATCCAGTCGATTTAAAAAAGTGGCGATCAGTGGCGAAAACAGGCTTATCGGCAGCCGACTGGCCATAACAAAATTATCGGCTACGAAAGCTGCCGAAATCAAGCACTTATCGGCGCTTACTGAATCTCAAACCCAATTTTGGCTATAAAATGCCGAAAAAATCCTTATCAACGCTTACTGCATGAGGCCCTAAGACCCATACCTTTGCTGGTATTTAAAGCATGTATCCAGAATGCTTCACGTCTCAATAAGAAAGTCTCCCTATCCGGAGTGCCTTGTCTAGGTGCTACTGACTCAATACCCATGATGCGTAAAGAGGCTACATTATGATTGTGTTCCACACAATGTTGCACAAGAATAGAGGGATCCGTACCTTTTCGAATTACACTTTTATGTTCAATGAACCTTGTTTTTAACATTCATATGGTCTTACCCACATAAAGAAGACCACATGGACACTTTATTACGTACACTACATATTCAGATCTACATGTGATTCTATTTTTAATTTTTATGATCCTCCCGCTGTGGGGGTGACTGAATTGACTACCGGTAGTCAGACCGTTACAGACCGAGCAGCTCATGCATCTAAAGTTACCCGGTCTGCCACCCTCCAGAAAATGAGGAGTTCTGTAGTTACCCTCATTATCCACATGTATCAGGCTATCCACCAGATTCCTCCCTCTTTTGAATGCCACCATAGGTGGTACACAGCAACTAAGGGGCGCCAAGGAAAGGGTGTATCCCAGGTATACTAAGCTGCATGGGTGTGAAGCCGACAGATGCGCTTTGCAAACTGGATAGCCTTTTTTGCCCGGTTTTGCAAAGTGCGGCAATGTGGCCACTGGTGGGTGAAATGTTCACATGGAGGGAATTGGGTGCACATGTTAAGGATACCCTTGAACAGCCTATAAGTGTGCTACCGGACTATCCCCAGTGTGTTCCGGAGAAATCAAAAAACTATACATGATGTAACTATGCTCACGCAGGACTTCGTTCAAAAGCACAGCGTAACGGTTCCTGTACGCAAGGGGTTAATACCATCGCAACTAAGAATCTACCCCAAACTTCGGAATTTGTTAGCCACGGGGACTCCCGAATTAATTTCTACGAACTTCGACGAAATACTTTGAATTGGCCAAGTTATTAGATCGACAACTTGTGATCTAGCCACGGGACCTTTAAACAAAGACTGCATTTCTTGCACTTTCGTGAAAAGGATAATTAATTTTGTTTCTCCATCCCAGTAAGTGTTGTTTTAAGTGTATTCTGAAGTTGTCGTGCGTTTGTCTAGCAAGGAAATAAATCACAATTTATTTTGCTCCTTGTTGTGTTCAATCGAGTACCCAGAAATATAAAAAGTGTTGATAAGTTGTGTCCACCGTGACATGGTGGAGACCCGCCGGACTGTAATCGACACTTATTTCACATGTAAGATTGTAAATTACATTTAAGAGAATCTATCCTCATCTCGTGATGAGTCACATTTTATTATGTGTATGTAATCATAGGATCCTGCTCTCTGAATGTGAATGGCCATTGTCGCAAGAATTCACACAAGTTCACGTAACAACGGTATGTGAGTGTTTAACACATTTGTCCTTCTCAAATTCATGTCCCCCACCCTTTATGTGTGCATCATGCAATATAGAGTCTTGTGCAAGAAGATAAGAGATATTGCAGTACTGATGAATATGCCTTTAATGTTAGATTTTGACTTAACAAGTACTGAACATTGACATATATTAAATGTTTCTCATCTTTTTCACTTCAAAATACATATAAAAAATGTAACAACAATTATTTCTAGTTGTGTTCGTAAATATGTCTCAAATTTTAATTGTTTACATTATGTACTTAAATTGACTAATTGACACTTAATTAACAATTACAACATAAATTCTTTCAATATGCTTGCAGGAGTGTGAGCTACTTACATGCTGATATGTTGGATCAGTAACCTGGTATGTGTCCCTAACAATAGTGACATTAGTTGGATGTCAACTTGACACACTGCAATAGTCATATTTCATGTGAATGCTTTATACAATTACTCGATGTTTCATGAATAGATTAAATATACAGGATACCACATTGTGTAATCCTTCACACACCGTAGTTGAACATGAGCTCGAACATAAATGGTGCACAAAAACTATGTTTATAATGGAATAATGTAGTGACATGTTACCTAACTCATTTGTATCTATTGTAATGTGTTTTAAAAAACGTTCCTAGTTTTGTAAAACGAATTCTAATACACATTATAGAATGTTGGATTTCCGTGTTAAATACTAAGTTATCGTAGACAGTTAAGGTTGTCACTCATGCTATGAGACAAAGTACATTCCAAAAAAGACAAAATCATGTTTTCATGATGTTTGCAGGATGTCAAAGGTGTAAGTTCTTGTGTGTTTGGATCCTTCCATTCACATGTTTATATGCCAGTGGAATGGAGATGTGGGCATCTGTGAATGAAGTAGCTGTAGCACGTGCTAATAAAGAAAACTGTTTAATCTTCATCACTGCTGTCCTGTGGAGTCCTGTCGTTCGCTGTGCTCTGTACTACCGCATCCTGTGGCCACCAGAATGTGAATGAAGTAGATATGTAATGTTACTTATAAATGTATACATTATGGAAAAATATTTCTGCTGCATCTAAAAACACATCATACTGTTCGTGTTTGTGTTTTGTAACAGTTGTCTTACGACACATTTTGATGTTACTATAATTTAAGAACATCTTCCAACTAAATCTTGTAATGTTGGTTGCTTTGCTAGGCATGAATACGTTATGTACCAAAAAAATTACATTCGAAAAACTTTCAATTACCAAAATGCCTGTACGCAAATTTATTCTGTCACACATACTATCACTGCAACAGTTATAAACACACAATGCAACACGACATTAATTTGCCGTGATAATGTTAGATACAGTATTAGCAGTCAATCTGGCACTTTACTGCAAATTTATGTAACTGACTAACACAGAATTTGCGGATCAAACAAATCCTCATTTTTCCATGCTCAAAGTATTCCAATATTAATGAATATCTACTGCATTTGTGCACATATGCCATTTCTTGTACTCTTTTTTCAAATGTAGTAACTTTTTGTTTCGAACAGAGGGGCATACACCTTGTGTCATGACATTTAATGGATGCGCAGGATGAGCACTAATAGCACGCGCCATTGTCCTGAACATGTAACTATCTGGCATGGATCTCGTTAACTGTATCTTACCTTCTTTCAGAAATGTATGCCGGCATCTGTTGCGCTTCACGACGCTGATCTCCTCTTGACCTTCTAACTATCGACCTGTCTCCCTCCTGCCTTTTGCCTCGAAACTCCTTGAACGTCTTGTATTCTCTCGATTGCTACACTTTCTCAACACCTATTCTGTACTAGACCCTCTACAATCTGGCTTCCGCACTGCTCACTCTACTGAAACAGCCCTCACTAAAATAACTGACGACCTCCATGCTGCCAAAGACAGAGGTCATTACACTCTGCTCATATTACTCGACCTCTCTGCAGCATTCGACACCGTGGACCACCCTCTTCTCCTTCACATTCTCCATACTCTTGGTATTCGGAACAAAGCTTTATCCTGGATCTCCTCTTACCTCTCCCATCGTACCTTCAGTGTCTCTTTTGCTAACACCTCCTCCTCCTCTATTGATCTCTCTGTGGGGGTACCCCAGGGCTCTGTCCTGGGACCCCTTCTCTTTTCTCTCTACACACTCTCTCTAGGTGACCTAATCACATCTTTTGGGTTTAAATATCACCTCTATGCTGACGACACACAAATTTACATTTCAACCCCTGACCTTACACCTGCTATACAGACCAAAGTTTCTGAATGCCTCTCTGGAATATCATCCTGGATGGCCATCCGCCGACTGAAACTTAACATGGCAAAAACAGAGCTCCTTATACTACCTCCCAAACCTGGCCCTACTACATCCTTCCCATTGCTATTGGAAATACGATCATTTACCCAGTAGCCCAAGCACGCTGCCTAGGGGTCACACTTGATTCCTCTCTCTCATTCTCCTCTCATATTCAAAACGTTTCTAAAACTTGTCGCTTTTTCCTCCGCAATATCACAAAGATACGCCCTTTCCTCTGTTACTCAACTGCTAAAACTCTGACTCAGGCCCTCATTCTCTCACGTCTCGATTACTGCAACCTCCTGCTGTCCGGCCTTCCTACCTCTCACCTGTCTCCCCTACAATCTATCCTAAACACTGCTGCCAGAATCACTCTACTCTTTCCTAAATCTGTCTCAGCGTCTCCCCTGCTGAAATCCCTCTCCTGGCTTCCGATTAAATCGCGTATCTCACACTCAATTCTACTGCTCACTTTTAAAGCTTTACATTCTTCTGCCCCTCATTACATCTCAGCCCTAATTTCTCGCTATGCACCATCACGACTCTTGCGTTCTTCTCAAGGATGTCTTCTTTCTACCCCCTTTGTATCTAAAGCTCTCTCCCGCCTTAAACCTTTCTCACTTTCTGCCCCACACCTCTTGAATGCCCTTCCCCTCAATACCCAACTAGCCCCCTCGCTATCCACCTTTAAGACCCACCTTAAGACACATCTGCTTAAAGAAGCATATGAGTAGCACTGGATAATCATGGACACATGACACAAAGCTTGGCCCCCTGCAGACGCACTTACTAGTATTCCCTCCTACTGTCTCTGTACGTTCTCCCTACCTACCAATTAGATTGTAAGCTCCTCGGAGCAGGGACTCCTTCCTTAATGTTACTTTTACAGTATGTCTGAAGCACTTATTCCCATGATCTGTTATTTATATTTGTTATTTATATGACATGTATTACTACTGTGAAGCGCTATGTACATTTTATGGCGCTATACAAATAAAGACATACATACATACATATTAACAGAAAACGGAGAATAGGTAAAACGGGAAGGGAAATGTTAAAAACTAAAATAGAACACATTTAGCAATGATACGCGCATGTGTTATGACTGGAACGCATATGCGTGTCATTCGGAAACAAGCGATTCACTGTTAAAAGTACATTTGTTATAGTTACCTGCATTATATAGCATTAATATTAGGAGCAGCATGCAAGTGGTATTTTGGAGGTAGCTGCTGTTGTCAATCAATTGCTTGTTCTGTGTGTTCATCTAGTTCGGGTTCCAGCTTGATCCGTAAAAGTTGGGATATTGTGTCATGTACTGAGGTGGATACAGATAGTTACTTTGTGGCATTTCATCTGCTTCAGCAAGGTCGTTAGTATGCATGTTGGCATCATAGCTAGCTCCGGCATTGTTGTGGTGTTGGTTGTACACCTCCAGTTGAAAAGAAGAACAATTTGGCTGGACATTTAAGGCACCGCTGGGGGCACCTAAATCATTGTTGTTGTGTCCACAATTTCTGTCTCTTCTTCTTAAATTGCCAGTTGCAAAAATACGCATACATGATTCATGCACTGTACAACAGCCACCCCTGTTTCCGCCAGACGGTGGGTTCCAAATAAAACAATCATTGGTTGATAAAGTTCGTCTGATAGAATTTCGCCAGACCTTCTGCTTTGGACGATTTTTTAATTCGCTGTGATATGGTCAAATATGTCCACTACATTTGCTCTTCTCTCTGTTCGGTATTGAATAGCGCAATATATTAAATATGCATAACACAACGGAGGTTTCTTATTAGCAGACATTTCTAACGGCATGTGTTCTCATGGAATGGTGTAAAATAACGCTAAGTCTTACTTTCAAATAATCTTCTGTACAAAAGTATCAAATTGTTGGGAATGTGCTCAACATGGTCCAAGGTCCATGAAAGTGTCCATGAAATCTTCTCCCACATACAGGTGTTCAGGCTACTGCCTAATTTTCTATGCCAGATTCAAAATTATTTTAGACAAACTCAGACACATACATTTTTGCCTAATAATATTGTATTTGTAAAAATGGAAAATGTTCACCATGAATTCTTATGTTTATCTGTGTGTACAAAATAATTACAGCTGAACCCCGTTATAACGCGGTCCTTGGGGTCCACAACCCCAAGATCACGTTACAACCGGGGTCGCGTTAAAATTTCACCGGCATCAGCTTTCGAGCCTCCTCATTAGAGATTTAATTCTCCTCCATTTTGCCACGTTATCAGTGCTCTCCTCTTCCTGCTGTCCACATGCTCATATCTCTCTGCTCTGTTCATCTCTCTTGCCATCGCGTGCCATTGTTTTTTTTTCAAACATTCAATTCAATGCTTTATTGACTACCAGACACAGACACAATTAAACAGTTATACATTTTGTACAAAACACATGCACCGATTGAACTCGGGACCTTCTGATACCAATGCCTTGCTTCTTACCTCTACACCATAGGCTTGGTGTGACAAGACATAACCTATAAATATATTTATCCTCTACAACACATTGCCACAGGGTACATGTCAATGTTAAATCTTAAGTCTATTTCTAGATGTCTATGACATCACACAGCTTCTGTGGTGTAGTGGTAGAACTCTTAACCAACATATGAAAGCCCCCTCCCCCACGCACACACACAAGGCTTGCTCAAGGTTTTGAAACTCTTATCGACAGACACCTCCACAGAGTCATTCATTTTCTCAAGCTTGTCATTGTGTTTTTAATCCGTCCCTAGCCGAGCATCACCTCACTGCGCCTGCGTGTAATCCTCTTTGAGATGGGACCTAGCTGATTACTGCGTATGACTCACCCAACCCCCCCCCCTCCAACCCTTTGAGGCTTTGTTTGCGGTAACGCTTTGGAAAAATCCCTTCTTGAATTTGATATGTAAATTTGATTTGCATAGCACTGTGAGAATTGAGAGTTAAAAAAAACATTAACTGATTCATGTTGTTTTGTCATTCATTCTTTTTCTTTGGTGTAGTGTAGGTGTGTGGGGGGGGGGGTTGTTGTCAATGATTATGATTAGTAGGAATGTAAATAAATATTTATTTTATTTTATCAGGAACCAAAAAATACAAATATAAAAATAATCATGAATAATACATAAATAATTCATAATGCAGTCTTTATTAAGTTCTTCTGGCAGATTGAAATTGAGGGCCGGTGGATAAACATGAATAATGCACATTGATAATAATATTATTTAATAATATATAATTTATAATATATATATAGTAATATCATTTTTTCCGTCTTCTTCCTCATTCGGTGTACAGTACAGTAGTTCATTGAGAGAGGAGAGGTTTTGTGTACATCATTACTGCTGTTTATAAAAATTAGTGCAATTATGTGCGTACTGTATTATGGCATTGTGTGCTGTGTAATACTGTTAAACTTGTCTATACTGGAACTACTGTATACTGTGACTACTGTTAAATACTTTGTAACTAGATGGCTGGTGCTGCTCTCTCTGGAAATAAATAAATTGAGCAGTTACTGTACTGTACAGTAGGTGCGTACTGTATTATGGCATTGTGTACTGTATAGCTACAGTCCATATTGGACTACAGTATGCAGTTACCGTAGTACTGTCAAACTAGTCTATACTGGAAGTACTGTTTACTCTGACTACAAGGAAAGAAAAAATTTGTGCCATACTTACCTGTATCATACTGTACTTACAATACTATAGTACAGTACTTCAGTATACCATACTACCTTCCTGATGCTTGCCCATTACGCGCGATCACAATGGGCAACACAGTCGCAATATGGTCAACATATTTATTGCATCATTCCACGGTGAATACATTGTTCCAAAAACTCAGTATGCCTTTCGCCAACTCGTCCTTTTTGCAGGGTTTCACCACTTACCGGATATGGTCCTTCAGCTGATGCCAGACCATTTCGATCGGATTGAAGTCTGGCGATCTGTCATTGGAAAAAAAGGACAATTAGTTTAAGAGATACAGTTCACAGTAAAAACAGTCGGAAAAAAAGAGACACGGTTACCGCACTTACTCCGCCGGCATCTTCACCCAGTTGATACCGTGCTCAAGGATATGCGCTGTTGACGCGGTGTGCTTTGGATCGTTGTCCTGGAAGAAACGATGACCATCCGGGAACTCGCGTGTGATGTATTCCACAATCTCAGGCACAATTTTGTCTTGGAAGAAAGCTTTATTCATGATTCCTATAACAAGTAAAGAAAAGTGCTCAAAAAACTGCACACTAGTACAGTACAGTGCATAAGCCTACATTATATTTTATATATTTTAACTTCAAAGATGACAATGCATCCTGGTCCACGCCTAGAGATGGCACCCCACACATGCATCTTCACTGGGTGTTTTGGCCGCGGCTTCATAGATATGCGACCTTTTTTCTGGAATGCAAAGGTGGCAAATCGCTCCAGCGATACAGTAGACTCGTCAGTGAAGATGCAATCCTGGAAAGTTTCTCCACTGTTGATCCATGCCTGGGCCTGGACCACTCTCTTGATTTTGTTAATGTCCCTTATCATGGGGTACGCTCTGTAATGACAAGGAAAAAATCATTTTAGTGGTACAGTACAGTTTCTTAAACAACACTTTTACCTCATGTACCGACCAGTACTAACCTCACACGTCCATATTTCCATCCAGTTCTGCATCTCATCTTCTTTATGCTGGTCTCGGATACAGTCAGATTGTGATTTTCCTGCAGAGTGTATCTGACCCTTAATGCACTCTTCTCATCATTCTCTTCACTTATTTTGTCGACCAGAAGAGTTGTCTCCCTACAATGTACATAAAAACAATCCGGTAAGTTACAGTGCAGTAGGCCACAAGCACAGCACATCATTTGGTGTAAAAATAGTATACAATGAGATATTGTTCTATAAATATGCAGCAATATAAAAAATATATATACTGTTGTAATATAAGTATACCGAAATAACTATAAAATTAGATACAGTAGATCTACAGTACACAAAATCTTGTTCTAATAATATGCAGCAATATAAACAATAGACAGTATATACTGTTGCTATAAAATATACCGAAATAGCTATAAAATTAGATACAGTAGATCTACAGTACACAATATCTTGTTCTAATAATATGCAGCAATATAAACAATATACAGTATATATTGTTGCTATATAAATATACCGAAATAACTATAAAATTAGATACAGTAGATCTACAGTACACTATTACAGTACACTAGTAGATCTACAGTACAATATTTTATAAAATTTTTTTTTTAGTTATATAAATATACTTACCGTTGCTGCCCTTTTGCGTTCTCTGGTTTTTCCGTGTGCATGATAGCTCACGGTGGTTGCTGGCACAACGATGCCAGAAGTAGCTATCCAGCTTTGGATATCTGCAATTCGGTGTCCGCTCATGTACATCTCCTTAATTCGCATGCTGAGATCCTTTGAAATCTTTTTAACAGGCATTGCTGCGAGTAGAAAGAAATACAAACACAAGAATGTATATTCGATGTTTAGTCGATGTGTATTCAATGTGCAGTGAATCCACAAAATGGATGGTGTATTTATACGGTAATGACTCACATTAGAATACGCCCACTTTCAACACCTGTACCTCGTTGCCATGCATAAAAGGTTACACACTTTGCATAGCCCACCACTCGATGATCTTTATCTGAACTTGCCCTTGTCCAGATACTGCATTGTGCCATCTGCTTCCATGGATCAACCCTGATTCTACGGACGCAGGAAGCCACTCGCCTGCGCCGTGCCTGTCACGCAGAAAAAGCGAAAAGCGGCAGCCGTTTCCACGCCAAGGCCAAAGCGACAGGCTAAGGCCAATAAAGAAAACCTTCTGCTGACCCCAAAGTCTAATGTTTTTTTTTTTTTTTTAACTTATCGTTTTTATTGATTTTTCTTATAGGTAACAGCCGTAATACATTGCAGGAACAGTACTGCGTCATTCATTATCAATATCTCACATGTATCTCAACTGTAAAACATCCATAGTCAAAAATTTAACGATGTGTAATAAAAATAATAAAGAACTGGGACTAGAGGACGAGAGGGAAGGAAAGGGGGGTGGGGTGGGGGATGGTTGGAAGGCCACGCTACCGCTCTAAGTCTTCAATGCCGCTTTGCTCTCCTCGAGTCCATGGGGTGTGCCTTCTGTACGATTATCAGTGTGGATGTCGATTGTGTTTAATATCACCCAAGTCTCAGTTTTGTTACTGCATCATAGGAGAACGCATTTTCTAATTATCAAAGCAATATTGAGGTTTTTTCCACCCCTGGGATGTCTGTCTGAGCCAACCATGGCGTTCAGACTTTTAGGAAATTTTCGCTAGTGTCATTAACTAAACTCGTTAATTTTTCCATCTGGCAGACTTACCAAATTCTGTTCCGGATCTTGGGAATTGATGGAATTTCACTTTGTTTCCATAATGCTGCGATCTCGCACCTCACAGCTATTCCAAAATGAGCAATAAGCTTGAGATCAACTTTTGCTATTCCCTTGTGAGCTCTACCTAATAGGAAGAGCCCTGGGTCGAATGGTATTTTGAGGTTCATGATCCTCTCTAGCCAATTTTTGATTGTATGCCATAACGGTGCTAGCCGAGGGCAGGACCACAGCATATGTAACAGATCCGCGGTGTCTCCACATTGTCGTGGGCACAATGGGGAGTATCCTTTGGTAAATTTCGATATTTTGAGTGGGGTCAGATACCACCTCATCAGGACCTTATATGCGTTCTCCTTTAATGTTGTACATATCGAGCTCTTGGCCGCTGCTGTTGCTATTTGGGTCCATGCCTCTTCGTCTAGATTCTCGCCGAGATCTACTTCCCATTTTATCATGTATCCTAGTTTATGGGAGACCTTGGCGGCAGAACCGACTACTTCTCTATACAACTGTGATGTGAGTCCCTTAGTAGTTGTCTCTCTGAGACAGAGCTTTTCAAATGTCGTTAATGGGGGGTGTGGATTAGTTTTATTATAAAATGCTCTGATCTGGAGGTATCTAAAAAATTCAGAATGGGGGAACCTTTTGTCTGACCTAATTTAGTGAATGTTATAATTTTGTCTCTTCCCTCCAGATCCTTTAGTTGTGAGATATTACTGTGTTTCCACAGTAAGAAATTTGCACGGAGCAAAGTGCGGATTCCCCCACAGGGGTGTCATCAGCGTATTTTTGGTTGTAAGGCCACATATAAATTTGACTGCGTCCCAGATTGCTAATGAATTGGTCATTGAGGATAGCAGCTTGTGTATAGCGTTTAATCTCGCTATTTTTGGGGTCCATATTAGATGGCTTAGTTCCAATGGGGAACAAGCCGTGCTCTCTAATGCCACCCATCTTTACAAATCAGGGTTTGTCTGTCATTGAGAAATTTGACATAATTGGCCGCTCTGTAATATGATACCAAGCAAGGTACTGCCAAGCCACCTTCTGTCGGTTGCTTCAATAGTGTTTGTTTATTAATTCTTTCCTTTTTGCCCCGCAATATAAATTTGAAAAAAGTGGCTTGCAACTCGTTTATTTCTGTCAAATTTATGGGCACTGGGAGTGTTTGAAACAAGTACAATATGCTGGTAGTAAATTCATCTTTATGCTGTATATTTTGCCAATCCATGAAATGTTGAATTTTGACCAGTGCCTTATATCTTCTCTCAGGGCCCGAATTAGCTTGGGGTAATTAGCTTTATAGATTTCTTTAAAGTTACGGGTGATAAAGACCCCTAGATATTTGATCGCCTTGCTTTGCCACCGGAAGTTAAAATTAAGTGATATGAATTTTTCTTCTGCCTTCGGAATCGTGACATTCAAGGCCTCTGATTTTGATTGATTTATTTTGAACCCTGATATTTTGTTAAACTTATCTAACAAGCTGAAGAGATTGGGAGAGATGTGAGGGGCCTGGACAATACCAGAAGGACATCATCTGCATAGAGAGCTATTTTATGGGCTTGGGACTCTATTTCAATCCCTGAGATATCTGGGTTATCCCGGATTTGGGCCGCTAATGGTTCCATACACATGGCAAAGAGCAGGGGTGAGAGGGGGCATCCCTGTCTTGTTCCACTCCTGATCTTGAAGAGATCCGAAGGGAAGCCTTGGTGAATGACTCTAGCTGATGGGCCTGCGTAAAGCGCCATTAAGGCCATGACTAAGTTACTATCGAATCCAAATGCTCCAAGCGTACCTTTTAAGAATGCCCAGTCGATCCTATCGAAAGTCTTATCGACATCTAGACTTAACACCATAACTTTTACTTTGTTGGTATTGGTTATTTCTAGCAGATCAATGATTCATCGGATGTTATCGGCCGCTTGTCTATCTTTAGCAAAGCCGACTTGATCTGGGTGTATCAGCCTAGGTAGGATCTGACTTAATCTATTGGCAATTAATTTGGCATAGATTTTGATATCTGTATTAATGAGCGAGATGGGCCTATAACTCTTACAGTCTAGTGGGTCTTTTCCTGGTTTATGGATTATTGATATTGACGCTTGAAGCATTTGCTCGGGTAAGGGACTTCCTGCTAATACCGTGTTAAACATTTTGAGCAGGTAGGGAGCTAATAATTTATTACATTTTTTGTAATATAGTCCTGAAAAGCCGTCTTGCCCCGGGGCCTTTGAGGCCTTTAAATCGTCGATTACTAGGGAGACCTCTTCTTTTTTTTTTACCACATCAAATTTTTATTGGGAATCAGGTACAGACAGCAAATTATCTTCCAACCCATTATCTTACATTGGTGTAACCAACCATCCCCGTTTTTTTTTTATACAGTTATGTAAATTCAGGAAACAACAGTGCCGACAATACATCACGTAAAAGAAAAGGAAAAAAAAAAAAAAAACAACTTGACTCACTGCGGAGGCACACACACACACTCTGACACATACCACCAAAGGAAGGGGGGGGGGGGTTGTAGCCATGGATTGTTAACTCCGTTATCAGCAACTTCTTCCATTACAGTTTTGACTCTGACCGATCTTGTCCGTGTTGGCTTAACAGTCTGCCCTGTCGTCTTCTGTCTCAACTGGTTTGTCAGAGGAGAATACACGTACATCTATCATTGCCAAATAGTAGTAGCATCTACCCCAGGGATATCTGTTTTGTCTAACCAAGGGGACCATGTTTGGAGAAATTTTGTGCCGGTGTCGTTGACCAAACTTGTCAACTGTTCCATCCTGCAGACATACCAAATCCTGTTTCTAATCTTAAGAATCGTGGGTATTTCTGGTTGCTTCCATAGTGCTGCGAGCTCACACCGTGTGGCTGTTGCAAAATGTGCAACTAATTTGTGCTCTGATCTGTTTAGCCCCTGCGTGCGCCTGCCAAGCAGGAACAGCCAGGGGTCAAAGGGAACAGAGATGCCAAGTATAATCTGCAGCCACGTCCGAATGTCTTCCCAAAGCGGGGCCACTTTGGTGCAGCTCCACAGCATATGCAGCAAGTCTGCCTGTTCTCCACATTGTTTAGGACACAAAGGGGAGTATCCTTTGCCAAACTTCGCTAATCTTGTTGGGGCCAGATACCACCTCATAAGCACTTTATATGCATTCTCCCATAACGTGGTGCATATGGAGCTCTTTGCTACCGCCAGCAGAATATGGTTCCAGTCTTTGTCTTCTAAATTCTCGTCTAAATCTATTTCCCATCGTTTTTGGTAACTAAGTCTGGTGTCATTGTCGTTTGCCGTACACACTACCTCCCGGTATATCCTAGATGTGAGTCCCGCTGTTACGGCTCTTCTAGAGCAGAGCTGTTCAAAATTGGTTCTTTAGGTCGATACAGCAGATACAGTATAAGTACTACAATTCTAAGGTGCTAATACAATTATTATTATATTTTATATAAGGATGATGCTGACCACAATTATTTAAGGTATTACATTATATCAATATTTCAAATGTAGAAAATAATTTGATACCATGCAGTTTTTCCACATAGTAATGCCAAAATACGGCCCATATACTTGCAGCCCTTTTACAAGGATAATAATAAAAAGTAACCAGAATAAACATAGCAGGATCAATACTGTCATCTATTCAGCAAACATTTAACTAATGTATACATAATTTGCAGTTTACAGAAAATGGGACAGCTCCCAATCCACATTCAGACCTTGTGGATGGAGGCTGTCCATGCAAAAAATCCAAGACATTTCTTTCTGATTCAGTGTTTTAAGTATATTGCCACCTCTTGTTGAGTTAGGAACGTGTTCCAGTCCCAAAAAGGAAAAACCTTTTAAGCCCCCATACTGACATGAGGAGAAATGTCGAGGAACCGGGTGCAACAAGTCCTTTTTCTTTATTAGCCGTACATGTTCCTGTAGGGAATGGATAGAAGTGCAGCGCAACTGCGCATGTCTGAAAAAGGCTCCCGGATGTCTTGTTCCAAAAAAACTTTATTAGCACACACCAGGGCTACACCAGCATCTCCCCCTCAACGCGTTTCACCCTTACGCAGAGGGCTTCGTCTTGGAGTGGGGAGAAGTGGTGACAGCCTCTTAAATACCTAAAAGCCCGCGAAAGCGGCATTAAAAATTTAACCCCTTCAGTGCTTTTAGCCCATTAGCTAATATCAATGCTGTTAAATCCTAATGTCTGTACAACTCACTTTAAACATATTCTATGCATAGAGAGCTTGTTAAATATATAGTCAGACATACATAATTGCAAAAATGATAAGACTGTTTGGCTGCACATTCCAGGTATATAAATGCAATAAAATACTGTTGTCAACACTGCAAAAATGATGTAAGTATGCTCAACACTTAATTCACATTAAACAAGGTCATACACTTATAAGTCAATTATACAAATAAGGGCTTCCTAGTGCTTGAGTTTAAACACATTTATTGACCCATGACTTATAGACCAGTGAATGAAGGGAAGGCAGGTTAAGGGAGGAAAGAAAGACAAGGGAAACAAGGGAAGAGGGGTAGGAAAGGAGGGGGGGGGAGATGGGAGGGGGTCAAAAGGAGGGGGGGAGGGGGGAGGGAGGGGAGGAAAAAGGAACGGGGAGGAGGGGGGGAGGGGGGGAAGAGGGGGGAGGAAAAAGGGGGAAGAAAGGTTGGAATTGAGAAAAGGGACAGTGCGGAGACTAGATCAGTTCAAAATGCACACTAGACGTTCTGTTCCAAAGAGGACTGTAATATATACATATAAGCATTCCACATGTGACACTCCTAAATATATATCTTAGAGAAAACACCGTAGATCCCAATCCACATTAAGTCCATTGGGTTGTAACGTGTTAAGTGTGTGGATCCAGTGCGCCTCCCTTTGATGTAGGAGCTTGGTTCTATCACCTCCCCGAGGGGGGAGGACTATGTGTTCTATAGCGCAACAACTGAAATTGTCCACAGAACCCAATGGACAATTATTAAAGTGGATTGGGACCGGATGTGTCATGTCTAGATTTTTGATGAGCCTTAAGTGTTCTAGAATGCGGATTTTTAAGGCTCTACTAGTAAGCCCCACATACTGTTTCTTACATCCGCATTGTAGCAGGTATACGACATAGTTAGTCTGACATGACATAAAGGTTTTTATCTGATATTTTCGTGTTTCCTATTTGTCAGTGAAATGTGTAACTTTCTTCATTTTGGGACAAATCTTACAATGCCCACATTTAAATGATCCAATCAATTTTGGAAAAAAAGACAGTTTATTTTGGTTGGTATTAGTTGTTTTCAACAAACTGGGTGACAAGAGATTCCCTAGCGTAGCTGCTCTACGAAACACTATTTTGGGTCCCACACATGCCATTTTATTTAATAAAGGATCTAGCGATAGTGTGGCTCAATGTTTGCGTATAATAGTTTTAATTGAGTTCGCTTGTTCGCTATAATTTGTAATAAAGAATGGCGCTTCTGTGTTCTCGGCCTTGGTGTCTATCTGTGTACTACTGGCTGACATATTAGTAAGGGTATTCCTATCTATGTTCAGTGCATGCTGGTATGCCTGGTCAAGGTCTGCACCATCGTACCCCCTCGACAGGAACCTCTCTCTCATCTTGTTCGCCCTGTGGATAAAGGCCTCCAATGTGGAGCAGTTCCGGCTCAATCGCAGGAACTGCCCCTTTGGAATGCCTCTAACCAGAGGGCGTGCGTGACAACTTTTATAATGAAGCAATGAATTCCTGGCATTCTCCTTTCTATAAATGTCTGATTGAATTTTATACTCCATATCCACATATAAATTTAAATCTAGAAAATAAATTTGGTTTTTATTATATGTGTGAGTAAATTTCAAGTTGAGAGTATTATCTGCCAGGTATTCAAAAAACCTCAAAAGGTCCTCCTCCCCACCACTCCAGATCAAAATCAGGTCGTCAATGTAGCGTTTGTAGAACACCACATGACGCCTGAAAGGATTGGAATCTCCAAACACGTGGGACATCTCCCACCAACCCATGAACAGGTTGGCGTAGGAGGGGGCAAAGGATGTCCCCATAGCTGTCCCACGTGTTTGGAGATAATACTGCTGGTCAAAGAAAAAATAATTATGCGTGAGTGAAAATCTGATACTATCCAGAATAAAAACTATGTGTGCTGGCGAGAGAGTGGAGTGATGTTGTAAAAAGTACTCAGTGGCTGTGAGGCCGTGCTCGTGATTAATAATGTTGTATAGGGAAGCCACATCCAGGGTAACCCAGATGTAGCTAGAGTGCCAAGTGATAGGTGCTAAAAGAGATAAAACGTGCTTGGTGTCAATAATGTGTGAGGGTAAAGAAACGACCAGTGGCTGTAAAAAGTGATCTATATATTGTGATAAGTGTTCACCCAGGGAACCAATAGATGAAATAATGGGTCTACCTGGGGGTGCAGTGAGTGTTTTGTGTATTTTGGGCAGGTGATGAAAGATGGGAATGATAGGATCTGGAGTAGTGAGGAAGTCCCGTTCACTAGGCGAGAGAACATGTACACTGGCGACACACTTTATTCGAGCTCGGCTAGTCCCACGAATTCGGGTATACCCGGGTGTATTGAGGTTTGTGACTGTTTTCTGCCCGAGTGCATTGAGGTATTTTCCAGGCAGGGATTGAAGCATTTTATTCCCGCTGGCTGCAATACTGCACAGTATATATATATATATACTGCATTACAATTCATGAATTTATGCCATCTGGTAGACACGCGAAGCATTGCAGCCTATTAAATCCTAATCATTATCATTTAACAGATCAGACGCCCGTCAGCCAGGCATGAACCCAGGCTGGGAAGGCAAATGCAACGGGGCTTGTCAGAGGTGAGGAGCGGCGCATTCCAGGTATCTGCCAGGTACATACTGGGTATTTGCTCGAATAAAGTGTGTCGGTGCAGTAAAATCTCACCTTCGTCCAAGAGGTCCTGGAACTCTCTAATGAAAATAGGAGTAGGGTCCCTGTCGAGGGTATGGTACGCTTCTGGATCCCCCAGCTGCCGTTTGGCCTCCGATACATAGTAATCTCGATCGAGCACCACTGTAGCGCCACCCTTATCTGCTTTCCCAATGAGAATAAGGTTATTGTTACTCAGAGATTTTAAAGCTGCCCTTTGATCCATTGTGAGATTGTCTCGCTGCAAACCCCTAGGTCATATGCCTTTGGCTAGGAGTGAGAGATCTCTCTCAATGCCCTTCTGGAAGATGTCAATGTACTGACCCCTCATATGTGAGGGGTAGAACACCGACTTCTTCTTAAGGCCAGAATTTATACTCCCCAGGAAATCCACAGGATCATCTAGGGTATTGTTCTCCATGAAGAGATCCCTAAGGTCCTGCTGATTACATTGATCCTGAAAACCTAGAGGAAAGGGGACAACTGTATTAGCATCATAAATGGGTAACAGAGTATTGGACACATTACTTCTGGTGGAGAAAAAACGTTTCAGGGTTAGTTTCCTTGTAAATTTGAAAAGATCCACCATTGTGGTAAACAAGTTGAATGATGTGCTAGGCGCAAAAGATAGTCCTAGATGTAGAACGGACAGTTCTGATTGCGTCAGTTCATACTTGGAAATATTAATAACATTGCTGTTCTCAATACTTAAGTTTTCAATCTCTTTGAGGGCATCCCACTGTAGATTCTTCCTCCTGCCCCTTCTTGTCTTTCCTCGTTTTTTGAAGACTTCTTACTGGCCGGTCGATATGGATGCATCATCTCACTGGTGCCCGCCTTCTCATCTCCAGAAGATGGGTAGAAATCGCTCTCAGAAAGTGAAAAAGACACAGCATGTGAAGTTAAATCATTGTCCCTGTTACCTTTCAGGATGGATCTATTACCCCCACCCTCCTTATAAGGTTTCTTCGCTTTGGGTTTTCCTTTGCTTCTAGAGGGTAATTTCTGCCACATATACACTTGATTCACCTCATAATCTGCCTTATCGCGCTCAAATTTTGATTGTTTACTTAACATGATGGTTTTTTCTTGTTTATTGAGCTTGCTAGCTGTTTTCAAATCTAGCTCTTTAAAGTTCTCCATGTGCGAAAAGGCTTTTAATTGGTGTTGCAATTCTGCTATTTGTTTGAACACAATTTTGTTTTCTTCAGATTTAAATCTGATGATCAAGTCCATTAATTTAAATGAGCAATCATTGAGAATGTGGCACCATTGTTGCTCAAACTCCCCATTCACAAAGCCAAAGGAGGGTGTTTTGGTATGTCTTAACCCCCTGGGGATACGCTTGACGCGGCTGTAATTCTCCATAGTAGTGATTTCCCACCATGTGCGTTGCCGTGATAGTAAGCATTTCTCCAACTTGTTGAAGTGTGCCTTGAGGTCTGCAGTGTCCTCACAAAACAATTCTTTGGTGTTGCTAAAAATAGCCTCAGCTCTGTGCAACCGGTTGGCAGTGTTGCAATAGCTAAATAAAAATTTGAGCGCGATAAGGCAGATTATGAGGTGAATCAAGTGTATATGTGGCAGAAATTACCCTCTAGAAGCAAAGGAAAACCCAAAGCGAAGAAACCTCATAAGGAGGGTGGGGGTAATAGATCCATCCTGAAAGGTAACAGGGACAATGATTTAACTTCACATGCTGTGTCTTTTTCACTTTCTGAGAGCGATTTCTACCCATCTTCTGGAGATGAGAAGGCGGGCACCAGTGAGATGATGCATCCATATCGACCGGCCAGTAAGAAGTCTTCAAAAAACGAGGAAAGACAAGAAGAGGCAGGAGGAAGAATCTACAGTGGGATGCCCTCAAAGAGATTGAAAACTTAAGTATTGAGAACAGCAATGTTATTAATATTTCCAAGTATGAACTGACGCAATCAGAACTGTCCGTTCTACATCTAGGACTATCTTTTGCGCCTAGCACGTCATTCAACTTGTTTACCACAATGGTGGATCTTTTCAAATTTACAAGGAAACTAACCCTGAAACGTTTTTTCTCCACCAGAAGTAATGTGTCCAATACTCTGTTACCCATTTATGATGCTAATACAGTTGTCCCCTTTCCTCTAGGTTTTCAGGATCAATGTAATCAGCAGGACCTTAGGGATCTCTTCATGGAGAACAATACCCTGTATGATCCTGTTGATTTCCTGGGGAGTATAAATTCTGGCCTTAAGAAGAAGTCGGTGTTCTACCCCTCACATATGAGGGGTCAGTACATTGACATCTTCCAGAAGGGCATTGAGAGAGATCTCTCACTCCTAGCCAAAGGCATAGGACCTAGGGGTTTGCAGCGAGACAATCTCACAATGGATCAAAGGGCAGCTTTAAAATCTCTGAGTAACAATGACCTTATTCTCATTAGGAAAGCAGATAAGGGTGGCGCTACAGTGGTGCTCGATCGAGATTACTATGTATCGGAGGCCAAACGGCAGCTGGGGGATCCAGAAGCATACCATACCCTCGACAGGGACCCTACTCCTATGTTCATTAGAGAGTTCCAGGACCTCTTGGACGAAGGTGAGATTTTACATGTTCTCTCGCCTAGTGAACGGGACTTCCTCACTACTCCAGATCCTATCATTCCCATCTTTCATCACCTGCCCAAAATACACAAAACACTCACTGCACCCCCAGGTAGACCCAATATTTCATCTATTGGTTCCCTGGGTGAACACTTATCACAATATATAGATCACTTTTTACAGCCACTGGTCGTTTCTTTACCCTCACACATTATTGACACCAAGCACGTTTTATCTCTTTTAGCACCTATCACTTGGCACTCTAGCTACATCTGGGTTACCCTGGATGTGGCTTCCCTATACAACATTATTAATCACGAGCACGGCCTCACAGCCACTGAGTACTTTTTACAACATCACTCCACTCTCTCGCCAGCACACATAGTTTTTATTCTGGATAGTATCAGATTTTCACTCACGCATAATTATTTTTTCTTTGACCAGCAGTATTATCTCCAAACACGTGGGACAGCTATGGGGACATCCTTTGCCCCCTCCTACGCCAACCTGTTCATGGGTTGGTGGGAGATGTCCCACGTGTTTGGAGATTCCAATCCTTTCAGGCGTCATGTGGTGTTCTACAAACGCTACATTGACGACCTGATTTTGATCTGGAGTGGTGGGGAGGAGGACCTTTTGAGGTTTTTTGAATACCTGGCAGATAATACTCTCAACTTGAAATTTACTCACACATATAATAAAAACCAAATTTATTTTCTAGATTTAAATTTATATGTGGATATGGAGTATAAAATTCAATCAGACATTTATAGAAAGGAGAATGCCAGGAATTCATTGCTTCATTATAAAAGTTGTCACGCACGCCCTCTGGTTAGAGGCATTCCAAAAGGGCAGTTCATGCGATTGCGCCGGAACTGCTCCACATTGGAGGCCTTTATTCACAGGGCAAACAAGATAAGAGAGAGGTTCCTGTCGAGGGGGTACGATGGTGCAGACCTTGACCAGGCATACCAGCATGCACTGAACATAGATAGGAATATCCTTACTAATATGTCAGCCAGTAGTACACAGATAGACACCAAGGCCGAGAACACAGAAACGCCATTCTTTATTACAAATAATTGCGAACAAGCGAACTCAATTAAAACTATTATACGCAAACATTGGGCCACACTATCGCTAGATCCTTTATTATATAAAATGGCATGTGTGGGACCCAAAATAGTGTTTCGTAGAGCAGCTACGCTAGGGAATCTCTTGTCACCCAGTTTGTTGAAAACAACTAATACCAACCAAAATAAACTGTCTTTTTTTCCAAAATTGATTGGATCATTTAAATGCGGGCATTGTAAGATTTGTCCCAAAATGAAGAAAGTTACACATTTCACTGACAAATAGGAAACACGAAAATATCAGATAAAAACCTTTATGTCATGTCAGACTAACTATGTCGTATACCTGCTACAATGCGGATGTAAGAAACAGTATGTGGGGCTTACTAGTAGAGCCTTAAAAATCCGCATTCTAGAACACTTAAGGCTCATCAAAAATCTAGACATGACACATCCGGTCCCAATCCACTTTAATAATTGTCCATTGGGTTCTGTGGACAATTTCAGTTGTTGCGCTATAGAACACATAGTCCTCCCCCCTCGGGGAGGTGATAGAACCAAGCTCCTACATCAAAGGGAGGCGCACTGGATCCACACACTTAACACGTTACAACCCAATGGACTTAATGTGGATTGGGATCTACGGTGTTTTCTCTAAGATATATATTTAGGAGTGTCACATGTGGAATGCTTATATGTATATATTACAGTCCTCTTTGGAACAGAACGTCTAGTGTGCATTTTGAACTGATCTAGTCTCCGCACTGTCCCTTTTCTCAATTCCAACCTTTCTTCCCCCTTTTTCCTCCCCCCTCTTCCCCCCCCCCCCTCCCCCCCTCCTCCCCATTCCTTTTTCCTCCCCTCCCCCCCCTCTCCTTTTTACCCCCTCCCATCTCCCCCCCTCCCCCCCCCTCCTTTTCTACCCCTCTTCCCTTGTTTCCCTTGTCTTTCTTTCCTCCCTTAACCTGCCTTCCCTTCATTCACTGGTCTATAAGTCATGGGTCAATAAATGTGTTTAAACTCAAGCACTAGGAAGCCCTTATTTGTATAATTGACTTATAAGTGTATGACCTTGTTTAATGTGAATTAAGTGTTGAGCATACTTACATCATTTTTGCAGTGTTGACAACAGCATTTTATTGCATTTATATACCTGGAATGTGCAGCCAAACAGTCTTATCATTTTTGCAATTATGTATGTCTGACTATATATTTAACATGCTCTCTATGCATAGAATATGTTTAAAGTGAGTTGTACAGACATTAGGATTTAACAGCATTGATATTAGCTAATGGGCTAAAAGCACTGAAGGGGTTACATTTTTATTGCCGCTTTCGCGGGCTTTTAGGTATTTAAGAGGCTGTCACCACTTCTCCCCACTCCAAGACGAAGCCCTCTGCGTAAGGGTGAAACGCGTTGAGGGGGAGATGCTGGTGTAGCCCTGGTGTGTGCTAATAAAGTTTTTTTGGAACAAGACATCCGGGAGCCTTTTTCAGACATGCGCAGTTGCGCCGCACTTCTATCCATTCCCTGACTTGCATCTCGGCGGCGGCACGCAGGAGGAGGCGAGGAGAGCGGTCCCACAACCGGAGGAGCAGGTGAGGTTAATCTTTCCCCCTGCACCGGTTGAATTAGTGGCCTTGTTCAGCTCCCTCACGCCTACCCCAGTGTCTGATATCCTCAGACCTGCCTCACACTGAAGCGCTTGACAGATTTTCAGTACATGTTCCTGTATTCTGATTTTTAAAGTTCTGACTGTGCGGCCAATATACGTCTTGTTGCACCCGCATCTAATCATGTAAACAATATAACTGCTGTTGCAGTTAATAAAGGATTTTATTGTTTTTCGAACCTTCGGTTTGAGGCAATCAATTGCCTTTGTAGGTCTGGCATATTGGCACATATTACACCGTCCACATTGAAAGAAGCCTTTAGGAATAGTCCTGATTTTATCTGCACTTTGCGTTGAAAAAAGGCTAGGTGACAGGTACAGTAGAGGCAACGTTTATTCTTTTTTTTTTATAACTTGCTTTTATTGGTTTTTCAAAGGTATTACATACAAGTGTCATATTTGTACCATTCAATACTTTGCTTGACAAACAACAGCTAGACAAACTTGGGAGGGGTAGACGCGACATTGTTGGGGAGATGGGGAGGGGAGGGTTACTAGGGGTGGAGGGGGGGGGGGAAGGGAAGGTAGCCCTGAGCAGGTATCTTTGTTCTCTTTCTTCGCTGGTCTTTCCATGGCACTGTGTACTCGGATTGATCAGTGTGCGTATCGCTCATGACTTGATTTTTGGAGGAGGGTCATTTAAGTCGCCTTGTTCTATTTTTTAAGCTTAGTTTTGGCGTCGCATTTCCTGCTTTTTTGCTCCGACCTTGAAGGAGAACCCATTTGTCACTATTAAAGCCAGACGGCGGCATTGCTCATCCCTGGGATATCTGTCTGCGCCAACCATAGCGACCAGAATTTGTGCCAGTGTCGTTGACCAGACTTGTCAACTTCTCCATCTGGCAAGCGAACCAAATTCTGTTCCGGATTTTATCTATTGATGGAATTGCGTTCTGGTTCCACAGTGCTGCGGTCTCGCACCTCATTGCCGTGGCAAAATGTGCTATTAATTTGTTGCCCGATCTAGAGACCTCATCTGTGGGCTTACCCAACAGGAACACCCATGGGTCCAGCTGAATTTTGAGGCCTAAAAATATCCTCTGTAGCCAATCTCTAATTTGTGTCCAGACAGGCATAAGTCGTGGACAAGACCACAGTATATGTACCAGATCTCCCCGTTCCCCGCACTGTCTGGGACAGAGCGGGGAAGCACCCGCGACAAATTTTGCTAATCTAACTGGGGTGAGATACCACCTCATTAGTACCTTATATGAGTTCTCCTTCAATGTCGTACATATCGAACTACTGGCCGCAGCCTTGAAGATTGCTGTCCAGTCATCGTCTTCTAATGGTCCTGTCAAGTCCGTCTCCCATTGTGCCATGAACCTGGTTTTATGTGAGCTGTCTACTGTATATCTACCCTGACCACCTCTCTGTAAAGAGCAGAAATTAGTCCCCGCGTATCGGTTCCCCGATCACAGAGCTTCTCAAAATTGGTTAGCGGCGGCCTAGTCGGGTGTTTGGTATAGAATGCCCGGACCTGGAGGTATCTAAGAAATTCAGTGTTGGGTAGGTCTGTTTCTGACTGAATTAGGTCGAATGGTTTAATCGTGTAACGCCCCTCCAGGTCTTTTAGTCTTCTCAACCCCCATTTCTGCCAACGTATGAAGTTCTTATCAATCAGCCCTGGAGCAAAGTCTGGATTTCCGTATAGGGGAGTCATCAGGGTATGTTTTGAGGTTAATGAGTGATTATTTTTAGCCGTATCCCAGACCGAGAGTGAGTTAAGCACAGAGGTCAGCGGGTTTCTGAGATCTTTTAATCTAGATTTAGGGTACCAAATTAGGTCCCCAAGCTCTAGCGGGGCGCATACCTCCCGCTCCAGTGCCACCCAGCGCCTTTGCTCTGGATCACCATGCCATTGTGTAATTTGGCATAGTTGTGCCGCTTTGTAATATGCCATCAAACTCGGTACCGCTAAGCCTCCAGTTTCCCTAGGTCTTTGCATAATTGACATTTTTACCCGCGGTGTTTTGTTTTTCCAAATGAATCTAGTAACTGCATTCTGCAGGTCTTTAATGTCTGATCGCACTACGGGTATCGGAAGCGTTTGGAACAGTTACAGTATCCTAGGGAGGAGGTTCATTTTCACACAATAGATTCTGCCAATCCAGGATATACCGTACTCGGACCAGTCCTTTAATTCCTTCGTGAGGGCTCTTAATAGTCTTGGATAGTTCTCTTGATATAGATTGGAGCTACGATTGGTGAGATAGATCCCTAAATATTTTATAGCCTTGGACTGCCATTTAAACTGGAAGTTAATTTCCAATAGTTTCTCTGTTTCCTTTGGGATATTTAGATTTAGTGCCTCCGATTTAGCTTGATTTATTTTAAAACCAGAGATTCTACTGAATTTTTCCAGTAGAGCAAACAGATTGGGCAGCGAGGTAAGCGGTTTCGTCAGAGACAAAATGATGTCATCTGCATATAGAGCTATTTTATGCTCTTGGGAGTGGATTTGTATTCCCGATATATCGGGACTGCGACGTATGTGAGCCGCTAGCGGTTCCACGCATAACGCGAACAACAGGGGCGAGAGTGGGCATCCCTGTCTGGTCCCGCTTTTGATTTTAAACAACTCTGATGGGAAACCCTGATGTACCACCCTGGCAGTCGGAGTTGTATACAATGCTTTTATTGCCCCTAAGATTTTACCTCCGAACCCAAATGCTCCAAGCGTGGACTCCATGTATGGCCAATCAATCCTGTCGAAGGCTTTCTCTGCGTCTAAACTTAGCACTATTCCGCGGACCCCGTTGGCGTTGATGTAATTAATTATATCTATTATCCTTCTAGTGTTGTCGGCCGCTTGTCTATCTCTAATAAAGCCAACCTGGTCCGGGTGGATAAGCCTTGGCAGGATCACGCTCAATCTATTGGCCAGTAATTTGGAGTATATCTTAACATCCGAATTGATTAAGGAGATCGGCCTATAGCTTTGACAGTTTGTGGGATCCTTGTCCTTCTTGTGAATTATAGATATCGACGCCTGGAGCATCTGTTCCGAAAAGGGTTCCCCCGCCAAAACTCCGTTAAATAACTTGAGCATGGGCGTTGCCAGAACCCCGACAATTTTTTTGTAGTATAAATTCGAGAACCCATCGGGTCCTGGGGCCTTAGAGGGTTTTAGATTCTTAATGACCGCGGTCAGCTCCTCCAGAGTGAAATCAGTCTGAATTGCCTCGCGCTCCAATCTGTTCAGCCTGGGAAGGGATGCCTCCTTTAAGAAGGTCTGTAATAATTTGTTCGTTTTAGGGTTGTGTGTTACCTTCTCCCCATTATAGAGCTGTTCATAAAAAAGTCTAAACTCTTCCACTATACGTTTAGGATTGGAGGACATCTCCCCCGATTTAGTTTTGATGGCCTGTATGTTATACACTGGCGACACACTTTATTCGAGCTCGGCTAGTCCCACGAATTCGGGTATACCCGGGTGTATTGAGGTTTGTGACTGTTTTCTGCCCGAGTGCATTGGGTTATTTTCCAGGCAGGGATTGAAGCATTTTATTCCCGCTGGCTGCAATACTGCACAGTATATATATATATACTGCATTACAATTCATGAATTTATGCCATCTGGTAGACACGCGAAGCATTGCAGCCTATTAAATCCTAATCATTATCATTTAACAGATCAGCCGCCAGTCAGCCAGGCATGAACCCAGGCTGGGAAGGCAAACGCAACGGGGCTTGTCAGAGGTGAGGAGCGGCGCATTCCAGGTATCTGCCAGGTACATACTGGGTATTTGCTCGAATAAAGTGTGTCGGTGCAGTAACTTGGTTGTCTATTCCTGATCCTGTTAGCTAGCATGGTATCCGGTTTGTTGGCTTTCTCAAAAAATTTCCTCTTGGTCCAACATGACATGAGTCTCTCTCAGCCTGGGATGTGAGGAGGAGGTTAAGTTCTATCCTTGCATCCTTCAACTCCTTAAGAATGTCCCCTCTACCTGATCGGCTATGTAGTATAGAGAGCTCATGTAACCCCTTATATAGCTGTGTCAATTTTATTTCCCTCTGTTTTTTCCGTCTTGCTGCTAGGCTAATCAGCGTTCCTCTCATCGTGGCCTTATGGGCCTCCCACAGTGTTATATGGGAATCCACTGTGCCTGTATTCGTAACAAAGAATTGCCTGATCTCATCTTTAACTGTCTGGGCTAATTCAGGGATCTTGATCAGGGACTCGTTTAGTTTCCAATTTGCCCCCGGGCTGATTGGCCTAATTTGCGTGCATCGTAGCTCGATCGATGCATGGTCCGACCATGAGATGTCATGGATTAGAGTTTCGGTGATTTGTGGGACCATTCTGCTCGATACAAAAAAGTGATCCAGTCTACTATAACTGTCATGTGGGTGTGAGTAAAAGGTGTAAGTGCGCTCGCCTGGGTGTTGTTCCCGCAAGATGTCTACCAGGCATCCTCTTCGTAACCCTTCTATAAGAGCTGATGCCCCATTTGTCTTGTTTTTTCCTTTCTCGGTGATCTATCTATTCGCGGGTCCAGAACCTTGTTAAAGTCTCCCGCTAATATTATGTTGCCCACAGCCCATTGTTTGAGCTTAAGAAAAAATCCCTCAAAGAACTGAGGGTCGTGTTCACATGGGGCATATATACATGCCAGCGTGGTTCTACATTGTTGTATCTGGCCCACCAGTATTATATATCGGCCTCCTGGATCACGTTTTATCTTTTCCAGCTCAAACGGGACTCTGTTATGGAGTAAAATGGCAACTCCTTTTTTCTTTTCTTTGGCTGAGGCGAGATAAAACCTTCTAAAATTTTTGTCTATAAACCCTGGGTTTTTGTTAGAGCAATAATGCGTCTCTTGAAGAAACAGAATATCAATTTTCCTACGCTTAAATTCTGCAAAGGCGATTCTGCGTTTTTGGGGGGAATTGAAACCCTTAACATTTTGTGACAGGAACCTTAGAGCCATGTTTGTGTGTGTAGTGAGTCTCTGTGGGTGCGGTGCTTTTGCCTCCTACCCGTGCCTTGGAATTTCTGTGACTGCCAGTAGCTGTGTTGTTGACCTCTTGTCGTCGGACGACCTCCTGTTGGGTTACCTGAGGAAGGAGTGGGAAAACACAGAAGGAGATGACAGGGAACATATAATCCCGTAACAAGTACAGGGGAAACCACCTTGGTCCTAGCTGACCTGTGGTTTGCTGCCTGGGAAATCCGCCAGTATTCTGGATACTCTTCTTTTTCTGTCCTAGATTTTGAGATGTGTACCAGATCACGGGTTCCCAGGTCTTTGACCGGGTTGCAGCTTAAGGCTGCAGTCCAGCCCCAGGGGCACATGCCAACGGGTGGGGATAAAGGCAATCACCAGCCCCCCCCCGCCGGCAGTGTTAACATTGTCTTATGATAACAATATTCCTTAATCATCTAAAGTTTAAACTCAACTGTATAATTAGTTAGCTAACTAGAGATTATCTCCTGATCTTAGCCTATGTATCTGTCTGACTGTTCACGACTACTCTGTATTATCTATACTATAATTCTCCTTAAAGTGTCCCCTCTGCTCCTCAGCCGGGGAATGCGCGCACCCCTCTGCGGAGACCCCCCTCCCTGCTCGGCGTGTCTTTCATTCGCCTCCTTCGGTTTTCCGCATCAGGCGGCTGTCCCTTCTTCCTGGTAGACGCTGTCTCTGACGTCAGTTCCCCTGCGACGGGGCTCAGCGAAGGACCGCCTCCCGACATCCGCCGGATCCAGCGCGCATAACCGCCTGCGCGCAGCTGAAGAAGGAGGTGTGTCTCGGAGGTGGAGCTGACCGGAGCTCCCAGCTTTCGCGCCCAAACTGCGTCCGCCATTCTGAATTGGCGCTTCTTCCTCAGCTCGTCCCGCGGATCTTGCTGGGACGCCATTTTGGTAGGTAAATGGAGTCTCGCTTCCCTTAGTCTTTTTTTTTTTTTTTTTTTCCCTAGATTTTCTGTGTGTATCAGCAGGGACTTTACCGCTTGGGCCCGGACTATCGGGGGGGGTAGTCGTCAGGCAGCTTATAGGTAGGGTGATAGTCTCTTTATTAGTGGAACAACCGGGGTGTTAACAGTAACTCCTAGTTCTGCAGAAACTAGAAAACAGCCAGGAGACTCTTCTTTCAGGCAGGTCTTGAGGGTCTCGCTTTATCCTGCCGGTGGCCGGCTGGAGGGCCCACCTTCTCCCATTCTGCCTGCCTTGGGGGGCGTTCTACCGGGGGTTCGATCTGCAGCATGTTCGGTATGTCCAGTCTTTTCAGGAACTCCTGGCCGTCCGATAGGTGTTTGAGGACATGAGACCGTCCATGCTGCACCACAATCAGGGCGAAGGGAAAGGCCCATCTATATTTTACGTTTTTGTCTCGTAAAATTCTAGTAACCGGTTGGAAGGCCTGGCGTCTGGATAGCGTGATCGGGGAAATGTCCTGATAAATGGCCATCTCTACTCCCTCGAATTTCACTGTAGGGGTGGCCCTGGTGATTTTGCAGATTTCTGCTTTTGTGGTGAAGTGGTGTAAACGTAGGATTACATCCCGGGGGGATTGTTAGGCAATGGACGTGCCCTCAGTGCTCGGTGGCACCGGTCCATGACCAATTCTGCCTCTGTCTTTCCCGGCATGATGGAAGTCATCCACCTATTCAGCATTGCTTCCGGGTCTTGTATCTCTTCAGGGATCCCCCTCACCCTGAGGTTGTTTCTTCTGTCGCGGTTCTCGCTATCCTCGTGGCGTTCTTCCAATTCTGCCACTTTCCGTTCCAGCATGGTGACCCTGGAGTCTGTCTCTTTTTGACCTCGTGTGGATTCCTCCATTTTTTCCTCGAGGTCGTTCGTGCGGTTTCCAATATTTAAAATGTCTTTCCGCAGGTGTTCCACCTCGCCTCTGAAAAAGGTTTTCAGATCGGAGAGAAGCTGCGCTATCTCCCGTTTCATGGCGCCTGTCGGGTCGTCCGTCCCTACCTCTATCTCCGGTGCGGAGTCAGAGTCTGATGCCGCCATGCTGTCCGTTTCCCTAGGCTTTTTAGCCCCCACGAAGTAAGTGCGGACATCTACCTTCTGTTTTGACTTTTTCTTGTGGCCGCCATGGAATTGTATGCTGTGGGTATTCCTATATTGCGTGCTGCTAATTTGCTGCAGCTGAGTTGAGTTTTGCTATCAATATTTATTTAATTCTTGCCGGCGGGTTACGGAGCTCTCAGTTCAGACCTCCATCTCCGTTCCCGTCGCGCATGCGCCTCGGCAACGTTTATTCTAACATTTGCCGTAAACTAGCCGGGTTACATTCTGGGTATGTGCTGGGTATGTGCTGGGTATGTTCTGGGCTAGTTTGAGGCACGTTTAAGGCATTTCTGCATTGACTAACGACCCATAGGATTAACACAGCAGGGATCCCTGGCAGTCCAATTCAGTTTGAATGGGACTGCCAGGGACCCCCGCTGTTAACCTGATAGGCCATTAATCAATGCAGAAATGCTGGGGCTAGTTTAAGGAAAATTTAAGGCATGTATTCAGAATGTACCTGGGTGTTTCCTGGGTTTTTTGGGGAATTGCCACTGGTTTTTGTTCGAATAAGAGTTGCCTCTACTGTATGATGATAGGGGTTTGGCTCTGTGAAAGACGAATTTGGGCTTTTCACTTGTGATATCATGTAAGTCACCGTCCAATTTAAATTTGTTCCAGTGCTTAACTATGATGGAACGAATATCATTTGATTGACTAATCTGTCTTGTAATAAACAGAGGCACGGATTGGGTACGGTTACCCCTTTTCTCCTTGACCTTTGTTGAAAGAAGCTCTTCCCTTGACATTGCCCTGACCAGGGTATAGGTTTCCACTAGATCCTTTTCTAGGTATCCCCTGTTTTTAAATCTAGTAATCAACAATTTTGCCTGCTTAGCAAAATTATCCTCAGTTGAACACAATCTTCTGAGGCGCATGAATTCCCCCATTGGTATACCTTTTTTGAGGGGCAAAGAATGGTTACTATTCGCCGTAAGATAAGTGTTTCTTGAGTTGGGCTTTCTGTACACATCAGTCTGAATCTCTCCCCTTATGTCAATATAAATAAGAATATCCAAAAAGTGTATGTGATTACTACTGTTCTCATACGTGAAGATGTAGGTTATAATTATTAGAATTTAACGACTGGATAAACAGATCCAGAGTGTGTGTGTCACCCTCCCAAATAAAAAACAGGTCATCACTATACCGACGATAAAAAAGAATGTGCTGCCTAAACAAATTCAAATCACTATAAATAAAAAGTGATTCCCAAAACCCCATAAAAAGATTTGCATAAGATGGTGCAAAAGACGTACCCATTGCAG
Source organism: Ascaphus truei (assembly GCF_040206685.1). Lineage (NCBI taxonomy): Eukaryota > Metazoa > Chordata > Amphibia > Anura > Ascaphidae > Ascaphus > Ascaphus truei. The sequence continues at coordinate 199,989,720 of NC_134486.1, read as the reverse complement.
TGCCAGTGAGTTGCAAATAAAATTGTGAGTCGTAACTAAAATAGTTGTGCGTGAGCAGAAAGGTGATAGATTCAATCAAAAATACACAAAGTGCAGGGGAGAGATCAGATCTATTCAAAAAGTGTTGTGCAGCCTCTATGCCCTGTCTATGATCTATAATGGAGTACAATGATTGAACATCCATTGTGACCCAGATACAGTTAGTATTCCATTTTGTTGTTTTTAAATCTTCAATTAAATGTCTGGAGTCTTTTATGTAAGAGGGCAGACTGAGCATTAGATGCTGCAAAAAGAAATTGACATAATGTGATAAAGCATCTCCCAAAGATCCAATTCCTGACACAATAGGCCTACCTGGAGGCTGCGTCAGGGTTTTATGGATCTTTGGGAGATGATAAAAAATAGGTGTAATTGGATCTGGTGTGTACAGAAAGCCCAACTCTTTTGGGTCCAAGATATAAAGGACTTCACCTAATTCCAAATGTGATTTAAGTTGGTCAAGGTATTTTTTGGTGGGATCGGTGCTAAGTTTTTTGTATGAGGCAACGTCTCCTAACTGCCTGAGTGCTTCTTTATTATAATCTTCCGAGGACTGAACAACAATAGCTCCTCCCTTGTCTGCTTTTTTAATGACAAGGGATTTGTCTTGTTGTAAATTGGCAAGTTCTTGTCGTTCAGCCCTCTAAAGATTATCCCCTTTTGGGTAACCAATCCTAATCCCCTCCGCCAACACCCTAAGGTCCCTCTCGACTAGTTTCTCAAAGGTAGAGATAAAGGGACCCTTAGAGTTATTGGCACAGAAGATTGATTTTCTTTTAAAGCCCGTACGTTCGTGTTGGAAAAAATCCATGGAAAGATCATATGGGGGTAAGTTACCAACTTGGTCATCAAGGAGACCCTCCAAATCCGCCACTGCACAGTGCTCCCTATAAGAAAGAGTTTCTCTATTAATATCACATACATTCAAATCAACATCCTCAATAATGCCAGGAGCCTCTCCTGATTCGTTTGCTGAGACTTTGTTTGCTGAAAAGAATTTAGTTAGGGCCAGCTTACGAGTGAAACACTGCAAGTCTATGATGGTGTTGAAGAGGTTAAAGTTACTTTGCGGAGCAAAATTAAGCCCCTTATTCAGGAGTTTATGTTGATCTAAAGTCAATGTGATGTTGGAGATATTTATAACATTGTCCTCCATCAATTGTACTTTTTCCTCTTTGTGGCCCCTCTTTGGAATTCTCCTCTTCCTTTTGGACCTCCGCGTCCTAAAAAAGCAGGTACAGAGGAAGAGGTGGATGGTCTTACATCATCTTCACTGGTAAACGTGGTATGGCTCAATCGATTCGAGGTAGAGGAATCACGATATACCCCACCTGGGTTTTTCTTCCTCCAAAGATCATCCTGTTTTTCTTTTTCAAACGTGATTGAGGTAAATCTATTTTCCCCTTCTGAAAGATCTGAGTCCGCACTTGAGACTTCAGCATATTTATTTTTAAGAATGGATTTCTTAGGGGTTGGATGGTTTACACCCTTGCTCTGATTACTGTTATCATTAGATCTATTCTGGGGTGATTTTGATCTACCTCTAAATCTGTTTGTATTGGGATTTGGGGGTCTTTCCCAATAATACACTTGATGTCTAAGATAATCTTGCTTGTCTCTCTCAAACTTTGACTGTTTTTTTTCCAGGATCGTGTTCTCCACCTCGTCTATATTCTGGGACAGGATAAGATCATTGTTAGAAAAATGTTCCATTTTATTAAACGATTTTAGTTTGGTTTTCAGATCATTAATTTCTTTTTCTAGAGCAGATCTCTCCTCCTTTTTATGAGTTATAATTAATCCCATGAGCTTGAAGGAACATTCATCCAGAGCTGTCCACTTATTTTCAAAGTCTTTATTGACAAATCCAAAGGTGGGAGATTTTTTGATACGTAGCCCCCTTGGAATTCTATTAACTCTCACATAGTTATCCAAGGAGGTTATGTCCCACCATAATCAGATATTAAGTGATAGTAGTTGTTCTAACCTCTGAAAATAATTAACCAGGTCAGATGATTCCTCACAGAACACTTTACCAGTTTCATTGAAGACATGTTCAGCTTTTCTACTTCTTTTAGTGTGATCGCTGCATCTAAACACAAATGTATCTGCGCCATCCTCCTGGACACAATCTTCAAATGTGTCATCCATTAGAAAAAATAATGAAAAGTCCCTATGTAGCAGTCCTGATTAAAAAGAACTCCAAATACTCAGTAATTGTGAAAATAATTTCAATGCATGAAAAAACAAAATGACTTAAATAATGTGCACAAAAAAGCCACAAGCCAGCCTGCAATACCTTTAGAAGAAATATATATATATAATATATGCCACTGTAATCCATAAGAATTAATCCATCCTGAACAGAACAATGAGCTACCACAATGCCTATAACATAGGTTGGTAAGGGAATAAACCCTAATAGGGTGCTGCAAACCGGTGTCGGTTGAAGACCGTTATCACAGTCTTCAATGAATTAGTGGTTAGTTTTACTTCATGAGCAGTGTGAGAGGTTCCCCCATTGAAATTCACCAGTTCATAGAGACAGATGTATGGTATATAATACTCAGGCACATTTGGGGTTAACCGCTTATGGGGAAAGGGAGACCTCTAACCTGACCGGAGTGCTTGTCCCATCCGGCTGTTCCTTCTCTGGCGGGTCACGTGTTCCCAGCGGGTCCTTGAGCAGGGAGTGCAGAGACTCACAGAGCTGTCTCAGTCGTGCCTGTTGAGCTGTCCGTTGGGGGGAGAAAGAAACCTCACCGCTGCTCTCCTTTTGGCGTGCATCCGTCCCAGCAATAGAAGACAAGGTAAGTGAAGAGGAGGGGGGGGGGGGTTTGGAGCACTGCAGTAAAAAGTACCAGGCTGGTGGCAGCGTGCAACAAAAAAACTTTAATGCGGCATATAAGCCCTGATTAAAAAGACAGAACAATTCTCTGATGCGTTTCGTCTAAGCGACTTTTTCAAAGAATGCTATACTACAGCCAGAGATGTGCCTTAAATACCCATGTATTCCCGCGCGAGGATTTGAAACTCCCCGCCCACTGTGATGTAATCTAAACCACTTAGTGATTATGCAAATTTAGAGGGAACGGCTCACAGGACCTAATGCAGAAGGGTTTTAACCCTTCTAATGCTGGATGCAATAAGGGAAACAATATCTCAATAATATCAGGGGATGGGTATTTAAAAATAGGGACAATCTTCTGGCTGTCAAAGCAAACTGGTATGTGAAGGACAATACACAACAGGACAAAACAACAGACTTTACAAAAAATAAACATAAATTAAGTAAGTGATACATAGTGTCATAACACCATACAAACATAGGTGACAATCTTAACATATTAAACTATATAAACCTCTAAACAACTATTCTAAAAAACTAAATATATTCATATCACCTATTGTGCAAATAATTAAAAAACATGTAAAAAGCATGTTACAGATCAAATGTCCATTAAAAAGCTCATTGTTCTGTTCGGGATGGATTAATTCTTATGGATTACAGTGGCATATATTATATAATTTTATATTTCTTCTAAAGGTATTGCAGGCTGGCTTGTGGCTTTTTTGTGCACATTATTTAAGTCATTTTGTTTTTTCATGCATTGAAATTATTTTCACAATTACTGAGTATTTGGAGTTCTTTTTAATCAGGACTGCTACATAGGGACTTTTCATTATTTTTTCTAATGGATGACACATTTGAAGATTGTGTCCAGGAGGATGGCGCAGATACATTTGTGTTTAGATGCAGCGATCACACTAAAAGAAGTAGAAAAGCTGAACATGTCTTCAATGAAACTGGTAAAGTGTTCTGTGAGGAATCATCTGACCTGGTTACTTATTTTCAGAGGTTAGAACAACTACTATCACTTAATATCTGATTATGGTGGGACATAACCTCCTTGGATAACTATGTGAGAGTTAATAGAATTCCAAGGGGGCTACGTATCAAAAAATCTCCCACCTTTGGATTTGTCAATAAAGACTTTGAAAATAAGTGGACAGCTCTGGATGAATGTTCCTTCAAGCTCATGGGATTAATTATAACTCATAAAAAGGAGGAGAGATCTGCTCTAGAAAAAGAAATTAATGATCTGAAAACCAAACTAAAATCGTTTAATAAAATGGAACATTTTTCTAACAATGATCTTATCCTGTCCCAGAATATAGACGAGGTGGAGAACACGATCCTGGAAAAAAAACAGTCAAAGTTTGAGAGAGACAAGCAAGATTATCTTAGACATCAAGTGTATTATTGGGAAAGACCCCCAAATCCCAATACAAACAGATTTAGAGGTAGATCAAAATCACCCCAGAATAGATCTAATGATAACAGTAATCAGAGCAAGGGTGTAAACCATCCAACCCCTAAGAAATCCATTCTTAAAAATAAATATGCTGAAGTCTCAAGTGCGGACTCAGATATTTCAGAAGGGGAAAATAGATTTACCTCAATCACGTTTGAAAAAGAAAAACAGGATGATCTTTGGAGGAAGAAAAACCCAGGTGGGGTATATTGTGATTCCTCTACCTCGGATCGATTGAGCCATACCACGTTTACCAGTGAAGATGATGTAAGACCATCCACCTCTTCCTCTGTACCTGCTTTTTTAGGACGCGGAGGTCCAAAAGGAAGAGGAGAATTCCAAAGAGGGGCCACAAAGAGGAAAAAGTACAATTGATGGAGGACAATGTTATAAATATCTCCAACATCACATTGACTTTAGATCAACATAAACTCCTGAATAAGGGGCTTAATTTTGCTCCGCAAAGTAACTTTAACCTCTTCAACACCATCATAGACTTGCAGTGTTTCACTCGTAAGCTGGCCCTAACTAAATTCTTTTCAGCAAACAAAGTCTCAGCAAACGAATCAGGAGAGGCTCCTGGCATTATTGAGGATGTTGATTTGAATGAATGTGATATTAATAGAGAAACTCTTTCTTATAGGGAGCACTGTGCAGTGGCGGATTTGGAGGGTCTCCTTGATGACCAAGTTGGTAACTTACCCCCATATGATCTTTCCATGGATTTTTTCCAACACGAACATACGGGCTTTAAAAGAAAATCAATCTTCTGTGCCAATAACTCTAAGGGTCCCTTTATCTCTACCTTTGAGAAACTAGTCGAGTGGGACCTTAGGGTGTGGCGGAGGGGATTAGGATTGGTTACCCAAAAGGGGGTAATCTTTCGAGGGCTGAACGACAAGAACTTGCCAATTTACAACAAGACAAATCCCTTGTCATTAAAAAAGCAGACAAGGGAGGAGCTATTGTTGTTCAGTCCTCGGAAGATTATAATAAAGAAGCACTCAGGCAGTTAGGAGACGTTGCCTCATACAAAAAACTTAGCACCGATCCCACCAAAAAATACCTTGACCAACTTAAATCACATTTGGAATTAGGTGAAGTCCTTTATATCTTGGACCCAAAAGAGTTGGGCTTTCTGTACACACAAGATACAATTACACCTATTTTTTATCATCTCCCAAAGATCCATAAAACCCTGACGCAGCCTCCAGGTAGGCCTATTGTGTCAGGAATTGGATCTTTGGGAGATGCTTTATCACGTTATGTCGATTTCTTTTTGCAGCCTCTAGTGCTCAGTCTGCCCTCTTACATAAAAGACTCCAGACATTTAATTGAAGATTTAAAAACAACAAAATGGAATACTAACTGTATCTGGGTCACAATGGATGTTCAATCATTGTACTCCATTATAGATCATAGACAGGGCATAGAGGCTGCACAACACTTTTTGAATAGATCTGATCTCTCCCCTGCACTTTGTGTATTTTTGATTGAATCTATCACCTTTCTGCTCACGCACAACTATTTTAGTTACGACTCACAATTTTATTTGCAACTCACTGGCACTGCAATGGGTACGTCTTTTGCACCATCTTATACAAATCTTTTTATGGGGTTTTGGGAATCACTTTTTATTTATAGTGATTTGAATTTGTTTAGGCAGCACATTCTTTTTTATCGTCGGTATATTGATGACCTGTTTTTTATTTGGGAGGGTGACACACACACTCTGGATCTGTTTATCCAGTCGTTAAATTCTAATAATTATAACCTACACTTCACGTATGAGCACAGTAGTAATCACATACACTTTTTAGATATTCTTATTTATATTGACATAAGGGGAGAGATTCAGACTGATGTGTACAGAAAGCCCAACTCAAGAAACACTTATCTTACGGCGAATAGTAACCATTCTTTGCCCCTCAAAAAAGGTATACCTAAGGGGGAATTCATGCGCCTCAGAAGATTGTGTTCAACTGAGGATAATTTTGCTAAGCAGGCAAAATTGTTGATTACTAGATTTAAAAACAGGGGATACCTAGAAAAGGATCTAGTGGAAACCTATACCCTGGTCAGGGCAATGTCAAGGGAAGAGCTTCTTTCAACAAAGGTCAAGGAGAAAAGGGGTAACCGTACCCAATCCGTGCCTCTGTTTATTACAAGACAGATTAGTCAATCAAATGATATTCGTTCCATCATAGTTAAGCACTGGAACAAATTTAAATTGGACGGTGACTTACATGATATCACAAGTGAAAAGCCCAAATTCGTCTTTCGCAGAGCCAAACCCCTATCATCATACAGTAGAGGCAACTCTTATTCGAACAAAAACCAGTGGCAATTCCCCCAAAAAACCAGGAAACACCCAGGTACATTCTGAATACATGTCTTAAATTTTCCTTAAACTAGCCCCAGCATTTCTGCATTGATTAATGGCCTATCAGGTTAACAGTGGGGGTCCCTGGCAGTCCTATTCAAACTGAATTGGACTGCCAGGGATCCCTGCTGTGTTAATCCTATGGGTCGTTAGTCAATGTAGAAATGCCTTAAACGTGCCTCAAACTAGCCCAGAACATACCCAGCACATACCCAGCACATACCCAGAATGTAACCCGGCTAGTTTACGGCAAATGTTAGAATAAACGTTGCCTCTACTGTACCTGTCACCTAGCCTTTTTTCAACGCAAAGTGCAGATAAAATCAGGAATATTCCTAAAGGCTTCTTTCAATGTGGACGGTGTAATATGTGCCAATATGCCAGACCTACAAAGGCAATTGATTGCCTCAAACCGAAGGTTCGAAAAACAATACAATCCTTTATTAACTGCAACAGCAGTTATATTGTTTACATGATTAGATGCGGGTGCAACAAGACGTATATTGGTCGCACAGTCAGAACTTTAAAAATCAGAATACAGGAACATGTACGGCTAATAAAGAAAAAGGACTTGTTGCACCCGGTTCCTCGACATTTCTCCTCATGTCAGTATGGGGGCTTAAAAGGTTTTTCCTTTTTGGGACTGGAACACGTTCCTAACTCAACAAGAGGTGGCAATAGACTTAAAACACTGAATCAGAAAGAAATGTCTTGGATTTTTTGCATGGACAGCCTCCATCCACAAGGTCTGAATGTGGATTGGGAGCTGTCCCATTTTCTGTAAACTGCAAATTATGTATACATTAGTTAAATGTTTGCTGAATAGATGACAGTATTGATCCTGCTATGTTTATTCTGGTTACTTTTTATTATTATCCTTGTAAAAGGGCTGCAAGTATATGGGCCGTATTTTGGCATTACTATGTGGAAAAACTGCATGGTATCAAATTATTTTCTACATTTGAAATATTGATATAATGTAATACCTTAAATAATTGTGGTCAGCATCATCCTTATATAAAATATAATAATAATTGTATTAGCACCTTAGAATTGTAGTACTTATACTGTATCTGCTGCCAGAATCACGTTACATGATTCTGCTTCATTGTCCCTATAAAAGCTTTCCTGTTTTAATGGACATTTTATCTGTAACATGCTTTTTACATGTTTTTTAATTATTTGCACAATAGGTGATATGAATATATTTAGTTTTTTAGAATAGTTGTTTAGAGGTTTATATAGTTTAATATGTTAAGATAGTCACCTATGTTTGTATGGTGTTATGACACTATGTATCACTTACTTAATTTATGTTTATTTTTTGTAAAGTCTGTTGTTTTGTCCTGTTGTGTATTGTCCTTCACATACCAGTTTGCTTTGACAGCCAGAAGATTGTCCCTATTTTTAAATACCCATCCCCTGATATTATTGAGATATTGTTTCCCTTATTGCATCCAGCATTAGAAGGGTTAAAACCCTTCTGCATTAGGTCCTGTGAGCCGTTCCCTCTAAATTTGCATAATCACTAAGTGGTTTAGGTTACATCACAGTGGGCGGGGAGTTTCAAATCCTCGCGCGGGAATACATGGGTATTTAAGGCACATCTCTGGCTGTAGTATAGCACTCTTTGAAAAAGTCGCTTAGACGAAACGCGTCAGTGAATTGTTCTGTCTTTTTAATCAGGGCTTATATGCCGCATTAAAGTTTTTTTGTTGCACGCTGCCGCCAGCCTGGTACTTTTTACTGCAGTGCTCCAAACCCCCCCCCCCTCCTTTTCACTTACCTTGTCTTCTATTGCTGGGACGGATGCACGCCAAAAGGAGAGCAGCGGTGAGGTTTCTTTCTCCCCCGAACGGACAGCTCAACAGGCATGACTGAGACAGCTCTGTGAGTCTCTGCACTCCCTGCTCAAGGACCCGCTGGGAACACGTGACCCGCCAGAGAAGGAACCGCCGGATGGGACAAGCACTCCGGTCAGGTTAGAGGTCTCCCTTTCCCCATAAGCGGTTAACCCCAAATGTGCCTGAGTATTATATACCATACATCTGTCTCTATGAACTGGTGAATTTCAATGGGGGAACCTCTCACACTGCTCATGAAGTAAAACTAACCACTAATTCATTGAAGACTGTGATAACGGTCTTCAACCGACACCGGTTTGCAGCACCCTATTAGGGTTTATTCCCTTACCAACCTATGAATACAAGTGAACCCAATTGTACTGCGTGCTCTGAGTAGGGCAAACTCACTCCCCTGCCACAGCATAAACACATCATCAACGTAGCGCACCCACATACACCATCAGCCCATGAACTCAGGATGACAGAAGACATGCTCTTTCTCAAACCAGGCCATAAAGATGTTGGCATATGTGGGTGCGACATTGGATCCCATCGTAATCCCCTGTACCTGCACATAGTAGGAATCCTCAAACAGAAAATAGTTTTCTCGTAAAATTATGTCTAGTAGATCAATAATGAGCTTTGGTGTATATAATCCATATCATATGAGAGAAAAAAGGACCCAGTCTTCCAGCACTCTGTCACAACAAATGTAGAATTATAAAATTAAAATACTTTATTGATAACCAAGAATAAAAAATAGGGTGTTAAAACGTAATTAAACGGTGTGTTATAACAGCACTTGACTGTATCCTTCATAACCCATCCGAGATAAGGTGGGTAGATATAGTGATAAGATCCCTTATAGATATTCGGGATCAAGGCGCTATCTGTTATAGCTTCCTAAAAGATATAGGAGATGGGTCTATTGGAGCTCACTTAGAGGTTAATCTCAGTATTAGTGTATCAGTGCATGTGTTGCGCACTCAAGTGACACACCAATAATATAAGCGTTTTATGGCATAGTAAGCGACAGGTTAGACCATATCTGCCCCTGCTTGAAATAGCGCTGCTCGCTTGATAATCTGGCTAACATTGAAGGTGCTAGGTCTATGGTGGAATCGTATTGTGCCCACAGATGAAATAAAGCGCAGGCTACTAAGCAAACAAAAGGTAAGGTATAATTCCGTTGGCATTGATCAGGTGTGTATTTGATATACCATGGACACCTATACTGCAGAAAAGTAATTGATGCAGACCACCATATGTGCTGCTGATATGTCGTAGGATTTATGGATGTGCTCTTAATCCACAGGGCTCACCTATATTATCAGTTGAGTATGGCTGCATCAATATTGAGCTTGATGGTGCAGTGTGATTACCAGTCATACATTAGCCATTCTGTTTGAATCCACATAAATACACCTAGTGCACATTCACAGTCACTGATCCCAGGGCTGGGTGATATGGTGCATAAAGGAGGCGGCTAATGTTGAAGCAACCTCCACTATAATTGTGGTGGCTAGAGCTGGTATCAACGCTGTAAACTGCTCAAAAGTAAGTCTGCCAGTATACGGTGAGTACACTGACAAAATGCCAACCGTGTCAACCGGTAGGTAAAGCGGGTGTATGTGGGGTTGCTGATGGGATGAAAAACACACTGTATGATCACCCCACCCCCCTTATTAACCCTTGATGACAGATAAAAACCTAATACCAGTTTGTGGGGGGGAGCGGTCTATCTGTGAATCGCATGGTCCCCTATATCAGCGCTGATCTTGGTTATATCAGCGCTGATATGCTCGAGGACCTGCCTGTCTGTGAGTGAATAGACCCTGTGAGGTAGTAGGATCCCGCGGTACAGTGACACAGCGCGATCCTAAGTAAACATACACGCCGGGGGAAACCGCAAGTCTAACAAGAGGTTGCTTCAACATTAGCCGCCTCCTTTATGCACCATATCACCCAGCCCTGGGATCAGTGACTGTGAATGTGCACTAGGTGTATTTATGTGGATTCAAACAGAATGGCTAATGTATGACTGGTAATCACACTGCACCATCAAGCTCAATATTGATGCAGCCATACTCAACTGATAATATAGGTGAGCCCTGTGGATTAAGAGCACACCCATAAATCCTACGACATATCAGCAGCACATATGGTGGTCTGCATCAATTACTTTTCTGCAGTATAGGTGTCCATGGTATATCAAATACACACCTGATCAATGCCAACGGAATTATACCTTACCTTTTGTTTGCTTAGTAGCCTGCGCTCTATTTCATCTGTGGGCACAATACGATTCCACCATAGACCTAGCACCTTCAATGTTAGCCAGATTATCAAGCAAGCAGCGCTATTTCAAGCAGGGGCAGATATGGTCTAACCTGTCGCTTACTATGCCATAAAACGCTTATATTATTGGTGTGTCACTTGAGTGCGCAACACATGCACTGATACACTAATACTGAGATTAACCTCTAAGTGAGCTCCAATAGACCCATCTCCTATATCTTTTAGGAAGCTATAACAGATAGCGCCTTGATCCCGAATATCTATAAGGGATCTTATCACTATATCTACCCACCTTATCTCGGATGGGTTATGAAGGATACAGTCAAGTGCTGTTATAACACACCGTTTAATTACGTTTTAACACCCTATTTTTTATTCTTGGTTATCAATAAAGTATTTTAATTTTATAATTCTACATTTGTTGTGACAGAGTGCTGGAAGACTGGGTCCTTTTTTCTCTCATATGATATTATTAGTCTCCATCCAGTCAGCACCTCACTGTGGTTAGCATAAGCTGTGCGGGTTTTTTCTGTGTGTATATAATCCACCCTGATCAAGAGTGTCCCTCACTGCTAATATGCCTTCTGTATGGGGAATAGATGTGTATAAGCTATTGACAGCTAGTGTCACAAGGATAATGTAATCTGTAAACGGGGGTATAGTTTAATTTTCCAAAGGAAATTAGATGTATCCTGTATAAAGGATTTCGAATTAGACACAAATGGTCTCAACAATTTGTCTAAAAAAATGGCACATGGCTGAAAAATAGATTCAGTACTGACTACGATAGGTCTACTGGGAGGTGACCAGATTCTTATATATTTTAGGAAACGGGTAGGGTATCAGTGTAATAGGGTCTTCTGCCCTTCTGCTTTCTAGACAGGACGCCACCCTCATGTGCAAGGCACACAATCTGTTCGATCTTCATGGCTACTGCAGCAGTAGGATTTTGTGTTAACTTCCTATAGCTATCAACATCACTCAATTGTCTAAGAATTTCAAGCCTGTAATCACATCTATTCATAATGACAATAGCTCCGCCTTTATCGGCTGGCTTTATGATGATGATGGATTCTAATTCAGAGATAATATCTCTTTGCTTCCTCGAGAAATTCAAACGTTCGTATGGTCTTCTGTTCTTTTTTAGCACCTCTATATCATTTTGTACCTGGTTGATAAATGTTTCAATAGTGTGATTAGTGGGTAGAGGGTTAAATTTACTTCTGTTCTTGCTTTCCTCTGTCATCAGATGAAATGGAGAATCCGGCTTCACCTCAACTGATGAGGGTAGTGAAAATGTGGTGTGTGTTAGAGAAAAACCTTTTCAATCTCAGGTTCCTAAAGAATTGTGCCATATCAACATCAATGTCTAGATAATTGGTAAAGTTAGTGGGGACAAAAGACAACCCTTTATTCAACACTTCTACCTGTTCGCTAGATAATATCTTATTGGAGATGTTGATCACCAGTTCACTTTGCATTCCTCTCTGAGACGGACCTGGAGCTATGATATTTGCGCCCCGCCCTGCGCGTCCTCCGAGTTGTCCAGGGGTGGTCTTTGTTCTAAAAAAGTACGTACCCCAGTGAATGATTCGCTTTCCGTGGATTCTAGCAAATCTTGTGTTGGTTGTGAACCTTGTTGGAACCAACGTCTATCGTCTCTTTGTTGTCCCCTCCATTGCCATTTATATACTTTGTTGTTGGTGTAATCTTTGGCATCCCTAAGGTACTCACTCCTTTTACGTGCCTATATTTCCTTGCTAAAATTAGCCAGACTCTCATCCAGTTCTTTCTTAAAAGTGTTCAAATCTGATTCGGATAGTGAGGTTTTAAGTGTCTCTTGCAGGGTTGTGATCTGAGTTTGAGTGTCAACCAGGTCTTTTTGAATATGTTCTATTATGAGTATTATTAAGTCGAGACAGCATTTATTAAGAATGTCCTCCCACTTAGTGCAACAATATTTCTGATCTGCAAACAGAGTTGGCCTCAGATTACACCTGAGGCCCCTGGGAATACGCTTAACCCTATAATATTCCGCTAATGTGGTGGCATGTACTGTAACTCCAAGTTTATTTTAGGCCTCAGTACTTTCTCCAGATCTTTCGGAGCATCCGAGGAATGATTTTCAGATAGAAAATCCCTACTGCCCAGACATAGAGTGGCTATGCGTGTAGCATCTAAATGTGTATAAGCAAATGTGTTAGCACTCGAAGTTATTTCCTGTGATAGAGACATCAGGTCTCAATAATGGTACAAGTCTATCCAAGGGTAAATAAAGGACAAAAACAAGTGATTGACAGCACTCAAGACTATGAAATGGTAACTGAGTATTGGGTGCAATAGGAACAAGTGGGACCCAGGCTCCCCCTACAACAATAAAATAACACAACCAATGTTCCAGCACGCTCAACATGTAAAAAACGTGAACCAAGGTGAATGCCAAAATGAAAATATTTAATGTAAGTACCTGACAATGATAAACTTGGAGATATGCAGAGCAAGACTCAGGCGCAAACTCTAAAGTGGGTGAGCAAACGTGGGGGGGGAGATAAAATCAATAAAATATTACCGTAAATGCTGGAAGCTAGTCGCTCCACATGGAGTGACACAAACTGGAACAGAGAATCCTACTGCTCAGACCCCGAAAAGGATATATCCGAGATCCTTAGTGTGCAGACGAAACAAAGGAGGAAAAAGGGGAGAGCAAAGGATCAATCAGCTGCTACGGTAAATAAATAATAAATGAATAATCAAAGAATAATGAAAAGTCCATAGTATATAAATGCACAATCAGCGTGACGTTGAGCAAATAAGACAAAGTTAACACAAGGGAGTTGTGCATGCAACACTGATGGTGGAAGGGAAATGATGGAAATGAAATAATATTTGAGATATGTCACATAAGCGGAAAACAAATGTCAGTGAACCCTAGCTTCGAGCCAGCTGCTGAGACTCATAATGGAGTGCACCTAACAAATAATATGCCACTCTAGTAGGAGGGCACCTGACTCGCTGGATCCTGTGAGGATCTTCTTCCGCTTCTCCCTCTAGAAGATAGTGGTCGTGAGCTTGAAGCTCTGACTATCGCAAAAAGGGTATAACAGTCTCTATAAAGTATCTTAATGGCACAAAACTTGGACTCCTGGGGTCCACAGGATGGCATGTTGAAGCAACCGGTGTACGTATATGCGGCACAGGCCCATTACCCGGTGCTCCTTTGGGAGGTGTCCCTTCATCTCTGTTCGCATTATGAGAGGGTCCTTCCATAGGATCCTCACTTTGTTGCATCACGGCTCTGAGTTCTCATCGGATCCCTCTGGCTCACTGGCCAATGCTCCAGTCTCAATTTCGGGATCTTTTGTCTCCTACTTGCACAATGGGTAGCAGATGGTTACAGTGCCAGACCTGTACCCTGCCATCCGGGTCTCGTATGCAATAGACAGGGAGTCCCAGCCTGTGTTTGCCAGGAATCCCTAGCTTGCGCAGGAGAACGGCGTAGCCAGGCCGATGTTCCCGATGGCGGACCTTGTGGTCATACTGCCGTTTGTTGCAAGCATTCAGATGAGCTGATGCTTTATCTGCTAGCTGGTAGGCACATTGTAATCTGTCTTGGGGCCATTGTATGTACTTGCAGTGCGTCCTGTTGGGTTCCCCCATCGGTAGATACCCTCAGACGGGTGACCACAGGCATTTGTGCCTCTCACCCGAACATTAGGAAATATGGAGTGTATCCTGAGGATTCGTGTCTCGTGTAATTATAAGCGTGAAATGACTCCACATGTTTGCTCCACTCAGTCTTCTGAGAGCTCTTTAGGGTGCCGAGCATGTCGAGAAGGGTTCAGTTGAACCTTGTAATGCTTGCGCTCACAACGAACAAGGGGTGACCCCGGTACTTAACTGTGGTGGGAGAGTATAGAACACGCCCCCACAGCAGTGGAGGCACGTCTGGAGAGTGGATAGTCAAGGTAGCTGGGTCACATTTAGAGAGAGTTGAATGGTCTTGATACTTGCCGAGGTCTGATGTAGGAGCAAGGAGAGTAGTCGGTAGCCGGGTGCTGTTGTAAAGGGGTTGGAGCTAGTAGAATAGTCACTGTTCGTGTGCCGTGGTCAGGGATGGAGAGATACGGAAGGTTAGAGGCAAGCCGGGGTCGATATCCAGAGAAGGGCCCAAAGTCTAGCCGGGTTGGTACACAGGAGATCAAACACAGAGACAGGCATGGCAAGGCAAAACAGCAGGAACAGGGACGTGGGAACAGCAAGGCTACAATAAACTATGTTCAGTCAAAGAAAGAGTTTGACCGCTGAGCATATATGTGTGTAAGAGTCCAATGAGACAGGGGGGTGGAGCGGAGGAGCGGCCTCTGCATAGGCAGGGATAGGCTGTGAGGTGCAGGAGAGAGGTGAGCGAGATAATAAATGTTGACATGCAGCTGGGGAGCGGTGCGGTCGTGCGTCGCATGTGGGGGGTGGAGCCAAGTTCCATAGGGACATTGAAAACCCTCCGTGGGTGCGCGCGCTCTGTAAGGTGCGCGGGAGGCTGTAAAGCAGCAGGTAAGGAGGGAGCAAGCCACGGGGGATGCGCTCCCCGATTCCTTACAGTAAGGTGTGCGAGAGGCTGTGAGCAGCAGGTAAGGAGGGAGCACGCCGCGGGGGACACGCTCCCTGATTCCTTACAAACCTTTCCGACGGCTCCGGATGAGAAGGCGTCATTCTGGACTTGTCAATATAGCAACTCCCGGATGAGTTTACTTATGAAATCCCGTCCTTGATCCATGTGTAGGCAAATCGGTAGCCTGTTCCAATAAAATCTTTGCCCTTCTGGTCTTTGGTGGAGACGGCTTGGGCGTAGCGGGTGTAGTGGTCCTTTATCACAAGCACATTCACAATACCCCTCGAATCTGGCTCAATACATAAGAAGTCCATACATATGTGGTCTAGGGGACCAGAGCTCTTCAGATGACCATAGGAGCTGCTCTGGTAGGCAATGTCTTCCACTGTATACAACACGAGAATATGCAACAGTGGTGCTCTAACGATTACATCATCCATGGCCAGAAGAACCGGTCCCGAGTTAGGCCGAAAATCTTGTCCACTCCCAGATGTCCATGGTCATCGTTTAGAGATCATAGGACCATGTGCTGTAGGTTCCTGGGTAGAACCTGCTGCCTTCTATCCTGATGGTTGTGAAATGGAACCATCCGATGAAGTAGACCATGATGGCAGGAGCACGGTTCACCAATAAAGTTTATCTTGATGGAAGGCCTGGCGTATGGCTTTAGCCACCGTATCCCGCATCTGGTATATCACCATTTCTTTACAAGTGATAATTTTATCTTGGGTGATGTTTATGCCTTCTAGGCAGCAATAGGCGGCAGTTAGTGCCTTTGATTGGCAGGCTAGCGAGTTGGCAACCCTCAGCTCAGAGAATGTCACTTTGCCCTCCATGATGGCAGCCGTTGAGCACATGGCTCGAATCCAAGGTCCAGGGATTTTTTCCCAGAGGCAGTCGTCCTGTGTTGTACTCAGCCCAGGTCTTCTGGACAAAGCATTGGCTCTGATGTTTAAATGCCCCAGTTTTTACTTCAATGTAAATTGAAAGTTGGAGCAGGAAGCTAGCCACCTGTGGCCCGTGGCATCCAGTTTGGCCGACGTCAAAATGTACATCAACAGGTTGTTGTCCATTCATACTTCAAAGGAAATTTCATATAGGTAATCATGGAGTTTGTCAACTACCGCCCACTTGAGGGCTAGGAATCCCAGCTTGTGGCTGGGGTAATTTTGGTCACTGGGGGTCAAGCTATGACTCACATATGCCACGGAGTGAAGACAAGCAAGGTATTTCTGGTGCAGTACCGCTCCCAGTCCTTTGAAGCTTGCTTCCACATGCAGGATATATGGATGCTCGGGGTCGGCATAAGCCAAGACAGGGGCTTCTGTGAGACTCTTTTTAAGACAGACAAACTCCTTTTTGCAGGCAGATGTCCACTTGTCTCCGAAGGGTAGCTGTGTGGAGGTGGCCTTCTGCCGAAAATCGTCTGGATATAGTTTCAGAATATTGTTGAGGACCTTGGATTTGCTAGAGTATCCTTCCACGAAGCGATGGTAGCACCCGCAGAATCCCAGGAAGGAGCATAGCTCCATTATGTTTTCTGGTCTTGGCCAGCTCACCACGGCTTCGTCTTTAGTGGGGTCGGTGGCCACTCTGTCTGCAGACACTATGTGACCCACGTAGGTGACTGACGTGTGGCAGAACCGGCACCTGCCCAGTGACAACTTCACGCCCTCCTTGCCCAATCTATCTAACACCTTTAGAAGGCGTTCCTCGTGTTCTTCAAGAGTCTTGCCAAAGACGATAATATCGTCCAGGTATACTAGACATTCCCGGGTTTTCATATTACCGATGGTCTTCTCCATCAAGCGATGGAATTTTGCCGGGGGAACCACAAATGCCTTGGGGCATGCGGGTAAACTGGTAGAACCTGAGGGGACAGACAAATGCCATCTTCTCCTGGTCTTCAGAGCTCATAGGTACCTGGTAGAACCCAGACCTTAGGTCCAGCATGCTGAACCCCTGGCTTCCCGACAGCATGTTGAGGAGATCTTCGATCCATGGCAGGGTGTACTGGTCTGGTACGGTTCGGCTGTTCAGGGTCCGGTAGTCCACGCACAAGCATACTGACACATTGTTTTTGTGTACTACCATGGTCGTGGATGCATAGGGGCTACGAGATTCAGTCACAATGCCTGCCATCTCCAATTCCTATAGGACATCCCTCACATCCTCCACATCTTGGGGGTCGATGCGTTGGGAATGCTCCCAGAATGGCGTGGTTTCATTCAGCCGGACGGTGTACTGGGCGGTTTTGCTGCAGCCCACATCCATTTCTCTGGTGGAGAACACTTCTCGGCCATCCTTCAACTTGACAATTAGCTGTTCCTTCCATTTGGCTGACAGGGTCGATTCTCCAAAGTCAAATGGCAACACGGCTGGCTGATTTTGCACGGTAGCGGTGTTCACGTGTGCCAGCGTCTCTACGGGTGTAACTGGGTATATTCGACCCAGTCTTTGACCTTGGTCGAATGGCATGGTGTACGGAGCGATATTCTGAATGGATCACCTTGATCTTCCGAGGAATCAAGGACTTCCACTCTCGTACCACTGGCACTATCTTGTACCCTCTATTGACGTCTTCCTCAGGCTTATCTCTCTATAGGGAGATGTACTGGTCGGCCTCATCACGGCCCGGGTAGAAGCACACTCATCCATGTACTTCACTCCCCCTTGTGGAATCTCGGTCAACCCGCATTGTTACTGAAGAGTTCCCCATATCCCTCTTGGGCATAGACCCTGCAGCACTCTTCTTTCAGTACTCAGAGCTTTCTCTCAGGGCCCAGAGCGTCCTGAAAGGTAGAGACTAACTAACTATACAGTGTGCAGGAGCTCTCAGGACTTTTACATATGGATCTGTTTAGGATAAAGGAAGAAAACCTACATCAGTGGATGTGATAAGTTTAAAAGTAATTATTTTTATTATGAGTATTTATTTGGCTTATGCCTATTTTTTTAAATGATATATCAAAATGTATAACACTACGGGAAGCTCTTGCGCTGTGTTTTATTGCAGAATTTTTTCAGCAATGCCAAATAGTGGATTTATATGCACTCTGTGGGCCTCATTCAGAAAGCCTCGATAAGGCCCTTATCGAGCACTTATCGACCAAAATGGCTACTCGTATTCAGAAAGCCTCCATAAGTGCCCGATAACAGCCTGTATCGACGCAAAATTTTATGATCAAAAGAAAATCGCCAATTGAGCGGCGATCAGCCGCTTATCGACCATTTTCGTGAGGATCATAAACTCGCGTGATTCAGATACCCGCGAGTCGCCTTCCACGGCCTATCGCAGCCCTAAAAGGCGTTTTTCCCCCTCAAATGCAATTCACCTCAAACTTTAGGTAAATTGGTGGGGAGATGGCCTCGATGAGCTGCGATGTGTCGGGACTTAGAAAAAATTAGGCCCTTTACCTGCCTCGGATTGATGCCGGGGGTCTCCGGAGCTGATAGCCATTAGTACCAGCACAGGAGCCCCCCGGCATGCATCCGATGCAGGAAAAATGCATTTACAGCAACTTCATTACCTTAGCGGCTATCCGCAAAGGCAATGAAGGGGTTAAACACCCGTGCCAGGCTTACTGTGGCTAGGGAGGGTGGGTGAAGGGGGAATTTGGCCCTTAGTGGCTGTTTAGGCCTTGCGGGGGGGTTGCGGGGGGACTTAACCCTTTCATTACCTTAGCGGTTTATACCGCTAAGGCAATAAAGGGGTTAACCCAACCGCTACCCACCCGCAAGGTCTAGACACCCATTCTTAGGGCTAATACCCCCTTCACCCATCCGTGAGGCCTAAGCACCCACCCCTGACTGACTATACCCAACCTGTACCCATTGAGTAGTATAGTGGTACATCATACCCATATAATAATAATATGGGCATGATAAGCCTCTATAGCACTCAATGGGCACCCTAATTACAATACATTAACACACAAGACACACAAAAATAAAACATAACTAAACTCCAAAAAAAACACACTTCACTAAATAAAAACAGTAGCCAGCTAATCCAATCAATACAAGCAATAACAACATCAACAATGAATTAATTAAACCATTAACCAATCAAACAAATGAATTCCTAAACCGACTCAAAATGAATAGTAACACTAACCAATCAAAACAATTAATTACTACAACATTATTGAATTTAAACAGTAAAATAGAAAGAAAGAAATTCTAACAATATCTGAACTAACCATAAAACGCATTAGCTAACATACTGTAATATAACATTAACTACAAACGAACACCAATCGCAAACCTTATATTAGCATTAAGCATGAACAAACAAACAATCACATCCACATAATAAACTGAAATGAAAAAAAGCAACAGCAATACCAAGTGAGAAATGCCCCCCCAAATATTGGCATAATAATGTATTAATCTGTACCCTAAAGTGGTACAGATTAATATATTATCAGTCAATGTGCCTCCCCCAAAAAATCAAAAAACACATCCAAAGAATAAACCTGAAAAAAGAGACATTTACAAACATTCAATATATTACTTACCATTAGAAGCGGTGGCCCTCCGACTCCCGGGGTAACAGGAAGCTCACGTACCTTGAAGGCCTCCAACAGCATACGATGCCATCCGCCATGAAGATCCGGATCAGGTACCCAAATCTTCTTTTTTCTTTCTTTAATCACCTTCTTCTATCTTCATCTGTAACCATTTCTTGATCTTCTTTATCTTCTTTCTTCATCTGTCAATGCAAAATACCCCATGGTAAATCCCAACCGATGTTGTCTCGTCAGCTTCTTGGACTCAAATGAGGCGTCACGGCCTTAAATAGGGCTTGTGACGTCACATTAAGCATCAAAATGGTTAACAGCCACCTGATTGGCTGTTAAAACCATGTTCCAACTTTATTTTTATTTTTTTGGACATGACGTCACTTAAAGGGAATGATGCCAGCCAATCAGAATGGCTGTGCTTCATTTGCCTTTAAGATGACGTCACGAAGCATGGGAACCAATTCCACACTCTGATTGGCTGAAATACCTTGTGATACAGCGGCCATCTTGGATTTCGTGACGTCATCTTAAAGGCAAATTAAGTACAGCCATTCTAAGTGGCTGGCATCATTCCCTTTAACCCCTTAATTACCTTAGCGGTTAATAACTGCTATAATCATGAAGGGGTTAACCCACCCTGCCTCGCTATCCACCCGGGAGGCCTAAGCACCCACCCCGGACTGACTATACCCACCCTGTACCCATTGAGTAGTATAGTTGTACATCATACCCATATAATAATAATATGGGCATGATAAGTCTGTATAGCACTCAATGGGCACCCTAATCACAATACATTAATGCACCAGACACACAATAATAAAACATAACAAAACTTTAAAAAAAAACACTTCACTAAATAAAAACAGTAGCCAGCTAATCCAATGAATACAAGCAATAACAACATTGAATTAATTAAACCATTAACCAATCAAACCAATTAATTCCTAAAACAATTCAGAATTATTTTAAACAGTAACCAATCAAATCAATTAATTACTAAACCAACTCGAAATTAATAGTAACATTAATAGTAACATTAACCAATAAAACCAATTAATTTATACAATATTAATGAATTAATTGAAACATTAAACTACAAAGAAATAAATAAAAAAATATCTGAAATAACCATTAAACACATTAGCTAACATAATACATCATTAACTAAAAACGAAAAACAAACATTTGATTTCAATCAAGCAGAAAAAGACCAAACAATGACATACACTTAATATGTACATGTAGAACACGTAGTTAAACCTTTATTGCCTGGCCTTGATTTTACATTTGAGTGACCTAAATGACAACTTCGTGCCAATTTTGACTTAAAGTTAGCGGCCTTCCTAAAAATAATATATGGTCTAGATGGTAGAATTTCTGATAAATCACTATCCCTTAGTCCATATAATAAACCAATTCCACAATCTGATTGGTTGTTGTACACATGGTATACAACAACCAATCAGATTGGGGATTTAGTTCCCACAATCTCATTGGCTGAAATACCATGTGACGCCGGCCATCTTGGATTTAGTGACATCATCTTAAAGGCACAAAAAATTATACCTGCGCCTCAAAAGTCAATAATATAGTGAAAGTCCTGACCATATAGCATGAACCAGTCCTGTTGAACTGAATTGCTTCTCCTTCCGCATATGCGGGCTCGATTTCTCATAGGAGTGTACGGCCGATACACAGCTGCACGTGGAGGTGGAGAGATAACGGGGAGCTCCGTTTGAGTGGTTTTTCGCACGGCCGGGGACGGTCTTTCACCGGTGGAGATTTCAGTCCCTGAGAGTGGACACTACCCGTGGAGATACTACTTGCTGTGCCTACCTTTATCTAGCTTCTTGTAAATAGGGTTTCAATTTTGCCCTATCTAGAGCAGCAATCATAGTCCACCTTTTATGTGTATGTCACATTTTTTATTAAATCAGTCTATTTCAATTAGCTCATTGTAGGTTTTTTAGTTTTTTTATGTTTGCATAATCTATGTTTGTCTATTTGTAAGTCACATTTTGTCTATCAGCAGTTTCCTGGGTCTATAAGTGTTATACATGTATCTATTTGTTATTATTTTAATTTGATATCCTATACAGTTATACACTATGACTGGTTTCTGGTTTTCTTTCCATATGTTGTGAGACTACTATCAAGAATCATCAGAGGATTTCTAGTTCAACAGGACTGGTTCATGCTATATGGTCAGGATTTTCACTATATTATTGACTTTTGAGGCGCCAGTATATTTTTTTGTGCCTTTAAGATGATGTCACTAAATCCAAGATGGTCGGCGTCACATGGTATTTCAGCCAATGAGATCGTGGGAACTAAATTCCCAATCTGATTGGTTGTTATATACCATGTGTAAAACAACCAATTAGATTGTGGAATTGGTTTATTAAGTGGATGTCATAGTCTGGTCTTTTTCTGCTTGATTGAAATCAAATGTTTTCGATTGTTTTTCATTTTTAGTTAATGATGTATTATGTTAGCTAATGCGTTAAATGTTATTTCAGATATTTTTTTAATTTATTTATTTGTAGTTTAATGTTTCAATTAATTCATTAATGTTGTATCAATTAATTGGTTTCATTGGTTAATGTTACTATTAATTTCGAGTTGGTTTAGTAATTAATTGGTTTGATTGGTTACTGTTTAAAATAATTCTGAGTTGTTTTAGGAATTGTTTAGTCAGTCCGGGGTGGGTGCTTAGGCCTCCCGGGTGGGTAGCGGGGCAGGGTGGGTTAACCCCTTAATGACTATAGCGGTTATTAACAGCTATGGTGATTAAGGGGTTAAGTCCACCCGCAACCACCCCCGCAATGCCTAAACACCAACCAAGGGCCAAATACCCCCTTCACCCACCCCCACTACCCACAATAAGCCTGGCACGGGTGGTTAACCCCTTCATTGCCTTAGCGGTTAGCCGCTATGGTAATGAAGTGGCTGTAAATGCCTTTTTCCTGCATCGGATGCATGCCGGGGGCTCCGGTGCTGGTATTAATGTGTATCAGCTCCGGAGACCCCCGGCATCAATCCCATGCAGGAAAAAGGCCAACATTTTTCTAAGTCCCCACTTATCACCGCTCATCGCCGCATCTCCCCATCAATCTGCCAACATTTTGTGGTGTATAGAATTGGGGATAAGATCGCCTTTTTAGGGCGGCGATAGGCGGCGATTGACGGCGATAGGCGAATCACGGCTACTAGAATCGCGCGAGTTTATGATCATTCCGAAAAGTGTCGATAAGTGGCTTATCGCCGCTCAATCGGCGATTTGATTTTGGTCATAAGATTTTTCGGCGATACAGGCCGTTATCGCCCACTTATCGAGGCTTTCTGAATATGAGTAGCCGTTTTGGCCGATAAGTGGTCGATAAGTGCCTTATCGACGCTTACTGAATAAGCCCCTATATCTTTACTATATGCACCTACATCCTGCAGGCACAAGATTGCTGTACAGTATATCAGGAGATTGCACACACCACGATCTCAATAGCATTTATATTTAATTGCTATTGCAACTGAACTAAGCACACCATGTTTGTATTGTATGAATGTATGTATTTTTATTTTATTAATTTATACAACAACAAGCTTAATAAACATTACATTCACAAGAAAAGCCAGACACCTCATGATATGGGACGGAGAGGACACTATCCTAAACAGTTTTTTTTCTCCTAGATAAATTAAGGGATACCTTATATAACCCCCCACCTGAAACTGAGTGCTCAATATCAGTCAATCACAATCTAGCTCCCTTCTTATCTAAGCACCAGCTATTCTGCCCAGATGCCTCTCTGACCAATGGGTGTACACCCCAAAAATGTTGGTTAGTAAGTGGGGCTGCTAGTTGAACTCTTTGTTGGGAAGTAAGTGGGGCTGCTAGTTGAACTATTTGGGCTACCTGTAGCTACGTACTTACTGTAGCACATTGTTCCCAGGTTGTAATAATTATAATACCACATACTGTAGCACAATAACTATTCAATATTTTCATAAATACCTTATGCATACAATGTACTGTAGTAAATGTTTTCTTCTTTTTGTGATTGTAACATTTGAAGTAAGTTTCTTAAGAAGGCAAGGTAAAAGTCAGCTCTGATTTAGAAGTTTTTATAATCCCTGTGAAATTGGCATGAAAACATAGAAATTGACAGTAGATAACGGCTGCTTAGTCTTGTCTGTTTATTTTTTCAACTTCTTGCAAAACCCTTTACTATTCTTATCTCTGGCTGTTTTCTTCAGTTAGGGTCACCTTGACCGTGCAATTTAGTTTAGTCTATTAACCTATATATCTCTTGAGGGATGCCACTCCATGCATTTCCTACACTGTGAACAAGAATTTTCTAACACAACTTGAGTCTTCATCTAAACCAACATGGATCCTTGTTATAGTATCTTTGTTTTGTATCTATTTCATTTTCCACTGTTTGTTAAATAGTCTGAACAGATGCACATTAACATACCTGACTCAAGTACAGTAATTATATATACACTAATACAAATATTGCTATGCAGATGCAATACACGCAAGAGCAAGTACTGAACAAAGCCATTAAGTAGTCGAAAAAAATCCAAAAGGGTACGGCATGTGTGTGTGTTCACATTTCATTCCAAAGGGCATTTATCAAAAAAATATGAAATTACTCAGTGAAGATTGAAATGTAAAATTGTGCTTAATCACATTTATTTGTTTTTTTGTCTTCTAAACAATATTCATGGTATTATCCTGATAAGAGTGAGTTTTTGTACAAAATAGTATGCACTTTGGCCCCTACATAATCTGTCAGAGAGGCATCTGAACTTAATTTATTTGGATTTAAGAGCCTAGATTCATACCCGGCAAAGAGAAGTCACTTTACACCATACTAGATAATAACCTTAGGCCTGGATTGATTAAAGTTTGATAAATCCGCTATAATGTTCTTTGTTATGGAAAAAAGAAATAATAGAATCATTTTTCTGATTTAACATCATATTCATTAAGAATAATATATGCACAATAGCCAGAAATTAATAATTTAATTTGCATATGGCAGTTTGGTGGTTATGCAAGATTACCTCAATAGTCACTATCGCAATTTGAATCGCCTGGAAAAAAAAATTAACATGCAAATACAAAACAAGGCTAACCTTCGGTAATGTACTGTACTATAAATCATTACATTATTTTATGGAAGGAAAAAAACCATGTAACCCCTTGAAACCTGAAGGGCTTCCAATGCATAGAAAAGGAAGCCTGCAGGCAATGAAGGGGTTAAAGGCCTACACAAACACCCTACCATTACACTAACTACCCTCCCCTCTTTTCATAGCAAATAGATTTAGAAGGCATTGCTTGGCAATGCCTTACTAAGACCAATGGTGAATAAGGGGTAGCACCAACCACCCTCCTGGGGCCCTAACCAATGTCCGCAGTATAGTGTAAAAAAAATAGTGTGTGTGCCGAGCACACAAATTTGAAGTGCATCTTCTTTGTCTTTGGTCACTGTTTTGTCACAGATATTGTATTTGTGATGGTGAAATTTTTAATTCAAATTCAAAACACAATGTCAGTGACAAAATGCAAAGAAGTTTGACTTAGAACACGCATGCTTGTCACACACCTCTGTTTTAGTTGTTTGCAACTAACTGTTTGTGTGTGTGTGCGTTTGTGTCTTTGTGTGTGTGCATGTGTGTGTGTGTGTGTGTGTGTGCATGTGCATCTGTGTGTGTGTGTGTGTGTGTGTGTGACTGTTTGTGCGTGTGTCTGTGTGTGTGTGCGTGTGTCTGTTTGTTTGCGTGTTTGTCTGTGTGTGGGTGTGGGTCTGTGTGTACAGTATGTGTACGTCTGTGGTGTGCCTCTGGTGCGTGTGACTCTGATGTCTTTGTGCGTAACTCTGGTGCCTCACGTGCCTCTGTTGACAAGCTGGGTTGCTGTTGCTCCTGCGCATGAGCGGCATGCCGAGCCGATGGCTGCTGCTCACGTTCACTCTGCCCGGCCACCACTACACATACGCTGAGTCCGGCCACCGCTGCGCATGTGCACCGAGCCCGGCCGCCACTGAGCATGTGCGCAAAGCTCGCCCGTCACTGCATTTATGCGAACCTGGGGGGTGACAATTGGATCATGTGCATGAGTAGTGTGCTGAGCCAGCAGTTGCTGTGCATGTGCGCCGAGCCCAGCCGCCACTGAACATGCGCGCTGAGCCCAGCTGACACTGCGCTTATGCGATTGTGTGGGGGAGGGTTGACTATTGGGTACTGTTGATGCGCTCTATGGCCCACAACCTCCTCTTCTGCACATATAGTGTAACTTCCGTGCGGCTTGAAATGGTGCTTTTTTGCGTATGTGTGAGTGCAACGGCTGCACATGATGGGCACGCGCCCTTTAGTAGCGTGACGTCATTTATGTTACTGTTTTTCGTTACAATGCAAGGATTTTTTCCCATGAAAAAACTGTATGTGCCAGTGTTGCAGGGTACATGCAATCACACATGCGGGTTCTCTTGATAAGGCTTATTTATTGAGCCTTAAAAACATACAGCACACAAAAACAAAATTGCTTCTCTTCAGCATACAAAAACAAAATAGCTTCTCTTCAGCATAGAAAACAAGGCAGCTTCTCTTCAGCATGCAGGACACACTTTTTTGTGAGGTCTTTTACTGGGGCTGCAACTTCCGAGTAGTTGGGGATGAACCGCCGATAGTACCCTGCTAAACCCAGCAGGGAGCGTACCTGCGTTTTTGTTTGGGGGGTCGGAACTTCTTTCAGGGCAATTACCTTGTCGGCTAGTGGCCTTACTTTTCCACCTCCCACTGCATACCCTAAGTATTTGGTTTCCGCCTTACCTAAGGCACATTTATTAGGGTTTGCTGTGAGCCCTACCTCTCTTACAGATTTGAGGACCGCTTTCAGCCTATTTAGGTGGGCCCGTCAGTGTTTACTATAAATGACAATGTCATCTAGGTAGGCTGCGGCATAAGCCCTATGGGGTCTCAGCACTTTATCCATGAGTCTCTGAAATGTGGCTGGGGCTCCATGCAGTCCAAATGGCATTGTCACAAACTGGTATAAACCCATGGGAGTGGCAAAGGCTTTTTTGCACTTGTACTTTTCCTCTAAAGGTATTTGCCAGTATCCTTTTGTTAAGTCCAGCGTGGATATATATTCCGCGTTACCAAGGGCGTCAATTAACTCGTCCACCCTTGGCATCGGATATGCGTCAAACTTGGATACCGCATTGACCTTTTCGGAGGTCCATATAAAATATTACCTTCCCATCGGGTTTAGGGACCATAACTAGTGGACTACACCACTCACTGCATGATTCCTCAATCACTCCTAAGTGTAACATTTCTTGTACCTCCTTCTCTACCAGGGCCCTACGACTTTCAGGCAACCTATAAGGACGGGAACGTACTTTTACCCCAGGTACTGTCTCTATCACATGTGAAATTAAATTAGTTTGCCCTGGTAAATCAGAAAAAACATAATGGAATTGTAACAAGTCCCCTTTTTTTTTCAGAGGACAACTGTCTACCCATTGGGATTTTATTGTCACCCACGATGTTCTCCCGTGGGGGCTGAGGACCCGGCTTGCAATAATGGTCCACCGTCAGTGAAAACCCAGTAACCGGCAACCCTTGCTATCTGTCCCCGTAAGGAAACCTGCAAAACTTCCAGCCTGAGCCTGATTTCATGTACAGATACCAGCAAGCTTGCATGTATCAAAAAGATTTCCAGCTTCATCAGCTGTCAACTACAGCAGGCCCACTGTCACCTGTCAACTACATGACACATGTATAATGGAGAGTACGGCACTCATTGCTCATCATCACCACCCATTTGGCAAAGTCTATAATGAAGGTAAATACAGTATCATTTCTTAAATTAACTACATGTATTACAGTACACTAAAGTGAGTGTGTTACGGTACTTACACTAGCTGCAGTTCAAGCTGCCGAATTTGATTCTTTTTTTAAAATAACAATACATTATGCACACAGACAAGTGATTAGTTACTGCAGATCGGTCCGTTTTCTTGTAATCAATCGCTTTGCTCATGGTTATTTAGTTCTATTATTTTATTCACAATTCTAGAAAATGTAGTCCAGCAATATGATTGGCTGGGCAGTTTCTACAGTAGATACTGAACAATTGGTGGACAGCTAGGCGCTTGCGTGTATGTCTCAAGGTTGTACTGTACCTTGTTGAAACGCATATGCATATCATCACATCCCCACCCCCCACCCACCTCGCACACAAAGTCTTTCTACAGTATCAAGACAACGGTAATGCAACCGCTTATCAACACCCCCCTTCTTGTAACCTTCTTGAAGGAACCATTATGTGAAATGTTATACGTTACTCACAGTACTGTATGTTTTATAAAATGTGACACAATGAAACAATGAAACAATTTTAAATATGCTACTGTTTTTATTTTTTTTGGAGTTAAAACATTATTTTATAAATTTTGAATAACAGAACAATCAATCAGCAGCAATAACGGAAATATATAATATTTTATTTTTCTTCATAAAAGAAACTTTGACATCAAGCGGAGAACGGCAAATTGAGGGATTTCGATGAACCTACAATATAATATCGCTTTTTTGAAACGTTGCTTGCGCATTGATGAATCTGATTTAAAAATCCAAATACTGGAGGCAACAATTTAGTGACAGCCTAATTTTTGATTAGGATAGAATAATTGTGAGCTTTTTAGAAAACCTTAAACAGAATGCTGCTGTTTTCATATTCAATACTTTTCTACATACAGTACTGTAATATAGTACACTTGCACGTTTAATTAACTCTTACTGTATAAGAAATCCCCAAAATAAAAAGTTATAATCTTTATTCTATACAGTACAGTATGTATTTATTGTACAGTATAGTATATGTATAGTGTTATTTAATTCTACACTAGTCATGTACTGTACGTACTTTATGAGGTGGGTGGCATAGTACTGTGATTTTTATTTGGGGGTGTGGGGTTCAAAACATTATGACATTTCTTTGAACTAATAATCCAGCATACAGCCCTCTCCCCCTCCCCTTCCCCTCCCCCCTCCAACCCACACACAAGACCAAACCATTCATTTGAAATTGGTGGCTTTGTGGCTTTGTTTAATAGTTTAATCTACCCGAGAATGTTCTCACATTTATGCGTGTATGTCTCATTGGAACCTTGTTGAAACGGAGACAGTATGCGTGTCATCACATTGAGGCGCCTGCGTGTATGTGAACAAGAGACACCACACACACCACACCTCCGAGCCATTCATTCAAATTCTTGTAGGCCCTTACTGTGGAATGAATCCTCCCCCAAACATATTCATTCGTACACAACGGTAATGCAAACGCTTATCAACACCCCCCACCCGTCCTCCCGAGCCAAATTCTTGAAGCCTTCTTGAGGGACTGAATGATTTTAAACAACCATTATGTGAAATGTTATACTTATGATTTATAAAAGGTGACACAATGAAACAATTTAAAACAATCAACTTTTTTTTTTTTTTGTAAAACAATATTTTATAACTTTTGAATCAAGCAGCAAAGTCCATCTCCATCAGTCTTTCCTTCCAGGGACGAGCATTTAGATGCCTCAAAATGCCATTGAAGTGTCTCTCACTGTTCTCATTGAATGATCGGTAATAGTAAAATACCGCTGCACTTCCGCAAAATTGCTCCGCTTAAATTTTCTGGCAGAGCCTTTTTGATTATATTCCCTTCGTAATTAACGTTGTGGGTCCACCCGCTGTAACTGATGTGGTTTTTGAAGATGTACAGGGCATATTTCTGGGCTATACCAGCACATGAAACCTTGTATTTCACCCTGACTTTCTGGGTCAGGTCACGCAAGGTGATGTCTGGCACTGTCTCAATGCAAGCGTGTGTGCTAGGAGCGGGTGTGCTTCTTGGGAGTGGGTGTGCGTTTGGCAGCGGGCAAGGCTAGGTGGTCTTGGAGGATGTTTTCCTCTTGTAATCGTGGCCTTATCGGGGATGTCATCTCCTGTCGTGGTCTTACGGGGGTTGTCATGTCATCCTCATCAATGACATACAGGCACACGTATTCTGCAGACGGAGGGTGTGCGCTTGGTAAGGACCCTTACTAGGAAACGTTTTTTCCTCAATAAAGATATAGAAGTAAGGAATTGGACCAGTTTAACTAATACAGAAGCAACTATTGCTCAAAATGATGAGGATTATATGCATTCAAAATTTAAACCGAAATCGAAATTCTTTCCCACTTTTGCAAAAGGTAACCACCTTGATGTGTTCTTTCAATTAATAACCAAAGATTTAGAAAAACTTGCAGATAATAAAAGCAAAACACATTATAATCTGACCAGAGCACAAAAAGAAGCATTAGATGAGTTAGCATCAGACACAGATATAGGGACTCATGCACTAAGCTCCGAAAAAATATTTTTATCAAGTGTTGCCGATAGGCATGATTTTGGCGATTTGCCCTCGCAGTATTCAGTAAGGACCGAATCCATGCCAATCCCTGCCGAATCTCTGCGAAAGCAAAACGCCGATGAGCCGGTGATAAATAAACCTGGCTCCCGATAACCTGCCGATAGGCCGTCCCCTGCCGATATGTGTTTGCAGCAGAGAGAGAGACCCGCTGGTCTCTCTGCGCAAACATCGGCACAATAAAAACATATCAAAACCACTTTTACTGATAGTGTACATGTGCAGGGGGTCTCCGGAGCTGAACCGCATTGGTTTCAGGTCCGGGGACCCCCTGCTTCCTGAGATACAGGCCCCTTTATGAGGTGCCGGTATCCCTCTGCATTTAAAGGTCCCAATCACGTGACCGTGGAATTTAAACAAAGCAGAGGGATACCGGCACCCCATAAATGTGCCTGTATCTCGGGAAGCAGGGGGTCCCCGGACCTAAAACCAAAGCGGTTCAGCTCCGGAGACCCTCTGCACATCTACACTATGAGTAAAACATAGATCAATAAACACTCATTCCTTACCTTTGTGGCTATGTGCTACGGTAACGAAGCAGCATGAATGTATTTTTAATAATAGTGTAATGTGAGCAGGGGGTCCCCTGAGCTGAACCACGTTGCTTTGTGGACCAGGGACCCCTGATTCCCGAGTTACAGGCCCCGGTATGTGTCATCGGGTGGCAGTGTCGCCGCCATCTTTATAGCATCCCACTCGCGCTGTGTCCGCTATAAATATGGCGGCGACACTGTAACCGATGCCCCAAACTGGGGCCTGTAACTCGGGAAGCAGGGGGTCTCTGAGCCACAAATCAATGCGGTTCAGCTCAGGGGACCCCCTGCTTCCGCACAATATTATTAAAATACATAAATGCTGCTTCATTACCATAGCGTATAGCCGCTAAGGCAATGAAGGGGTTAAGGCAGAATAGCATGTTTATTGGGGACATTTGCCCCCAATTAACATAGCAATAAACAACATACACCCCCTATGTATTTAAAATACATAAACAACAATAAATACATTAAATACATATAGCACTCACCCATTTCCGGCTACCATGATGAAGGCCATCCTCATCTTCATCCTGGCCATGCCCCCTCTGCTGCTGCAAAACAGACACAAGAATGAAAACATCCAATGTAATGTCCCCTAACCCCTTAATCACCATAGCGGTTATTAACCACTACAGTCATTAAGGGGTTAACCAACCCTCACCCACCACTCGGGATGCCTACATACCCTCCCACACTCACCCCCACCCTGTGAGGCCTAACCACCCTCACCCACTACCCACAAGGGAGGCCTACCCACATACCCTTGGGGCCAATACCCCCTCCCCCCACCCCCAGTACCCACAATAAAAACAATACACTGCCCCACAATAAACATCATTATATTTATTAAATACATTACCCACCCCCTGTGCCCCCCATAAATACATGATTTATCCTTTTACATACAGGGTTCATACCCCAGCCCCACGCGAGTCCCCGGTGGGCTGGCGGGGCACTTGACAGACCTACAGGGTACCCGCAACTTGTTTCACACAGGTTCTGGAGGCCTGTTGGATGGTCCCGCCTAGCACCATGGCCCCCAGGTGGTCTCCTTGGGTCACCGTGGGCCACAATTGGGTCCCCACGGTAGGCTCGTGGATGTCTGGGAGCCCCGGGTCAGACCCACAGGTGTCTGCGGGGCCTCGGGTGGTTCCCACGGGGGTCTGGGAAACTCACGAGTGCTCACTATGGTCCGCGGTGCCCCCACGGATGTGGGACAACCGCTTCATCCCCGCAGACTACGGGTCCTCTGTGCCCCCACAGATGTGAGGCCACCGCTTCATCCCCGCAGGTGTCACCCGTGGAACCACCAGCCTGATACCCGTGAGATACCTGAGGAGACCGCAGGTGGTCTCCAGAGGTCTCACGCAGAACCAAGTAACCAACCCTGAATGTAAAAAAAATAAACCTGGCCTATACATTCAATACATACATCCCCCACCCCAACACCTACAGTACAATAATGTGCATAATAACTATTATCCAGATAGGGATAATAGATTATTTGCCCATTATTAAACACATTAACTAGCATATTCAAATAAATAAAGTAATACTGACCTCATCAATAAGAAGCCCCCGTCGCCAGCAACATCCTTGTCTTTCGTTGCCCACAAAATACATAGCCAATACAAAGCCAATAAATTGCAATTACATTCAGATATCAATTAACCCCTTAAACACCTTATCGGATAATAACCGCAAAGGTAATTAAGGGGTTAAGCCACACTGGCCCGATACCCACCCTTCACCCATTCATTTGTACAGTGGCTTCATCATGCAACTATATATATATATATATATATATATATATATATATATATATATATATATATATATATATATATATATATATATATATATATATATATATACACACACATGATGAACCAATATTCAAATAAATGTAGAAGGGTTATCAAAAACATGCTGTACTACAAATACCACTTCTCCATATAGACACACTACAATACAATACATTACCTTTAATAATCTAATCTGATCTTTCAATCAAAATCCTCAAATGCCAATCAAAAACCTCAAATGCCACTCAAAACATTGCATTTACATTGTATATATGAAGCATACAATCTATGCACCATATACATTCTGCAAATGAATGTTAACAATAACATATTCAAAACAAAATACCAATACATCCAAACAAGTATACTATTTAAACCAATCCAGTAAACATAAATCAATTAGCATTTGTCAGGGTCTCCT
Source organism: Ascaphus truei (assembly GCF_040206685.1). Lineage (NCBI taxonomy): Eukaryota > Metazoa > Chordata > Amphibia > Anura > Ascaphidae > Ascaphus > Ascaphus truei. The sequence continues at coordinate 199,956,457 of NC_134486.1, read as the reverse complement.
AGACCTCCTGCCTAGCCATAGTTCTTCTTTGTCCACTGGGTGTGCTGCTGTCTTCTGTTTCCTCTGGGCTCCTCTGTCTGTCTGTCTTCTTGTTGCTCCTGTCTCTGTCCTTTATAGCTTCTGCTTCCTGGTTGGTTCAATTGCCTTTGCTTCAAGTCAGACTCCTATGCACATGCCTGTCTTTGATTCCTGATCTGTTCCTGTACCTGTACCTGTATTTGTAGTCTGTTCACAGTAAAGGCCCTTGCTAGTAATCTGGCTTGTCCCTGTTTGTTCCTTCTCCCCGGTCTCAGTCCCTGCTCCCCGGTCTCAGTCCCTGCTCCCCGTTCTCAGTCCCTGCTCCCGGACCTGTCCTGCCCCGCCTGTCCTGTTCCGGTCTCCTCATTGCCGACCTCTGCTTGTTGCCTGACTTCGCTACCTGCTGCCTGCCTCGGACCCCTGCTTGTTGCCTGACTTCGCTTCCTGCCGCCTGCCTCGGACCCCTGCTTGTGACCCCTACTACGCTCGTGCTGTTCCGGCCACCAAGATCCTACCCGCCACAGGAGTCTCCCGTGACAGAAAGCAAAGGCCACTTCTGGATCTCGCTGGAACAGATTCTTCTTCTGCCTGCACCCTTTCCTGCCTGCTGCAGCAGACCACATCCGCATGGTTGAAGATAAGTACTTTCATTTCTTTTTTGGAAATCCAAGTTGGGATCTTGAAAGGTTTTTTTTTGCTGCTAAGTGTTCTGCAAGAAGTATTGCGTTCATAACGAAAAAACATTTTTGCTGAGACTAGAACTGTTGCTGCAGAGACTAGTGCACCTTTCTTTGAGATTTTTCTTTTGTGCAGTGCCTGGGTTAACCCTTGCAGTACCTGTTGCCACCTTTTTAGACTCTGACTTTTCATTCCCTGAACAAGGCTTGTCTCTGCATCCCTGGTTGGACCACTGCTGTTCACAGGGTTCCCGTTTCAAAAGACAAGAGTGCTTCCATTATTTTGTTACTGCTTACTGTGATTTTTTTCTTGCAATCTGTAGTTCTTCCTATGATTGGTTCTAAGGTTTCAGGTTTACCTGCAAGTTCCCCTAAAGTGTGTTTTCTCTGTAACCTATGAGGTTCTCTCTGTCTGTCTGATATCCCTACACCTGATTTCTAAAGTTTCAGATATAACTACAGGTTTCTCTGTCTATGTTTTTTCCTTGCATTTATAAATCTCCGTGATTGATGCTAAAGTCTCAAAAGGTCAGCTCTCCTATCTTGTGTCTCTCTGTGTCTAATATTCCTGTTGTTCATTCTAATGCTTCTGCTTTAAAAACATATTTCCTCTTTACTGGTTTCTTGGGAAGTGTGGTTTCCCCATGTCTGAAATTATGGCTCCCACTCAAACAGTCTTGAGCAGTAAATGTGAACACAGTACCACTGATTCTTCAGAACTTCTCAAAGCAAGGAAATAGAAGAAAAAGAAGGGAGGCATTACTGTGGAAGTTGCAGAAGGAATTAAGAATGAAAATTTAACCTCAGAGTCTGCATTTGATGAAAGAGATATGCTGCAGCTTAAGACAACACACAGACGTATCCCAAGAATAGTGGAAGAAAAGAAAGATGCCCCTACTCAGACGCTTCAAGCTGCACAGAAAGCTATTGATTGTCTTTATGGACGTTTAGATAAGGAGCAAGAAGCCAACGCTGCACTACAAAGCTGTCTATCCTCAGCAATTGCTAAGTGTGTTCTTCAGGAGAAAGAAAAAGAGCAGTTGGAGAGTGACCTTGATGTCATGTCAGGTGAGCTGGAGAAGGCATATACTGATGCAGCTGAGAATCGGCGCCACGCATCTAAAAGTAACGAATTCCTGGAAATCTCTATGAAGGAAATTGACAGGCTTAATACAGAGCTTAAAGTCTCCCAGGAGGAGATTTGCTACTTCAAAAAAGAGATGGAAGTCGTTCGGGAGGAGAGATGCTACTTGAAAACAGAGATACGTTCTATGAGAGACGCCTCCGAAGAGTTAAATAGTAGGTTTGAAACTATAAACCAAATGAGTAAGAACTTCTCTGTCCAAGCCAGTGAAGGAGATAAAAGACTCCATGAATCAGAAGAGGAGAAGAGACTATTGATAGAAGAAAAGTCAAGGATGCATTTAGCGCTGGAAAAAGCAGAGGGTGACTGGGAAAAAGAAAAATATCAGTTGGAGAATGACAGGTTGATCTTGTCAAGTAAGCTGGAGAAGGCCTACGCTGATTCTGCCCAGTACCAGACTTTCATGGCTCAAGTTGATGAAGCACTGGAAGCATCTCAGAAAGAGGTTCACAGGCTTACTACAGAGCTGGAAGCCTCTAAGGAGAAGAGTTGCCACTTCAACACAGAACTATGTTCATTGAGAGAAATCTTCGAAGGGTTAAATATCAGTTTTGAAACTGTAACCCAAGAGTGCAAGAATCTCTATGTCCAAGTCAGGGAAGGAGATAAGAAACTCCATGAATTAGGAGAGGAGAAGAAACAGTTGGCCCAGGAAAAGTTAGACGTACAAACAGCACTGCAGAATGCAAAGAGAGTGCTGCAAGAAGAACGTATCTCTCTGGAGCGGCGCACACAAGCAGAAAATATGCTGCAGAGTCAGCTGCGAGAACTGCGTACACATCTGCAGGACACCAAGGAGAAATGGGTGAATGCTGAAGAAATGCAGCAAGTTCTACAGGAAGAAAGTTTCCAGACTGCCTACAAAATAAAGATGCTGCAAGATTATTTGAGTTCCCAGTGTGTCCCCAAAGAACAGCATGAGGAGCTGAAGGCCACACTGAGCATAACCAGAGCCTCGCTGGAGGAAGAGCTAAAGCTAGCAGCTGAACACACATCTCAGCAGCTCACAGCGCTGCAGGCGCAGATCGCTGAGCTCAAGACACAGCTTGCCAAAAAGGAGGAGAGAGAGAAGGTGTCCGTCTGTCAAGTGGCTGGCCTGACACAGCGCAATGAGGTCAAAATGGCCGATGCCTGCAAATTATTGGACCACACAGCCCTTGATAAGGTCCGGCTGGAGCTGTACAATGCCCGGGAGGAGTACTGGCAGCTGCAGATCAGAAATGCGCTGAAAAGCTGAGCTGAAAACTCAAATAGCTGGTCTTAATGAGAATTTAGGTGATACCACGAAACGGCAGTCACAAAAGGAGACCATGGAGCGTGAATTCTATGTTCCCACTTACCCATGTGAAAAGTCTGCACCAGTCCTTGATGCCCACATTCCTGATGTCCATGCCTCTGCAATAGAGTTGAACGTATCCATTGGGAAGTTCCAGATTCCAAAACTAAAAGAGATATATTGGTCACAAAAGGAGACCACGGAAAGTGAATATGTCCCCTCTGCCGCATGTGAAGAGCCTGATGTATCTGTTCCTGATGCCCCTGCTATGACGTTAGACGGATCCCTGGTGAAGTTCCTTGCTATGCGTAATGTTCTTGATGCTGATGCCAACGCTCTTGTGATGAGGATAAATGCACATCTCACAGATTTCCCATCAGCACTTGACGTACACATTAAGTTGGCCTTCCATCAAGGTTTCCCTGAAGAGCCTGGAGGATCGTCCGGAGAACGCTCTTGAGAGGGGGGAGTAATGTCAGGATCTCCTAGACCTCCTGCCTAGCCATAGTTCTTCTTTGTCCACTGGGTGTGCTGCTGTCTTCTGTTTCCTCTGGGCTCCTCTGTCTGTCTGTCTTCTTGTTGCTCCTGTCTCTGTCCTTTATAGCTTCTGCTTCCTGGTTGGTTCAATTGCCTTTGCTTCAAGTCAGACTCCTATGCACATGCCTGTCTTTGATTCCTGATCTGTTCCTGTACCTGTACCTGTATTTGTAGTCTGTTCACAGTAAAGGCCCTTGCTAGTAATCTGGCTTGTCCCTGTTTGTTCCTTCTCCCCGGTCTCAGTCCCTGCTCCCCGGTCTCAGTCCCTGCTCCCCGTTCTCAGTCCCTGCTCCCGGACCTGTCCTGCCCCGCCTGTCCTGTTCCGGTCTCCTCGTTGCCGACCTCTGCTTGTTGCCTGACTTCGCTACCTGCCACCTGCCTCGGACCCCTGCTTATTGCCTGACTTCGCTACCTGCCGCCTGCCTCGGACCCCTGCTTGTGACCCCTACTACGCTCGTGCTGTTCCGGCCACCGAGATCCTACCCGCCACAGGAGTCTCCCGTGACAGCATTCATTAATTACATCCCTAAACAATTTACATTCCATCCCTAACAATTAAACAATTAACTAATTCAAGCGTTGAACAGAACAAGTTATCGTGTGAAAAAATATAAGTACCAACAAGAATACAATATACAAAAGCAAGCCTCACCCTGACCTAAAGTACACCATACAATAGCAACAATTACATCTATCTAATTTTAAAATAAATTATACACACATTTATGCATAGCAGCATAGCCAAATTAATTTAAAACACAGCAAATAAAGCTTTTAAAACAATATCATTTCTTACCCTGTATGTATATATCGATCTAGACATACATACATACATAATACAGTGGCAAGAAATGATATACCAAAAATAAATAAATACACATGTTAAAAAAGCTTTAAAAAAAGTAACAAGTTAAATAAAATACATTTCTTTAGTTCACTTACCATTACTTGACCCACTCACCGACTCCTGTTGAACAGCTTACTCTCGAACCAATCCACCAGGCACAGGAACCCATAAAATAACAAACCATAAAATAATAAACATTAAAATAAAAATCCAAAACAATCCACGGGTCTTCTATTTGTAATCCATCTTCATCTGTATTCTTCTTTCTTCTATTTGCGGCTCTCTTCCGGGGTCTTCTTGTCTTCTACAGCCACGCCCATGTCTTCTTCTTCTTTAGGAGGTCTTTCCTCCTCGACGTCTGGCTTCAAAATGAGACGACATAGGCTTTTAAAGGCCTATGACGTCACTTTTTCATCATGGTTCCCACGGCCCTGATTGGGCCGTGAAAAACATGTGTTTTGGCCAAAAAAAAAAATGATGACGTCACTTAAAGGCAATGAAAGCACAGCCAATCAGAATGGCTTTGCTTCAATTGCCTTTAAGATGACGTCATTAAAAGAAACATGGCAGTCCTCACATGGTACGGTAGCCAATCAGAGTGTGGGAAGTCTGAATATTCACCCCCTTCCCCCCCCCCTTCTCCCCACCTTTGGAGAACACATTATCCATTCAGGTCTCCAATATTCATATTGGTGTTGATGTAAATATCATTATTAATATTAATCACTCTTTCAATGATCGAGAATTGTATAACTACTGTTGCCGTTCATGTTTCAATTTCCATTATGAATTGTGTTGGTGTTAGTAATATTAACATTTTCTATTTATATTGATTAGGAATTAATTGAACTTCCCATATAAATGTACTGACTATATGCTTATGAATTTATTTGAACATCAAGATTCATGTTATTGGAAATAATTATTACCCCTTGCTAGTACTTGTTTTTAATCAAACATTTTTTTTGCTATCCACAGCTATCCACAGTTACAAATATAGATAATCAAATAATCTTCTCTATATACTACTATATTTATATATATATATATATGTCATCTATTGTTCAAGACATAGATTAAATTAATTAATTAACATCTACTGTTAGCATAGCTATATGTGGATCGCAAGATGAATTTACTTTGTTTTTAATCCTTTGTATTTCTACTGCGCATGACACTGATGCCTCTGTATGCCGCACGAGCGCCCTCCAGCCAGGGACTCAGTTTCCCATCATGCTGTTCGCAGCATACTGGTAGTTCATTGGCTGGGTGACGTCACGTCCGGTCTACATCCGGTATATCAGAGCTCAACAGACACGGGTATGTTACTCTTTGAAAAAGCCCAATTGCTGGGTGAAACGCGTTAGAGGTGCAGGGGTATGTCTCCCCTCCACTTTTAACCATTTTTCAATAAAGGTTTTTGTATGCAGCACAGTCCAGCCTCAGAAACTTCCTTCCTGCATTTGTCACATGGTATACTAGAGCCAATCATACATCCGCCGGCCTACCGTGGGGACCCAATTGTGGCCCATGGTGACCCAAGGAGACCACCTGGGGGAAATAGCACTTGGCGGGACCCACCAACAGGCCTCCAGAACCTGTGTGAAACAAGGTGCTGGAACCCTGTAGGTCTGTCAGGTGCCCCGCCAGCCCGCCGGGGACTCACGTGTATTGTTTTTATTGTTGGTACTGGGGGTGGGGGGAGTGGGTTTTGGCCCCAAGAGTATCTGGGTAGGCCTACCTTGTGGGTAGTGGGTGAGGGTGGTTAGACCTCACGGGGTGGGGGGTTAGTGTGGGAGGGTATGTAGGCATCCCGAGTGGTGGGTGAGGGTGGGTTAACCCCTTAATAACTGTAGCGGTTAATAACCGCTATGGTGATTAAGGGGTTAGGGGACATTACATTGGATGTTTTCATTCTTGTGTCTGTTTTGCTGCAGCGGAGAGGGCATGGGCAGGATGAAGATGAGGATGGCCTTCATCTTGGCAGCCGGACATGGGTGAGTACTATATGTATTTAATGTATTGATTGGTGTTTATGTATTTAAAATGGGCACATTGACTATTATCCATTTGTGGATAATATTAATTGTGGCCATTACTGTACTGTATGTGTTAAGGGGGGGTTATTTATTTAGAAGTATGTATGTTTTGTGACATTAATTTGGGGGGGGCACATAGTTGTTACTGCAGGCCTGTGGGTAACACCCGAGGGCCCCCGCCGGCCTATAGTATCATTGATGTGCATATATGTGTATGTTAGGGTTTATAGGGGTTGTTGGGGTACTATATATATATATATATATATATATATAATCAAAAAAAAAAAAATGATACCGTTCTGTATCATCTATTTATTTTTTGATTATTGAAGCTCGGCTATCACGGTACTGATACCTCTACATGTATATATATTTATATATATTTATTTAATTTTAATTATTTATTTATTAATTTAGATATATTTATTTATTTAGTGTGGGGCTGTTGTGTGTAATTTTTTTTTATTGTGGGTAGCGGGTGTGGGTGAAGAGGGTATTAGCCCCATCGGTGATTATTTAGGGCTTGCGGGTGGGTTACATAGTTACATAGTTACATAGTAGATGAGGTTGAAAAAAGACGTACGTCCATCAACCTATGCTAAATTTAGACAAAAGATACTTTATTCTATATCTATACATACTTATTGATCCAGAGGAAGGCAAACAAAAAACCCCATTAAGGGGAAAAATTAATTCCTTCCTGACTCCAAGAATTGGCAATCGGATTTATCCCTGGATCAACATCCTTCCCATGTATACTTATTTGGTATATCCCTGCATACCTTTCCCATCTAAAAGATGTCCAACCTTTTTTTGAACAAATCTATTGTATCTGCCATCACAGTCTCCATGGGTAATGAATTCCACATTTTAACTGCCCTTACTGTAAAGAACCCTTTCCTTTGTTGCTGGTGAAATTTCCTTTCCTCCAACCTTAAGGGATGGCCCCGAGTCCTTTGTACTGCCCGTGGGATGAATAGTTCTTTTGAAAGCTCCTTGTATTGTCTCTGAATATATTTGGATATAGTTATCATATCCCCTCTTAGACGCCTCTTTTCTAATGTAAATAAATCTAATTTAGCTAGCCTCTCCTCATAAGTTAGAATGTCCATCCCCTTTATTAATTTGGTGGCTCTTCTCTGCACTCTCTCTAGTTCCATAATGTCTTTTCTTAGGATTGGTGCCCAAAATTGTACTCCATATTCAAAGTGTGGTCTTACTAATGCTTTGTAAGGGGGCATAATTATGTTTACTTCTCTTCCATCCATTGCCCGTTTGATGCAAGATAAGATCTTGTTTGCCTTTGCAGCTACTGCATGACATTGGGCACTATTGCTAAGCCTGCTGTCTACAAGCACTCCTAAATCCTTCTCCATCAAGGATTCCCCCAATATATCTCCATTTAATTTGTAAGTCGCCTTTTTATTCTTGCATCCCAAATGCATAACCTTACATTTATCTGTATTAAACCTCATTTGCCATTTACCTGCCCACGTTTCCAGTCTCTCCAAGTCCTTCTGAAGAGAAATTACATCCTGCTCTGATTCTATTACCTTACACAATTTAGTATCATCAGCAAAGATGGAGACTTTGCTCTCGATCCCAACTTCAAGGTCAATAATAAACAAGTTAAAAAGCAGGGGTCCCAGTACCGATCCTTGAGGTACTCCACTCACGACTTTAGCCCAACCTGAAAAAGTTCCATTTATGACAACCCTCTGTTGTCTATCCTTTAACCAGTTTTCAATCCAGGTGCATAAATTATTACTGAGTCCAATTTTCTTTATTTTGTACACCAACCTCTGGTGTGAAACCGTATCAAAAGCCTTTGCAAAATCTAAGTAGACCACATCAACTGCATTACCCTGGTCTAAATTCCTACTTACCTCCTCAAAGAAACAAATAAGGTTAGTTTGGCAAGATCTATCCTTCATAAATCCATGCTGACTATTACTAATAATTTTGTTTTCCATTAGGTATTCCTGAATATTATCCCGTATTAAACCTTCAAGTAGTTTCCCTACTATTGAAGTCAGGCTTACAGGTCTGTAATTCCCCGGGTGTGATCTAGCTCCCTTTTTAAATATAGGCACCACTTCTGCTTTACGCCAATCTTGTGGTACTGTGCCTTTGGAAATGGAGTCCTTGAATATTAAATATAATGGTTTTGCTATTACTGATCTTATCTCCTTGAGAACTCTTGGATGTATGCCATCGGGCCAGGTGCCTTATTTACTTTAATTTTTTCAAGTCGCTTATGAACTTCTTCCTCAGTTAACCAATTGGTCATTAATATGGAGGTTGTGGCTTCCTCCTGTGGCGCTACTATTGAACTTGATTCTTCCCTGGTAAACACAGAGGCAAAGAATTTGTTTAATACCTCTGCTTTTTCCTTATCGCCAATAATCTGCCTACCCATCTCACACTGAAAGGATCCTATATTTTCTTTTCTCATTTTTTTGTTATTAAGGTACTTAAAGAACTTTTTAGGGTTGACCTTACTTTCTATTGCAATCCTTTTTTCATTATCCATTTTTGCTAATTGAATTGCCCTTTTGCAATTTTGTTACATTCCTTATAATTCTGATACGATGTCTCTGTCCTTTCTGACTTAAAGAATCTAAACGCCTTCCTCTTCTTGTCCATTTCCTCCCCTACCTGTTTATTTAGCCACATTAGTTTTGACTTATTTCTTTTATACTTATTACCCAAGGGTATACACTGATAAGTGTGCTTTTCTAACAATGTTTTAAAGACTGCCCTTTTATCTTCTACATTTTTTCCCTAAAAAACATCATCCCATTGTATTACTACTAGATTAGACCTCTACAGTTTAAAGTCTTTGTTGAGCCCAAGTGATCTGTTTTTTGATAATTTATTTCTAATGAGACCATGTTATGATCACTGTTACCCAAATGTTCCAGGACTTGAATATTTGTTATTACTTCTACATTGTTTGATATGACCATATCCAGAACTGCCCCTCTCCTGGTTGGTTCCTCAATAATTTGGGTCATATAATTATCTTTAAGCACCCCCAAAAACCTGTTTCCTTTTGTTGTAACGCTAATCTCATTGCCCCAGTCTATGTCTGGATAATTAAAATTCCCCATTATGCATACATGACCCAGTTTTGATGCCTTCTCCATTTGCAAATGTATTTTAGCTTCCTCAATCTCACATATATTTGGTGGTTTGTAGCTTATTCCCACAAACATTTTCTTTATACTTTTACCTCCACTGCTAATTTCTATCCACAAGGTCTCTACATTTTCATCATTCCCTTCATAGACATCATCCCTTGTAATAGGTTTTAGATCTGGTTTAACATATAGACATACTCCACCTCCCCATCTATTTGTTCGATCCTTCCGAAAAAGAGAATACCCCTTTAAATTAACTGTCCAGTCATGAGTTTCATCCCACCATGTTTCAGCAATGCCTATGATATCATACTGCTTCCTTGTAGCTATTAATTCAAGCTCCCCCATTTTATCTGTCAGGCTTCTTGCATTAGCAAGCATGCATTTAAGTTTATTTTCAGCCTGTACTATTATCTTATCTGCTCCTTCCTTTCTGCTCCCACTTGGTTTAGTCTTTAGAAGTTTTCTAGTATTACCTCTATTTACTATGGGTATCTCACTGCTTGTCAAACTTGCACTTGCCTCCATTCTACCTCCATACCACCTTGTATCCTCATCTATTCCATTTAGTTAATTATCTGGTTCATTCCCCTCCCCCTCCATCCTAGTTTAAAATCTCCTCCTACCTTTTTAGCATTCTCCCTCCTAGCACAGAAGATCCCTGTTCATTGAGGTGCAATCCGTCCCTAGAATATAGATGGCACCTCTCAGAAAAGGAGTCCCAGTGCTCTAAAAACCCAAACCCCTCCTACACCACTTTCTTAGCCATGCATTAATCTCCCTGATCTCTGACTGTCTCCCTGCAGTAGCGCATGGCACTGGTAGTATTTCAGAAAATACTACCTTGGAGGTCCTTGCCTTAAGCTTTTGGCCTAGATCCCTGTAATCATTTTTTAGGACCCTCCATCTTTCTCTAACTTTGTCATTGGTGCCAACATGTACCAAGACCGCCGGGTCAATCCCAGCCCCCCCCAACAATCTGTCTACCCGATCCACAATGTGCCGAACCCGAGCACCCGGGAGACAACAAACTGTTCGGTTCATGCGGTCCTGGCAACAGATTACCCTATCTACCTTCCTAATAATGGAGTCCCCTACCACCACAATCTTTCTTTGCATCTGAGCATCCTGAGTCCCCACTGTGCTGGAGGAACTATTCCCCTAGCTGCTAGAGGAATTAGTCTCCCCAGCCTTGCCATTTCTGCTCCAACATTCCCAATATCTTCACTCAACATGGCAAATCTATTGGGATGTGTCAGCTCAGAAACGACCTGCTTCTCCCTATTGCCCCTGCTTCCCCTTCTAACTGTCACCTAGCTACCTACCTGCTCCTCACTAACAGCAACTAAGCTACCTACTTGCTCTACACTAAAAGCGCCACCATCTGCACCACTAGTCGAAGTAAGGGCCTGCTCAGTGAGCTCTAATTCCCTTTCAAGATTGCCAATGTCCCTCAATATTGCAAGTTGCCTCTTCAGATCAGCAATCTCTGATTCTAAAGAGACCACCTGCTCACACTTCTCACAGCGGTATGCTCCTTGGAACAGCTGCTCCAAGTGCACATAAGGTAGCGGGATGCGGGATGCCTTAACCCATTCATAACCATAGCGGTATTAACTGCTACGGTCGTGAAGGGGTTAAGTGCACCCGCAACCCCCCCACAAGCCCTAAACAAACAACAAGGGCCAAAGACCCCCTTCACCCACACCCGCTACCCACAATAAAGCTGGCACGGTGGGTTAACCCCTTCATTGCCTTAGCGGTTAGCCGCTAAGGTAATGAAGTGGGCTGTACATGCATTTTACCTGCCTCGGATGCATGGGCTCAGGTGCTGGTATCAGCTCCGGAGACCCCCGGCATCAATCACAGACAGGAAAAAGGCCAGAATTTTTCTAAGTGTCGCCCTTGCCGATGCTTCTCCCCACCGACCCGGCAACTTTGAGTTGGCGGGACGATTTGCCGAAAAAATGGCTTTTCGGGACTGCCAATCAGCTCCGATCAGCACCGAAAACAGGATCGGGGCTTCTAGAATACAGCCGATTTAAAAAAAATGCCGAAAGGTGCCGAAAAGTGGCTTATCGGCAGCCGCCTGCCGATAATTTTTTATCGGGGACAAAAAATGCCGATTTGGCCAAATTATCGGCGCTTACTGCATACCAAAGGCATTTTGTGCCGATAAAAATCTTTTTGACGCTTTGTGCATAGAGCCCATAGTCATTAAACAGACAGACAAAGGGGGAGGAGTGGTCGTGATGGACCGAAGTTACTATATGAAAGAATCAGAACGCATTTTGCGTGACCATATGACTTATAAAAAATTAGGGTCTAATACTACAGGAACTTTTATTAAAGAACTCAAAGTGTTATTAGAAGAAGGGAAGAGAATGGGGATACTAAATGAAAATGAATATACATTTCTGTTAGTTGAACATGAAAAAAAAGATTGGTGCAAATAGCGCTAAAAGCTAAACAATATATATAGTGTGTGGTGAAAGCTAATAATCTAACACTCAAATATACCCAGTAATAACTGGGCAAGGCTGCCAGGAATAATTGACCCAAAACGAAGTCAAACAGAACCACAACAAAAACAATACAAACCGGCGCCTACAAATGTGTCAAAAATCAGTCTGATTGAAGTCCAAGTGAAATAACTATTTCAATGATGCACTTGAACTTCTGTGATTCCAAACTTTAATGAGTCCACTGCCACTTGACTCGTGATATGTGGAATAAAGAAAAAAGATAATAGTGTAATACAGTAGATCAAACAAACATGTACCACAAACACAGGACAAACACCACTAACAACAATAGACAATAGAAAGCAAGGCTGAAAAAGAAGAGTTAATTTAATCCAAAATAAAACACATAATTGACAAATAAAAACAATGAACAGGCAACTGGTCCGGTTGATGTAAAACTGGAATCCTACTCACAAGAGACTGTGAGGAAAATCACAGTGAATGGCAGTCTTTGGAAGCAGCTTGTCCTCCACTTGTGTCTGACTCCGTTTGACTCCGTTTTCAGACACTCCCACACGCTCCCGGATCTAAACGTCCTTAGTTGGAGGTGTGCTGGGATCTTGCTTCTACTGCTGCCGAACACTGCACCTTACTGCGTCGCCTGCGACTGTTTACAATGACGCACTCTTACACTCTGACCCTACGTGTTTCGTGCACTTCATCAGGGTTACCATAGCACTGGAATGTGGATGTACTTATACCTATTACTAGTGAATCGGATTGCAGCAAATCTCAAATTTCCAATCCTTACTACAGGCGTGCTAATTGGCTCAATTCACTGCCCATCAAATCCAGTGCTAGAGAGAAAGCCTAGCTTTTAACACATAAAAAGAAAAACCTTAAAACATAATAATACATAAAGATTCATAAAAAAACACACCCAACAATAACATGCATCATAAATGAACATAGAACAAGCATAAAAATAAGCATAAAAATGCCAAATACATAAATATATATATAAAAACATGAACATTACTAATACCCACATTTTAAACATACAGTGACAATTATATAGTTTATGAGGAACCATACTGAAACCAACCTTAGTTTAAAAAGAATATATATTGATTATAAAACACCTTTTTGTTCGATACTTCACATGTACCTTAGTATAATGCGTGCACCTCAACCTAATGCTGGGAATTTGCACAACACTGCAAATATATAGTGTTTTATTTTAAAAAGTTTTTATTTAAAAAAAAAAAAAAGTTTTGTATTTTTAAAAACACTCCCAGCTCAAAATCAATATTCAGGCCATTTGGAGAGAGGGTTTTCAACGGCCATTTGGAGAGAGGGTTTTCAACTTGTAGTTCCAATAGGCTTCACTAAGCCGGTCCCCCGCTCTCCAACTGGCCGGCACCAGTTCAATAGCCTGACATTTCAACCCTACCGGATTTTGATTATGGTGGGTATAGAAATGATGGGATACACTATGGGCCTCATTCAGAGAGGGTTGATAAAAATTATCACCAGGGCATTTAAAATGATGTTTTTTTGGGTGTTTCTATCACGGTATTCAGAAAGCCTTCATTACCTGTCATAGCAAAATTCACAAAACGGGTGATAAGCCGGTGATCTGATGAACGACCCTCTGAAAAGGCCTTACCCGGCGAGTTGTATCTGCTGCAGAGAGAGCTGCTCTGAGAGAGCCGTCTCTCCCTGTGCAAATATCTCCCAAAATTTCTGTGTATAAATTTTAATTTTGTTAATAGTTTAGATGAGCAGGGGTCTCCTGAGCTGAACCGCATTGGTTTCAGCCTCAAGAACCCCCTACTTCCCGAGATACAGGCCCCGTTATGGGGTGCCGGTATCTCCTGTGCATTTTATTCCCATGGTCACGTGACGCGGACATTTAAATGCATAGGAGATACTGGCCCCCCGTAACGGGGCCTGTATCTCGGGAAGTAGGGGGTCCCTGAGGCTATCCGCTATGGTAATGAAGTTTAATGTAAATGCATTTTTATTGCACAGGATTAATGCCGGGGGTCTCTGGTGCTAATATTAATGGATATCAGCTCCAGAGATTCCCAGCATCAATCCTATGCAGGAAAAATGCATTTTTTTTCTAAGTCCAATCTCGCCGCTTCTCTGCAGGTTTCCAACACCTTTAATCCCAATTGATTAAACCCAATCGATTGTATTATGATTCAATTGTTACTATATACAAGTTTATATCAAATTTATATGTATTATGAATCCATTTATCTTTATACTTTATTTGGTATTCATACTCTAATTGCATTACCATCAATTTTTATGCATATATTTGATTGTATAATGATAAAATAAAGTACCGAATTATAAGTGCTATGGACAGACTGGTAACACTATGTTATATCAGTTACACTATAAAATATTCATCCTCAAGTCTGTAAATGGTTAAGAATATGATCTGAAACACATGAATCCATATCAATACCTTAGGAGTATAACCTACATACAATTGTATAGGAAAAGGCATATATACTAATTATTCATTATATGTTGATATAGTAAGGGAATATATTGACTAAACTATGATGTATGTTGGTTATTAAATCTATTGTAAAATCTTGGTTATGGATATGTGGATTCATGTGTTTCACAACCCAATGAATAAATAAATATTTTTTTTAAACTGTAACGATCAACGTTTTCTTCTCTAAACCTTGCTTGTATATTTTATTTTTCTTTAAACTTGCTTGTGTTTTTTTTATTGATTTTATCCGTATTATATGTTTGCATTTGTATTTCTAGTTAATAATTCTTATGTTCTAATGGATTAATAAAGTTGTTTAAAGTCGTGTTAGGTTTGTTTAGGTTTAGATTGTTAATAAAGTTTGTTATATTTCTTGACGCGCTGACGTCACCACGACACCCGCCGTGGAGCGTGATACTTGTGACGCGCTCTGGCAACAGGACGCATCGCAGGTGATACAGCTTAGCGACGGGTTAATGGGACGCTTGGCGGGAAAAGGAGACTATATTAGGTAAGGGGGAATATTAGATCATTGTACACCTTGATAAAGAGCGCACGCTCGAAACATGTCGGTGGGGGCCTGAGGGCTCTATTTTTTCTGTACCATGCTCTGACCCAAATAAACCTCTTATTTTGGGACACACTCTCTAGCGATTGTTTTTTCATGTAGCTGTGCTCCAATTCTCCTTCCTGGATATCTGCTCCAACACCTTTAAGCCAACTTTTTATGGTGTGAGAATTTTGTGATAAAATCACCATTCTAGAGCGGTGATAGGCGTTCATAGCCAAATCACTGCTACTAGAATTGCACGAGTTTATGAACATGCCGAAAAGTGGTGATAAGTGGCTTATCACCGCTGCCTCTGTGATTTTTTTTATGACCATTTTTTTTTTAGCAATTAGGTCCTTATTCAGAGAAGGTTCATAAAAAAAATCACCAGTGAATTTAAAATGAGTGTTTTTTGGGCGTTGCTATCACGGTATTCAGAAAGGCTCGATTACCAGTGAAAGAAAAATGCCCAAAATGGGCGATTTGCTGCCAGCGAGAGCATCAACCCTCTGAAAATGCCTAAACCAGCGATTCATTTCTGCTGCAGAGAAAGCGGCTCTGAGAGAGCCGCCTCTCCCAGCTGAAATGTCACCCGAAAAATATTTATTTAAATATATATTTCTTTAATAGTGTAGAGGTGCAGGGGGTCTCCGGAGCTGAACCACGTTGGTTTTATGTCCATGGACCCCCTGCTTCCCGAGATACAGGCACCTTTATAGGGTGCCGGTATCTCCTATGCAAGGAAATGTCCCGGTCACGTGACGCGGGACATTTCAATGCAGAGGGAAACCGGCACCCCATAAAGAGGCCTGTATCTCGGAAGGCAGGGGTCCCCGGACATAAATCCAACGTGGTTCATCTCCGGAAACCCCCTGCACTTCTACACTATTAAAGAAATATATATTTAAATAAATATTTAGAAACACATCAATACACGCCCCCCCTCCTCCCAAACCCATACAGTACAGTAATGGGCAAAATAACTATTATCCAGATATGGATAATAGATTATTTGCCCATTATTAAACAGTGCAGTAGCATACATATATATAAAAAAAAAATAAAGTTATACTTACCAGAACAGCAGTCCCTCTGTCCTCCTTTGCCAGAAAGCATATATACAAAATAAATACATTCTAATTGCCCCTAACCCCTTAATTACCTTAGCGGTTCCTAACCGCTATAGTCATTAAGGGGTTAACCCACCCTGGTCCGGGAGGCCTAAGCACCCACCCCAGACTGACTATACCCACCCTATACCCATTGAGTAGTATAGTGGTACATCATACCCATATAATAATAATTTGGGCATGATAAGCCTCTATAGCACTCAATGGGCACCCTAATAAAAATACAGTAATACATAAGACACACAATAATAAAAGCCAACTAAACTATCAAAAAACTCACTTCACTAAATACAAACAGTAGCCAGCTAATCCAATCAATATAATCAATAGCAACATCAACATTGAATTAATTAAACCATTAACCAATTTAAACAATTAATTTCGAAAGCAACTCAAAATGAATAGTAACACTAACCAATGTAAACAATGAATTAATCCAACATTAATGAATGTAACCATTAAAAGACAAATAAATCAATTAAAACAATCTCTGAAGTATCCATAAAACACATGAGCTAACATAATATAACATTAAGTACAAGCGAACACCAATCGCAAAGCTTTTATTACATTAACCATAAACAAACAATCACATCCACATCATTAACTGCAATAACAAGTGAGAAATGCCCCCCAAATATTGGCATAATAATGTATTAATCTGTACACTAAAGAGGTACAGATTAATATATTACCAGTCAATGTGCCTCTCCCAAAAAATAAAAAAACACATCCAAAAAATAAACCTGTAAAAAGAGACATTTACAAACATTGAATATCTTACCATTAGAAGCGGTTGCCCTCTGACTCCCGGGGTAACAGGAAGCTCACGTACCTTGAAGGCCTCCAACAGCATCCGATGACATCCGCCATGAAGATCCTGCTCAGGTACCGCAATCTTCTTTTTTCTTTCTTTACTCACCGTCTTCTATCTTCATCTGTAACCATTTCTTGTTCTTCTTTATCTTCTTTCTTCATCTGTCAATCCAAAAAAACCCATGTTAAATCCCAGCCGATGCTGTCTCATCGGCTTCTTGGGCTCAAATGAGGCGTCACGGCCTTAAATAGGGCTTGTGACGTCACATTTAGCCTCAAAAAGGTTAACAGCCACCTGATTGGCTGTTAAAACCATGTTCCGACTTTATTTTTTTACATGACGTCACTTAAAGGGAATGATGCCAGCCAATCAGAATGGCTGTGCTTCATTTACCTTTAACATGACGTCGGTAAATCCAAGATGGCCACTGTGTCACAAGGTATTTCAGCCAATCAGATCGTGGGAACCAATTCATTTATGGGTAGCTGGGAGGAGGACTACATTTGGAATAACTGTCTCCTCGGGGCAAACCTGGTGCTATGGCGCTGCTTCATTGATGATGTTCTATTTGTCTGGTCGGGCAGTCAGGAACAATTAGATATATTTTTTGAATATTTAAACCAGAACGATAGGAACCTTAAATTCACTTTTAACCATAGTAGTAGTCATATTGAATTTTTAGATCTGAGTATTTTAGTTGTAGATAATCTTATACAGACAAAGACTTTTTTTAAGCCAGTGCAGGCTAATAATTACCTAAGAGCAGACAGCCAGCACAACCCTAGCTAGATACGAAATATCCCTAAGGGACAATTAATACGCCTAAAGCGGAATTGCTCAAACAAGGAGGCATTTTTGGCTCAGGCTGGTGAATTAAAACAAACATTTCTGGAGAGGAAATACCCAGGGAGCCTCATTGATGAGGCTCTTGTACAAGTAGATAAACTGGAGAGGGAGACACTTCTAGAATATAAAAAAAAAGCAATTATCAATCTCAAAGGGAGCCTAATCAGACTGTATCTGTTATAATGTAGAAAGTGGCTAAAGCGCTCAAATGCAGGTACAATGAATAAAATAAGCCAAACCACTAAACCAGGGTACTAATAAAAAATAATATAGTACTTAATGTGCAATAGTATGGGTACTATCCTCCTGATGACAGGTGGTAGATGGTAAAATCCCACTCACCCTCAGTCTCATCGGCAGGTTCCCCTGAAAATAAGCAATACTCACATCCTGGTGGTAGGTAGGCAAGCTGTGCAGCTACAATTATGCAATACAGGAAAAGGGAGACCAAAAAGCGCACCAGCAAAAACGGAGCAGGAAGGACACAAAATGAAAAAATAATTAAAAGGGCACTTTAATGTGACAAGAGACCCATCCAATGCGTTTCGAACGTCACAGCGTTCTTTTTCAAGGATAAAACACAATGTGATAACATCCATTAAATACCCTCTTACCTGTGGGCCGTTTCGCGCCAAAAAACGGAACCTAATGACGTCATTGCGCATGCGCAGAGCGTCCCAGTGCCGTTCTAAGGGCAAAGCAAGTCCCACAGGCAGTGTGGCCATCTTGGTTAAGGGCAAGTCATAGAGAATCACTGCCCCACTAATACAATACATCCCTATGATGCATACATGCAGTGCTAATCACTGCGCATGCGCATTGCGACGATGCAAACATCAACAAGGCTAAAATCAAAAAGTTAAGAAAAAAAGAAAAAAGAAAAGGAAAAACATTCTATTGATAAGAGAAAATATTAAAAAAATTAAAAAAACCATAATAACTTACATCTTATGCTAACACATAAAGGGAAAATAAGAATATATGAAACATATAAACACAATTTGAACGAATAATTTGAAGCAACTAAATAACTTGAAAAACATGTTAATACATAAATACTGCATAACATATATTGTATATCTAGAACCTAGGAACACGGAAAATATAACCAAATATAGTACATAAAAACATTATATAATAAAGGTATCATCAACACAATACATTAAAAAAACAAGTTTATCATATACTATATGAAACTTATGCAACTTGAAGGGCTAATTTGATCAATCCATAATCGTTTAAGCAAAATTGAACTGTAGTTTAATTAACTCATGAAAATTAGCAAATTACAAAAAAAGGGTTAACTGACAGTCAATATTCAGACCCATAGGGAAGCGCGTTTGGAGAGTGAAAATCCAATACGCCTCCCTACGGTTCAGAAGGTTGACATGATCACCTCCTCTAGATTTACAATTAACTAATTCAATTCCCAGGAAGGAAAAATTACTTGTTCCTCCCTGACCACATTCCGTGAAATGTTTGGAAACAGGATGATTGGTGTCTTTCAATCTTATGAGCCTTAAATGCTCTAACATCCTGACCTTAAGAGCTCTAATCGTTCCACCCACATATCTTTTGCCGCAACCACATGTTATGAGATAAACAACAAATTGACTTTTACAATGGAAGCCTGTTGGTGGGTCCCGCCAAGCGCCATAGCCCCCAGGTTGTCTCCACGGGCTACCGTGGGCCACAATTAGGTCCCCACGGTAGGCCCGCGGATGTCTGGGAGCCCTGGGTCAGACCCACATGTGTCTGTGGGGCCTTGGGTGGTTCTAACGGGGGTTTGGGGACTCACGGGTGCTCACTACGGGTCCGCTGTGCCCCCACGGATGTGGGACCACCGGTTCTTCCCCGCACACTATGGGTCCGCGGTTCCCCCACGGATGTGAGGCCACCGGTTCTGGGGTATGAACGCTGTATGTAAAAGAATAAATCATGTATTTATGGGGGGGCAAAGGGAGTGGGTTATGTATTTAATAAATAGAATGATGTTTAATGTGGGGCTGTGTATTGTTTTTATTGTGGGTACTGGGGGTGGGGGTATTGGCCCAGAGGGTATGTGGGTAGACCTCCCTTGTGGGTAGTGGGTGAGGGTGGTTAGGCCTCATGGGGTGGGGGGTTAGTGGGGGAGGGTATGTAGGCCTCCTGAGTGCTGGGTGAGGGTGGGTTAACCCCCTAATGACTGTAGCGGTTAATAACCGCTATGGTGATTAAGGGGTTAGGGGACATTATATTGGATGTTTTTATTCTTGTGTATGTTTTGCAGCAGCGTAGGGGGCGTGGCCAGGATGAAGATGAGGATGGCCTTCATCGTGGCAGCCGGACATGGGTGAGTGAAATATGTATTTAATGTATTGATTGGTGTTTATGTATTTTGAATACACAGGTGGTGTATGTTGTTTATTGCAATGTTTATTGGGGGCAAATGTCCCCAATAAACATGCTATTCTGCCTCAACCCTTTCATTGCCTTAGCGGCTATCCGCAATGGTAATGAAGCAGCATTTATGTATTTTAATAATATTGTGCGGAAGCAGGGGGTCTCTTGAGCTGAACCGCTTTGATTTGTGGCTCAGAGACCCCCTGATTCCTGAGTTACAGGCCCCGGTTTGGGGCATCGGTTACAGTGTCGCCGCCATATTTATAGCGGGCACGGCGCTTATGGGATGCTATAAAGATGGCGGCGACACTGCCACCCGATGACACATACCGGGGCCTATAACTCGGGATGCAGGTGGTCCCTGGTCCAAGAAGCAATGCAATTCAGCTCAGGGGACACCCTGCTCACTGTACAATATTATTAAAAATAAATTCATGCTGCTTCATTACCATAGCAGATAGCCGCAAAGGTAAGGAATGATTGTTTATTGATATGGGTGTTTTATTCATAGAGTAGATGTGCAGAGGGTCTCTGGAGCTGAACCGGTTTTGGTTTTAGGTCCAGAGACCCCCTGCTTCCCGAGATTCAGGCCACTTTAGGGGGTGCCGGTATCCCTCTGCTTTGTTTACATTCCGCGGTCACGGGATCGGGACATTTAAATGCAGAGGGATACCGGCACCTCATAAAGGGGCCTGTATCTAGGGCAGCAGGGTGTCCCCGGACCTGAAACCAATGAGGTTCAGCTCAGGAGACCCCCTGCACATGTACACTATGAGTAAAAGTTGTTTGGATATGTTTTTATTTTTTCGATGTTTGCGCAGAGAGAGCGGCGGGTCTCTCTCTGCTGCAAACACATATCGGCAGAAACGACCTATCGCCAGGCTATCGGGAGACAGGCTCTTTTATCACCGGCTCATCAGCGTTTTGCTTTCGCAGTGATTCGGCAGGGATCGGCATAGATTCGGCCCTTACTGAATACTGCGAGGGCAAATCGCCAAAATCATGCCTATCGGGAACACTTGCCGAAAGCATTTTTTCGGCGCTTAGTGCATGAGGCCCTATATCGTTCTCCAATTCGTGATCCGTTCGAATAACGGCCGCTGCATCAGTAGATGACATTTTCTTTATTTGGAAGGGTCATATTGAGGACCTTGATAGTTTTCTCATATACTTGAATGCAAATCAAGTCAATTTGAAATTTACCTCTGTAATCAGCAACTCCTCTGTCAATTTTTTAGATTTAACAATTTATATTGAAGGAGATGAAATAAAAACGAAAAATTATTTTAAAGAAGTGGATGCCAATAATTTCATCCTCACATCAAGTTGTCATCATAAAAATTAGATCAAAAATATCCCTATAGCCCAATATAGGAGAATCAAACAAAATTGTACAGATGATCAAACATTCTTAGAACAATCAGGGGTCTTAACTAAGAAATTTATGGAAAGAAAATATGATAGTTCAAGTGTAAAAGAATCCCTAGATAAAACCATCTCCACTACGAGAGACTCCATTTTGGCCCCTAGTATAAAAACTAAGAACAACAGGTTCGAGATACCCTTTTTAACACAATTTAATAAAGCAGCGGGAGGTGTTAAATACATCCTTAATAAACATTGGCATATATTAAAAAATGATCCAATACTAGGTGACTTCCTTCCAGATAGAGCTCAAGTTCTTTATCGTAAAGCCCCTAATATCAATAACCAACTGGCTCCAAGTGGCCTAAGGAAAACCAATGACACTGCCTCAAACTACAGGCCAATCTCACTTCTCCTAATTTATCCAAAGTCATGGAAAAATGTGTCCACTCCCAATTAAACGACTACTACACCAAGACAAATTTCCCTGGCCAATTCCAATCTGGCTTTCGTCCCAAACACTCCACCGTAACTACCCTGCTAAAAGTTTGCAATGAAATCCAGTGTGGAATGGAACGGGGACAACTCACTGGTGCAGTATTCCTAGATTTTGCAAAAGCTTTTGATACAGTTAATCATGCTATCCTGCTTAACAAACTCCAGAGCTCTGGAATAGGGAAGCATGTTTTAAACTGGTTTCAGTCCTACCAATCAGGAAGATCCCAACATGTGTCCATCTCAGGCTCTAATCCCAACCCCCTGGATATCACCTGTGGTGTCCTGCAAGGCTCTGTTCTGGGCCCCTACTCTTCTCAGTGTTCATTAATGATCTTCCCACAGCTTGTAAGGAAGCCTCAATACACCTAGAGCCAATATGCACACAGCCATACCCTCTCTGAACTTCAACACATAATTCAGTCTGACTTTTTGAGACTCGAAAACTGAATTTCCCAAAACAAACTGTTTTTAAACACAGACAAGACTGTAACAATGGTATTTGGGACCAAGACTACATTTTTAAAGCTTCCAGCAACTGAGCTCCTGATTAGAACCAACGCTAACACCACCCTAATCCCTGTCACTAGTTTTAAATACCAGGGCTTATAGTTTGACTCCCAATTAACATTCGGAATGCACTTTGATACCCTGACAACGAAGACCTATGCCAAACTAGGGGTACTTTACAGGAACAAATCCTCCCTAAGTCTCCTGGTCAGAAAGTGTATCGCACAGCAGATGCTAATGCCAATTATTGACTATGGAGACATAGTATATGGCACGGCACCCCAAACCCAACTTAGCAAACTTGATACCCTCTACAATTCAATTTGTCATTTTGTTCTCCAATGCAACTACAGTACAACACACATCACTGCAAAATGCTCAAAGAACTAGATTGGTCATCACTAGAGTCTAGGTGCAAAGTTCACCTTTCCTGTCTTGCCTTTAAATTCTTTATGGGCAAGCTACCCAGCTATCTGAACAAGCTCCTCACCCCTACCACATGCAGCACTTATCACCTAAGATCAGACTCCAAAAGACTGTTCATGGTCCCAAGGCTCAACAAAGTATCCGGCCATTCCTCCCTCTCTCACCGTGCACCCCAAAACTGGAACAACCTACCAGAGACTCTAACATCCACCACCAGTTTAAGTTCTTTCAAATCTAAGGCTGTCTCACATTTTAATCTGGTCTGTAACTGTTTCATACGCCCATAATATATATTATCTTTAACTGTGCATGCAATGTCTTGTATATAATGTATAATGTTCATTTATGTAACTGTATTTGTAACCATGTATTATTTGTCTTAACTCGGTGCCCAGGACATACTTGAAAACGAGAGGTAACTCTCAATGTATTACTTCCTGGTAATTTTTTTTATAAATAAATAAAATAAATAAACCAATGAGGTCAAAACACAAGGATGGTTAGATCTTCCAAAAAGTTTATTTGAGTGCAAAAATTGTCTAGCCTGCCAACAAGGCATTTCATGTGATACATTCACATCAAATGCAACAGGCAGAAATTATAACATCAAAAAACACATTATTGTAGATCTAAACACTGAGGGGGCTATGCACTAAGCTCCGATAAGTCACTTTTAGACCGCAAAGTGCTCTTAGAACGTGCTTTTGCGCTCAACCCGATGCACTAAGCAACGCAAACAGGTACTTAGCGATCTAAAAATGACTTTTTTCAGGAATTTTTTCTATGTCCAACTTTGCTCGTACGCAACCCTTGTTGCGTTAAATTCTGCCCTTAAGCGGGATGCACTAAGCAATGCAACCTTAACGTACGCAAAAGTTGCGTTGATCAGAACATGTCACGTCATAGTAGACGCAAAGAAATCTGGACTGAAAAAAATATTGCTTTTCATCTTTGCATGTGCAAAACCCATACAGCAGGCCGGCGGGTGTCCACGGATGACCCCGCAGGGGTCCCCAAGGGAGCCCGGGGTTCGCGTGGGTGTCCCTGGCTGACCCCGCGGATGTCTGGGGGTCCCCGGCTCACCAAGCGGGGATCCCTGTGGGAGTCCAGGGGTCCCTACAGGAGTCCGGGGGTCCCCGCGGCCATCCCGGGGTCCCCGCGGGAGTCCCGGGGTACACGCGGGCCTGCGGTACCAATGTTGCACCTCCAAAAATAATAAACAAGAATTATAACTAAATACACCCCCCTAACACATACTATACAGTAATGGCCAAAATTACTATTATCCAAATATGGATAATAATGCATTTGGCCATTTTAAATACATATAAATTACAATAAATACAGTCAAAACATATTACACTTACCTTTTACAGGCACCCACGATGAAGGCCATCTTCATCCTCATCTCCATTCTGTCCATGCCCCTCCGGTGCTGCAAAACATGCACAACAATCACAATAGCCAATGTAATGTCCCCTAACCCCTTAATCACCATATTGGTTATTAACCGCTACAGTCATTAAGGGGTTAACCCACCCTCACCCACCACTCAGGAGGCCTACATACCCTCCCCCACTAACCCCCCACCCCGTGAGGCCTAACCACCCTCACCCACTACCCAGCCAGGAGGCCTACCCACATACCCTTGGGGCCAATACCCCCTCCCCCCCCTCCCAACACATACAGTACAATGATGTGCAAAATAACTATTATCCAGATATGGATAATATATTATTTGCCCATTATGAAACACATAAAACATGCATAAATCAAAACATGAATTTTTAATCTTAAAATCACCACAATGCATGTTACAATAAATCCAGCATCTATTGTAACTACCATAAAGAAGGCATTACCTAAATATAAATTACATTATTCACAACAATGACAAAATAAAGCTGCTAAATACATAATCCATACATTAAAAGAACCTAAACATGAGCCAAACAATCAATTATTATCCCTGTATGTCTATCTATACAGATAGATAAACATAACATCCAGGCGCAATAATAGAGCATAAAATACAAAGCATTTACATACAAAATTCACATACAATACACCCATTCAGTGTCCGTGAATGTACATAAATATACATAGATACATAAACGGGCATTAAATGGGACTGAAAAAATAAAAGACATGAATCAAAAATCATAAAAACCTGTAAAAGTAAAAATAATAAACTTTTCTTTTGTTTACTCACCATTAGATGTCCACTCACCGAAATCCAAGCGAGACGGAAGCACAGGAACCAATCCACAGGTAAGCCATAAAATAAAAAAACATACAAATCCACGTCTGTGTCTTCTTTCTTCTTTGGGGTCTTTTGGGGTCTTCTTCCGTCTTCTTCCGTCTTCTTCCGTCTTCTTCCATCGTCTTACGCCACGCCCTTCTTCTCTTCTTAGGAGGGGAGATGTTCCCTCCTCGGCGACTGGCTTCAAAATGAGGCGACATAGGCTTTTATAGGCCTATGATGTCACATTTTGGTCAAATGTTTCACACGGTCCTGATTGGGCCGTGAAAAACATGTGATTTTGCCGAGCAAAAAAAAAATGATGACGTCATTTAAAGGCAATCAGAATGGCTTTGCTTCAATTGCCTTTAAGATGACGTCATTAAAAAAACATGGCCGGTCTCACATGGTACGGTAGCCAATCAGAGCATGGGAAATACATCCCACCTCTGATTGGCTCTAGCAGACCATGTGACAGAGGCTTGGGGGAGAACGGATGTGACGTCTTTGAAAGCCTGTCACATGGTAGTAGAGCCAATCAGAGTTGGGATGTATTTCCCACGCTCTGATTGGCTACCGTACCATGTGAGGCTGGCCATCTTTCTTTTTATGACGTCATCTTAAAGGCAATTGAAGCACAGCCATTCTGATTGGCTGTGCTTTCATTGCCTTTAAATGACGTCATAATTTTTTTTTGCTCGGCCAAATCACGTTTTTCACAGCCCAATCAGGACCGTGTGAAACATTTAACCAAAATGTGACGTCATAGGCCTATAAAAGCCTATGTCGCCTTATTTTGAAGCTAGTCGCCGAGGAGGGAACATCTCCCCTCCTAAGAAGAGAAGAAGGGCATGGTGTAAGAAGATGGAAGAAGACGGAAGAAGACCCCAGAAGACCCCAAAAGACCCCAAAGAAGAAAGAAGATACAGACGTGGATTTGTTATGGTTTTTTATTTGATGGCTTACCTGTGGATTGGTTCCTGTGCTTCCGGCTCACTTGGATTTCGGTGAGTGGACATCTAATGGTGAGTAAACAAAAGAAAAGTTTATTATTTTTACTTTTACAGGTTTTTATGATTTTTGATTCATGTCTTTTATTTTTTCAGTCCCATTTAATGCCCGTTAATGTATCTATGTATATACATATATTCACGGACACTGAATGGGTGTATTTTACTTGAATTTTGTATGTAAATGCTTTGTATTTTATGCTCTATTATTGCCCCTGTATGTTATGTTTATCTATCTGTATAGATAGACATACAGGGATAATAATTGATTGTTTGGCTCATGTTTAGGTTCTTTTAATGTATGGATAATGTATTTAGCAGCTTTATTTTGTCATTGTTGTGAATAATGTAATTTGTATTTAGTTAATGCCTTCTTTATGGTAGTTAGATTAGATTGATGGTGGTTACTTTAAATTAGAATTTTTTGGCAATGGCTTTAGGAATTGAATAGGGAATTGTATAATTGATTTGTATTGTATTTTAATTGTTTGAGGAAATGGATTAATAGATTGATGCTAATTGTATTGATGTTGGTTAGTTTCTAATTGATTTTCATGATGGCATTGGTGGTTAGGGGACATTGTTCATATTGTATTTTATTGTTACATATATTTTGCATAGTGTTACATGATGCACAGATTAATTGCATCATGTACACACTCAATGCAATTGTGTGACATTTCATATACATTTGTGGAACTGCTGATTTGTTGCCTTATATTTACAATAGATGGTGGATTTATTGTAACATGCAATATGGTGATTTTAAGATTAAAAATTCATGTTTTGATTTATGCATGTTTTATGTGTTTCATAATGGGCAAATAATATATTATCCATATCTGGATAATAGTTATATTGCACATTATTGAACTGTATGTGTTTGGGGGGGGGTGTATTTGCCCCAAGGGTATGTGGGTAGGCCTCCCTTGTGGGTAGTGGGTGAGGGTGGTTAGGCCTCACGGGGTGGGGGGTTAGTGAGGGAGGGTATGTAGGCCTCCCGAGTGGTGGGTGAGGGTGGGCTAACCCCTTAATGATTGTAGCGGTTAATAACTGCTATGGTGATTAAGGGGTTAGGGGACATTACATTGGCTATTGTGATTGTTGTGCATGTTTTGCAGCACCGGAGGGGCATGGACAGAATGAAGATGAGGATGAAGACGGCCTTCATCGTGGGTGCCTGTAAAACGTAAGTGTAAAATATTTTGACTGTATTTATTGTAATTTATATGTATTTAAAATGGGCAAATGCATTATTATCCATATATGGATAATAGTAATTTTTCCCATTACAGTACTGTATGTGTTAGGGGGCGGGGGGGATGTGTGTGGTTTATTGGGGTCAATTGTCCCCAATAAACATGATAATGTGCCTTAACCCCTTCATTGACTTAGCGGCTATCCGCTAAGGTAATGAAGCTGCATGAATGTATTTTTATTAATAGTGTGCGGGAGCAGGGGGTCCCCTGAGCTGAACCGCATTGATTTCTGCCTCAGAGACCCCCTGCTTCCCGAGTTACAGGCCCCGGTTTGGGGCATCTGTGCCAGTGCGAACGCCATCTTTATAGAGCCCACGTCGCGGCATGGACGCTATAAAGATGGCGGCGACACTGGCACCCGATGCCCCATACCGGGGCCTGTAACTCGGGAAGCAGGGGGTCTCTGAGGCAGAAATCAATGCAGTTCAGCTCAGGGGACCCCCTGCTCCCGCACACTATTATTAAAAATACATTGAAGCAGCTTCATTACCATAGCGGATAGCCGCTACGGTAATGAATTATTGTTTATTGTTATGTGTATTTTAATACTAGTGTAAATGTGCAGGGGGTCTCCTGAGCTGAACCGCATTGGTTTCAGGTTCGAGGACCCCCTACTTCAGGAGATACAGGCCCCTTTATGGGAGCCGGTATCCCCTGCAGAATGTAAATAACCCGGTCACGTGACGCGGGAGATTTAAACTGCAGGGATACTGGCACCCCATAAAGGGGCCTATATCTCCTGAAGTAGGGGGTCTTCGGACCTGAAACCAATGCGGTTCAGCTCCGTACACCCCCTGCTCATGTACACTATTATTAAAATGTTTTTATTTAGTGTACGATCGCCTGTAACAGCCTTGCATGGAGATACAGAATCTCCATGCAAATGTTACAAGCGGCTTTTTTTTCTATCAGCTAGCGTACGTAAATGTTAAGAATGCTAGCAGGGGGAAAAAAAGCATCATGTACGCTGTGGCTGTTTTGAGCTATTTTGAGCAGGTACGTTAAAAAATGGCCTCAAGGCCTTAGTGCATCGCGTCCCCGGCTTCACTTTTTAACGAACCTGCTTTTTGGCCAAATCAGAACGCAAAGCCATTGAGCTTAATGCATAGTCCCATAGTGTACCTGCTTGTATGCCCTTGAGGCTTACAATACGTAGGGAAGACCATCCGTCCTCTTAGGACCCGAATTTTAGAGCACATTGGGAATATCAAAAGGAAATTGATTACACATAATGTATCTAAACATTTTTTGCATGTTCACAATGCAGATCCAGTATGGGCATAGAACAGCTTTTGTCACATTGGAGGGGAGGTGACAGAGATGTAGCTTTAATTAAACGAGAATCCTTTTGGATCTATGAATTAAAGACTTTGTCCCCCTCAGGTCTAAACATTGACCTTGATACTGTATAAGTGTGTTTCTTTAAAATGATATCCCCTGTTCTTCTGTAACAGTTCAGCTCCAAATTTCTGTTTCCTGTATCCACAGATCTTAACCAGCATCTCATATTTCTATTTCATTCCATTCCACACTTCATATATTTTTTAATAATTTGTATACATTGTGTTTTTTATACATTGTGTTTTTATATATAGTTATATCATTTCTTATACTTAATTTGTTAATCATGTTTTTGGACTACAAACATGTTCAGTTTGTAGGTTTAAATTCTTTTGAGGCCCTCATATGGGTGATTATATGTGCCAATATGCTAATTAGCACATTGTGGTTGGTTGATTATTCTACCAATTGTCAACGTAGGTTAGGTATATATGGAGTAAATATACTATAATTCAATACTCCTGATGAAACCTCCAAGGAGGAGAAACACGTAGAGTGTAATCTATTTCCAGTGCCCAGCAGAGACCGAGGGGAGGACTCCACACAGTATCATCTGTTTGCTGCAGAGAGCCTCCAGGGTCTACATCCGGGGATCGAAACCGGAAGTGCGGGAGCCGAAAGATGCAGACGTCACACTATACCGTGAGCATCGAGCAGGGAGACCACTCTGCAACCTCCGCGGCGGCTGTTTGATTATGTATTGATCTAGCTGCGCATATTTTTTTAGGAACCATGTGAGTGTGTTTTTACCCTTTCATGCAGATAAAATAAGTGTCTTGCAATTTTGTACTATGTTTGTTCCTCTTCTTTTAAACCGGTACTGTATATGCGTTGAGGATCCTTTACCTTAAGCGGTTCCATAGATGTTACAACCCCATAAAGATTGAAAGAAACCTTTACGTACATCTTAACACAGAGAAATCTGTGAGAATAACTTGAATCGGGGGATTGAAAAAAAAAATAATTGAAAAGAAAAGACTTAAGACATATTGCACCATTTGTATATGTTTTTTATTCACATAACCTTGCGCTCCCTGATCTTCCTGGACATTAATGCAAATCATGGATTGAGAAAGCAATCCCTATCAAGGGTCGAGCAGCATCGGATTAATTCTGTATTTTTTTCAACTATTAGCACAAAAATCACCATTTAAGTCGATTTTAATTTGAGCTCATCACAGCACTATTTTCCTTGGGTTATTCACTTATACCCTTACACTGTTTGTTTTGTGCATTTACGTAGATTTAAGCGCTATTAGATAACACGTTTTTTTCTCACCCTCCTGCTCCTGCATCCGACATACAGGGGCAGGAGCTCCAAGCAAAGAATTTATACCCGCTATGTTACTCTCCATGGTCTCCATCTTCTTCTCAATCTTCTCAACTGCCTATCCATACTTAGCATGGTCTTCAGAAGCAGATTGATCTTTTGCACCATAGAGTTGTCAGGGATATCGACACAACTTAACCCATTCAGCATGAGCTGGATCTGGTGCGAGGAGTGCTGTTTATATCGGCGTGGGTGGGTGCTGGAACAGATGACCAGGGTGTTCCCAGCAGCAGAGCATCGTAGGGGATGGGTGCTGGAGCAGGTGACCTGGGGGTTCCTGGTTGAGCAGCGTCGTGGATCGGTGCTGTAACAGGTGACCTGGGGGTTCCCAGTAGAGCAGCATCGTGGATGGGTGCTGGAACAGGTGACCTGGGGGTTCCCGATAGAGCAGCGTCGTGGATGGGTGCTGGTGGATTCCAAGCCTGTTGCTTTCTTTGTATGCCAGCAAATTTCTTCTTGACATAATAAGGCCCAGTCATCTGAACGTTTTCTTTATTATCCTTTCACTTTGGCTTTGGCTTGGGAAAGGCTTCCGCCTTTCGCTTTTCGTGGTCGGTACGACAGAAGCAAGCGGATTCCTGTGTCCATAGAATCGGGGTCGATCCATGGCAGAAGATGGCATAATGCACAATGCAGTATCTTGACAAGGGCAAGTTCAGATACAGATCAGCGTGTGGTAGGTTGTGCAATTTGTGTCACCTTTTATACACTGTGCCCGTTTGATTTTTTTGCGTGCATGGCCACAAGGTGCAGGTGTTAAAAGTGGGCGTAATGTGTACTAAACCTGTCGAGTGAGGTTGAGACTCATTAAAGTATAAATACACCCTCCATTTTGTTGATTCACTGCACATTGAATACACATCGACTACACATCAGATATACATTCTTGTGCTTGTATTTCTTTCCAAAATGCAGCGATGACGATTAAATAGATTTCAAAGGATCTCAGCATGAGTATACAGGATATGTACAAGAAAGGACAACGAATTTCACAGATACAACGCTGGTTAAATACTTCGGGCCTCGTTGTTCCAGCAACCACTGTGAGGTATCATGCCCATGGTAAGGCCAGAATTGTCAAGCGCACACCAACAGTCACTACTGAGTAAGTATTTAGAGTATGTTTTCTTTACTGTACAGTACAGATTAAATGCATTTTTTTAATATTTGATCAAGATTTACATTCTTATAATCAATTAATTTTAAGACACCCATGACACCCATTGTATTTCAAAGTGAGTTGCATCTTCACCCTTCCTTAATTATCACTCACTTCATTATTACTCATTATGACTCACTCACTCACAACCCCCAATGCAGTAAACAGTACAGGCATACCACGTTTTACGTACACCCGCTTTACATACACTCGCAAGTACCTACATTTATTTTTAGTTGCACCATACCCCTGTGTACGAACGCGTGCTTTGCGAGTACGGACACCAGGGGGCGGCGTGCGTGCGCACCTCAAGTCACAGTGACAATTGGTCGATGGTTGGGAAAAAGGGCAAACCAAAAGAAATTAAACATAAATTTAAACATCAGAGGAGAGATCAATATGCTATAAAAGATGACAAGCGTATTGCCTTTGAAATACCGGTTGCCAATAAGTTTCAAAAACTTAGAGATAGCTGCAGTGAGAGTGAAAATAATGATGATAACTCTGATTGTTTTTTTCAGAAATCAACCAAAACAAGGCACAAAAGACCAAGTTGGGATTTAGACAACCCTCCCTCAAAACCTCTGACAAAACTGAATCACAAAAGGGGGTATTCAGATGAGGTAAGAGAGGAGGGAGAAAGTCCACCCACAAAGAGGGGATCCCTGAGCCAATAACACTAATCACTAATGGGATATTCAATTTATCCACTCTTATTATAGACCAACACCTCTTCCAAGTATTAAAAAGGTTTAACATTTGCTCCCACAAGAGAATCCAACGAATTTGATCTATATATAGATTTACAAAAATATTTAAGAAAGATGACTCTACATCGTCACTTCAGTAATATTAGCACCATACCACCAATACCAACCAATGCCAATCTACTGCACCGACACACTTTATTCGAGCAAATACCCAGTATGTACCTGGCAGATACCTGGAATGCGCCGCTCCTCACCACTGACAAGCCCCGTTGCGTTTGCCTTCCCAGCCTGGGTTCATGCCTGGCTGACGGGCGGCTGATCTGTTAAATGATAATGATTATGATTTAATAGGCTGCAATGCTTCGCGTGTCTACCAGATGGCATAAATTCATGAATTGTAATGCAGTATATATATATATATACTGTGCAGTATTGCAGCCAGTGGGAATAAAATGCTTCAATCCCTGCCTGGAAAATACCTCAATGCACTCGGGCAGAAAACAGTCACAAACCTCAATACACCCGGGTATACCCGAATTCGTGGGACTAGCCGAGCTCGAATAAAGTGTGTCGCCAGTGTAGATGCCTCGGTTCAAAATGACATTGATCAGATGGCGGTCATTGAAGATCTTGAGGCTCTATTAAGAGATAGTGATCCAGATTTTGTCAATTTTGGGAGTTACATGCATTCAGGCTTCAAACCTAATTCGGTATTTTTTCCATATGCCTCTAGGGGACAACACATAGATTTGTTCGGCAAACTGGTCGAACACGACTTTAAAGAAATGTGTAAGAGAAAATCCACTGGGTCATATTCCAATCTTACCTGGGAGGAACAAAAAAGTATTAGAAAACTAAGATCTAACCCTAATGTTGTTTTAAGGTCAGCAGACAATGGGGGGGGGGAATAGTTCTTCTGGATATTGAAGACAATTTTCATGAAGCCCACCGTCTATTGCATGATACAACTTCATATGTCATTTTAAAGAAAGACCCTACAAGGGAATATTTGGGTATGATTAAGGCACATCTTAATGAGGCACAAAATATTGGAATTCTGTCTAGATCAGAATTTAACTATCTTTATATCGAAACTCCCACTGTCCCTATTTTTTACTATGTCCCCAAGATACACAAATCACTCACTTCCCCACCAGGACGTCCCATCATTTCTGGGATCAATTCCCTCACTTCCAATTTGTCCACGTACATTGATTTTTATTTACAACCACTTGTCACATCACTCCCATCACACCTTAAAGACACCACTATGGTTTTACAGGTCCTGGACAGCTTTATATGGCATGAAAACTATCGACTTGCCACTTTGGATGTCCAGGCCCTGTACACCAGTATCCCTCACCAAAAAGGAATAGAGGCCACTAGACACTATTTGATGACACCACAAGTCTTACCAATAACACAGATTGATTTAATTCTAACATCTATTAATTTCATTTTGAGTCACAATTATTTTTTGTTTGATTCAATTTATTTTTTACAAATCTTGGGGACGGCGATGGGGACTACATTTGCCCCATCGTTCGCCAATTTGTATATGGGACAGTGGGAGTCTTCTGTAGTCCTTCAGTACCCTCCTCCACTGCTCAAACTGTGGAGGAGGTATATTGATGACATTTTAATTGTGTGTGAAGGAAGTGAGGAGTCTTACCTGGATTTTGTTTCCCTCTTGAATGTGAATGATTTTAACTTAAAATTTAGTGGTGAGAATAGTGAGGTCAGTATCAATTTTCTCGACTTAGAGATTTACATTGAAGCTAACACCATTCAAACAAAAACACATTTCAAAGCCACCAATGTCAATTCATATTTGGACCCATTCAGTTGCCATGACAAAAGATGTGTCAAAAATATTCCCTTCAACCAATTCTTGAGGTTAAAAAGGAATGATTCTAAGACCAAGGAGTTTGAAGAGCAATCCTTGTTTCTCAAAAAAAGGTTTCTGGATAAAAAATATGATGAAGATTTAATAGATCCCTCACTAAAAAGAATGGATAAAATCCCAAGGAAATCTTTGTTGAAATACAACCACAAAATGGCAGAAAAGAACAAAGGTGGGAATGATAAGGGTATACCTCCATTCATAACTCAATTTAGTGATATGCATACCAATGTTAGAAAAGTACTGCGGAAACATTGGGGGATACTTAAAATGGACCCTGTGCTAGGTCTGCACCTAAAATCTCAGCTGGGTATAGTTTTCAAACGTGCCCCTAATTTGAAAAGCTTGCTAGCCCCCAGTCAAGTGATCAAAAACACCAAAAAATCTGGTGACATTAGGACACGTTTGGGAATTACAGGTACATTCAAA
Organism: Ascaphus truei; assembly: GCF_040206685.1. Taxonomy (NCBI): domain Eukaryota; kingdom Metazoa; phylum Chordata; class Amphibia; order Anura; family Ascaphidae; genus Ascaphus; species Ascaphus truei. Next base: position 199,921,886 of record NC_134486.1, on the reverse strand, counting down.
TGTGGCAAATGCAAGGCATGTAATTATGTCAGTAAGGATAAAACTGTCATGTCTTGTGCCACTAAATCAGTGTATAATACTAAAACCTTTATAGACTGTCTGACAACACACGTGGTCTATGTTCTACAGTGTAGCTGCAATTTACAGTACATTGGCAAGACAAAAAGACCGTTTAAGATGCGTATGTTAGAACATTTGAGAAATGTGAAAAATATACCCAAAACATTAGAAAAAGGAATGCCACTAACTATTAAAACACTTCAAAGAAATTCATAATAATGATCCAAGCTGTATTAGGTTTAGAGGAATTGAAAGTGTACCATTGAATACTACACAGGGTAATAGGGATAATCAATTATTAAAACGGGATCAATATTGGATTTATGAATTCCAAACAAGATATCCAACTGGTTTTAATGAACTCATTGAGTTAACCCCCTTTTTAAGGTTATAAGATTCATGATTACTATATGACTTTCAGGTGTTCTTTTTGTTCTTTTGTATTTACATTTTTATATTTTCATTTTTATATATGCATTTGATTGAAATTGTAAATTTGTAAATTAGCTTTAATAACAGTAATTTCATTGTCTTGCTAGATCTGCAATAGATTTCTTTGTTTGCACTTCAGCATGGAAAGAGTTAATTATTTTATTTAACTATTCATCTAATGATGTTGTGTATGTCTATGGATGTTTATGAGTATTCATGCTGTGTTGTAAAGTTATGTCACATTGACTGTTGCACATTAACTTTGATTCATTCTCCGCAAGTGCAAGACACGTATGGGGTGCTTGCTCTGGGCCAGGCCATTTGATTGGCTGTGGTTTGCATTAATACGCGCGGATGACGCTGTACGTGTACTCCTGACGAAGCACGTAGTGCGAAACGCGTAGAGGTAACGACAGGTCATCCTGCGCGTGTTTGCTGACGGGCTGAGACGGCGCCTGCGGGAAGCCCATGCGGTGATTCCATCTCTGCGGTGCCGTGATCCGGATCTTCATACGGTCACCGTGGACCCGCATTCGGCTTCAGTGTAAGTATCTGTCTCCCCCTGCCAGTTTTAGACAGTTATTTGTAGGTGTGTTACTATACACTAGTCAGGACATTTGTTCCGTCTCTACTTGTTCCATTCTGTCTTATTTTTATTGTTTTTTATCGTGTGTTATGCTAATTATGGATTGAGATCATATGTTTGTATTCCATGGTGCATGTTTATTGAAACTGTACCTAGTTGTATCCCCATTGCTACTGTGGTGGGGTTGTATCCCCTCAGTAATATATTTTTATTTATTTTTTATTAATAAATGACACTTTTAAAATCCCTGGTGCGCATTGTGTGCACTGTATTTTCTTGTCTTTTAGGGTGCCTCCCCCCCATTCCAGGGGGGATCACCTTGATTTAGGAACTGTTCAGGGAGACGCTCCACACACTTGCAGCAAGGGGATTTCCTTTTAACATACATCTGCAGCACGAGCGCTGAATACTCCACATTACCTGCGTGCGCACCTCATCAACACTGCAACCTCCTTCATTGTGGTCCCTAACTGAGTGGGAGTGCAGGTAAGGGGGAAGGGGGAACTGGGACAAATGGCAGGGGGAACGGGGAGATCGGGCGTGCCATCAATCAGCAGCTATAGCAGTGATTCCGCCCACACTGCAGCTCCTGGCTCTTCTCCCTCTGCTCCCCTTCTCCCTCGCTCCTCCCTCCTCTCTCCTCCCTCCTGCAGCCTGCTGCTGCTGCTGCTGCTGCTGTAGAGCGGAACTTTGCATGTGAGCTACAGGCTATGGGGGAATGGGGGAGGAGGAGGTGCTCTTCTACTGCATTCTCTGCGTGTGTGTGTGTGTGTGTGTGTGTGTGTGTGTGTGTGTGTGTGTGTGTGTGTGTGTGTGTGTGTGTGTGTGTGTGTGTGTGTGTGTGTGTGTGTGACTGAGTGTGTGTGTGACTGAGTGTGTGTGTGTGACTGAGTGTGTGACTGAGTGTGTGTGTGACTGAGTGTGTGTGTGTGTGTGTGTGTGTGTGTGTGTGTGTGTGTGTGTGTGTGTGTGTGTGTGTGTGTGTGTGTGTGTGTGTGTGTGTGTGTGTGTGTGTGTGTGTGTGTGTGTGTGTGTGTGTGTGTGTGTGTGTGTGTGTGTGTGTGTGTGTGTGTGTGTGTGTGTGTGTGACTGACTGTGTGTGTGTGTGTGTGTGTGTGTGTGTGTGTGTGTGTGTGTTGGATTGGATAAAATGCCTATTTCTTCTCTGTAATGTGTACCTTGCTATGATTCCTTACTCAAAATGGCTACCGCAGCTACCCCTCCCTTCAAGTAAGGAAGATGGCACAGAGGAATTCCCCTCAAATGCTGATGTGTCCAAGAAAACCTACAATAACAAGACCATAAATCATAACAATAAGACCATACAAGGACAAGACCTAACAAAGAACCACTGAGACAGCTCTTTTGCATACAAACCCCCTCCCATACAGCCCCTGTATATGAACACAGGCTGTGTAGGAATAAAGTCAGACATTATCATTCTGAACTCCTGTGTGTCAGCGTGATCTTTTCTCAGTGCATGCACTATATATATATATATAGGGAAAATAATCTGGATGGGGACAGATACTCTGCAGACAATTGTTCTGATCCAAATCAGCTGGCGCCCAACGTGGGGCCCTGGGTTGTGAACCAACAGACAGCCGTGCACAGAGGGACCGAGGTGGACCAAGTGCGGACGCGGCAGGAGACTGATCACCTCTGGAATACGGTAAGATAACATTTATTATCTACCGATACGCACTGTCTCCGCTGTTGGTTTATTTCTGTGTCTCATACGGCTCTCCGAAGGTCACCTAAAGACAGGTAGATATCTTGCCCAGAGCCCGTTTTAAACTCAAACCTGTTACCTAGACTATCTGTCACCCGGTATATGTTTACATGTTGTATATATGTTAGTCAGTGCCGCAAGTGGGAGCCCGAAGTGGAGTGGGATTTTTGCCGGCTGACTAGGGGTCTTGTCATTGTACGTTGTAAACTTGGTGGAAGGAGGGGTAAAGGGGGAGTAAGGTATAGACGGTTCAGAGAGGAAACACGGTAATCCCGGTAGTGACTGTGCGGTTGGCGCGTTGCAAGGGAGGGGTGTTAAAGGCGCGTTACGGTTGGTAGCAGCGCGGAATCCTGCCGATTGATCCCTGAACAACTTTTTCCTCTCTCTCGTAATCAAGTTGTATGTTATGTCCAAAATGTGTTTGTGTATTAGTGTTGAGAATTCATGAGGACGGGTGGGGATTGTTGAGAGTAGAAGAGATAGCCCATAGGTGCTTGGGCGATAACCCCTAGACTTTAAACTGCCCGAACTCCTGTTTTTTCCGCGTTAAGGTACGCTTTGCAGTAGAAAAAAGAAAGTGAATAGGAAAGAAATAGCAAGTGAATTTGCCAATAGTTGAGGAAGTTGGTATTGAGGGTTATTTTTATGAAAGGTTTATATGCAGAAATTGGGATACAATTAGATACTGTGTATATTATTTGGAAGGGAAAGAAAGTATTATAAGTGATGGGAAAGAAGGAAAAATAAAAAAAAAGGCAGGATATATTTTGCAAGTAATTGCAGTGTAGCTTGAAAAGGAAAAAAAAAAAAGTGCAGCTTTAACATTTGAGCACAGGCAAGTAAGACAGAGAAAGGAGTCTTAGCCTGCCACCTAGTGGCCGAGAGAGAGAAGAGAACGGAAAAGAATGGGAGTAGCCCTGGTAACATTTATTTGAAAGGTTTGTTCGTACTGGCCACACGAATGGGTCTTTTAAAACCAGAAAATATTCTTTTTCCTTCTGTTCTAATGGCAACTAGAAAGAGGGGTCTTTTTCTGTGGGAGGGAGAAGTTCAGTGAGAGCAGTCTTCTGTGTTTTTTGAATCCCACAGGGAAACATACCTTACGTTAGTATGAGTCAAAATAATTCTGTTGAGGGACAGAAGGGTCCCGCTGAATTTATTTTATCATTGCCAGGACAGAAGTTAATATAATAACAAGTGAAAAACAAAGCAAGTAGACTGTTTAAAGTATGTAGTATTACTGCAGCAGAAGGCAGGTTACAACCAGAAATGTGTCGAAAGATATTGAAAGAAAAGAGAGGAATTTTGAGTGATGACAACCTGCTGAAGACAGCAGAAGCCTGGTTTAATGTTGCCAAGGCTGTCCAGAGAAAAATGGACCGAGCAGGAGATTGAAAAGGGAGGGAAGGTTGTATTTCTTTATCCCCCTTGCGGTGACTGTACAAGTAACCCCCCTGAAAATGACCAACCCCTACCCTATGTTGGTGCTGACTCACCCCCATGGATATGTTTAAGGTGTGGTATTTTTTACAAATCTTGGGGATGGCGATGGGGACAACTTTTGCCCCATCGTTTGCTAATTTGTATATGGGACTGTGGGAGTCGCTTGAGGTTTTTCGATGTCCTCCTCCACAGCTTAGGCTGTGGAGGAGATATATCGATGACATTATCATTGTGTGGGAGGGTTCTGAGGAATCATATCTTCTATTTGTTGACCAACTTAATGCGAATGACTGTAACCTAAAATTCAGTAGTGTTAACAGCTCAGTTAGCATAAATTTTCTTGATTTGGAGATATATATTGAATCCAATACTGTTCAAACAAAAACATGTTTCAAGGCAACAAATGTTAACTCCTACCTTGATCCCTTTAGCTGTCATGATAAAAGATGGGTCCAAAACATCCCCTTCAACCAGTTTCTTAGATTGAAGAGAAATAACTCTAAAATTGAGGATTTTGACAAACAATCCCAATTCCTCAAAAATAGGTTTCTTGACAAGAATTATAATGAGGAACTGATAGATTCCTCTATAAAGAAACTTGAGAAAATACCGAGGAAGTCACTGACACAATATAAGAAAAACAAGAAAGTTAAAGGCAAAAATACAAAAATTCCTGCTTTTATAACTCAGTTCAGTGACATGCATTATGGGGTTAGAAAAATCTTAAAAAAACATTGGGAGATATTGAAAATGGACCCCATACTGGGCCCTCAGCTAAACTCACAACCAGGGGTAGTGTTTAAACGTGCGCCAAATTTAAAAAATATGTTAGCCCCTAGCCAAATCACCAGAAAAACTGCTGTATCTGGTGACATTAAAGATCGCTTGGGCATTAAAGGCACGTATAAATGCGGGAAGTGTAAGGCGTGCAATCATATTTGTAAAGGGACAACTGTTACGTCCTGTGCTACAAAAAGGATGTATAATATCAACAGTTTTATCAACTGTCAGACTACGCATGTGGTGTATGTCCTGCAGTGTAACTGTAATTTACAGTACATTGGCAAGACAAAAAGGCCACTAAAAATGCGTATGTTAGAACATATGAGAAATGTAAAAAACATACCTAAAACTTTGGCTAAAGGTATGCCGCTCACCCCGCTACTAAAACACTTTAAAGAAATACACAATAATGACCCCGCTTGTATTACATTTAAAGGGCTTGAACATATACAAATGAACAGCAGACAAGGAGATAGAGAAAATCATTTATTGAAACGTGAACAGTATTGGATTTACGAAATGCAAACTAGACACCCCATTGGTTTTAATGAACTCATTGAACTTAAACCTTTTTTAAGATAAATCATGTTTATTTTCTTTCTTTTTTCTTCTTTTTATTAAAATGAAATTAATCTCTCATTTTTATAATATATGTATTAGGATTATGTATTGCTTTTTATGTGTGCATTTATTATGTTTAATTAATATATATATTGGCATTTGTGTGTTCTTATTCATTTTCTGTCTGTATACTTAGTGATGGTCTTTGGCAGTGCTGATATTGCTGTGTTACAGTTCCCGTTTTGTATACACTCTGGTAGACCTGTATCACGTGACTATCGTACATGTGACACTGTCAGAGAAAGAGGTAGCATCACTTTAAGTATTCAGCTGCCCATCTAAGGGCGTTGGATCTGGCGTCTGAAGGGGCTGTCCTTACTAACTCCCTTAATTCCATAAATACGCGTGGATGACGCTGTACGTGACCTCCTGACGAAGCACGTGGTGCGAAACGCGTAGAGGTCACGACAGGTCATCCTGCGCGTGTTTGCTGAGAGGCTGAGACGGAGCCTGCCTGAGGCTCTAGTGGTGGCTGTTTAATCTTCCCAGGTGCCGCGATCCGGATCCTGTGTGGTCAGCTGTGGACCCCCACCTTTGCCCTAGTGTAAGTGTCCGTCTCCCCCTGTCAGCGGGTATTTAGTCCTCTATGGCGGTTTTTATTTAAATCCCCTTGGGCTGTTAGTACTTTCTCTGTTTACTTTTACATTGAATGTTTTTTGCTGTATGTGATGTATTTTTCCTAGACATTTTATGTTAAGAGACCATATGTATGGCTTTAATTTCTGGGCATTTTACTTTTACCTTTTGAGCTGAGAAGGGATTGGATCCTCTCAGCCATTTATGTGTTTGTTTTATTAAAATACTGTTATTAACTCAATCCCTTGTGCGCTTCTGTGCAATTTTCTTTCTCTACAATTAGATACTGTGTATATTATTTGGAAGGGAAAGAAAGTATTATAAGTGAAGGGAAAGAAGGAAAAATAAAAAAAAAGGCAGGATATTTTTTGCAAGTAATTGCAGTGTAGCTTGAAAAGGAAAAAAAAAAAAGTGCAGCTTTAACATTTGAGCACAGGCAAGTAAGACAGAGAAAGGAGTCTTAGCCTGCCACCTAGTGGCCGAGAGAGAGAAGAGAACGGAAAAGAATGGGAGTAGCCCTGGTAACATTTATTTCAAAGGTTTGTTTGTACTGGCCACACGAATGGGTCTTTTAAAACCAGAAAATATTATTTTTCCTTCTGTTCTAATGGCAACTAGAAAGAGGGGTCTTTTTCTGTGGGAGGGAGAAGTTCAGTGAGAGCAGTCTTCTGTGTTTTTTGAATCCCACAGGGAAACATACCTTACGTTAGTATGAGTCAAAATAATTCTGTTGAGGGACAGAAGGGTCCCGCTGCATTTATTTTATCATTGCCAGGACAGAAGTTAATATAATAACAAGTGAAAAACAAAGCAAGTAGACTGTTTAAAGTATGTAGTATTACTGCAGCAGAAGGCAGGTTACAACCAGAAATGTGTCGAAAGATATTGAAAGAAAAGAGAGGAATTTTGAGTGATGACAACCTGCTGAAGACAGCTGAAGCCTGGTTTAATGTTGCCAAGGCTGTCCAGAGAAAAATGGACCGAGCAGGAGATTGAAAAGGGAGGGAAGGTTGTATTTCTTTATCCCCCTTGCGGTGACTGTACAAGTAACCCCCCTGAAAATGACCAACCCCTACCCTATGTTGGTGCTGACTCACTCCCATGGATATGTTTAAGGTGTGGCACCCAAAACCCCCAATGCATGGGAAGATTGTTTTAATTGTGGTGTGCAGTGCCATGGTGTGACTGATTTATCTATACTCACTCCTTTGTTACCTTCGCTCACAGACCCAGCAGCAGTGTCCACTATAGTACGCCCGGTAGTTTTGACTCAGATAATGAGTCACAGGCCGTTGCACAGGAGGCAAACATGACCTGTAATATTAGCCCCAGACACCCCCCAGTACCCGACCGCTGCCCAAGGTTATATGGGCAGACGCCCAAGCAGGTAGAAGGCGCCCCAATAATGTATGTCACCTCACCCCCTTCCTGGTAGACACAGGTGCAGCCAGGAGCGTAATTAGAGCTGCAGACATACCTGACCCTTCCTATTTGTCTGATATTGATGTTTCATGTGTGGGGGTAGATGGCACACCACGCTCTAGCCCATTAACACGACCCCTGCAGATAGGTCCCTACCCTGAACTATTTGCACGATTTGTAGTTTCCTCTACTTGCCCGCTTAATATGCTTGGCGCTGATGTTTTATCCAGGTTACAGGCCTCCATAATATTCTCCGAGGACGGCACCATTGATGTAACCTCCCTGCTCTGGGAGTCAGATGTCTCTGCCCTTTGTTCCCTTCCAATACTTTTGGCATTAGCGGACAAACCCTCAGCTGCCAGTATACCACCCGCTGTCATGGATAGGATCCCGTCCAAATTATGGTCCACAGGCCCTGAGGATATCAGGCACCTAATGGTACCGCCCATTGTTGTACAGCTCAAACAAGGGGCCCCGCTTCCCCATAAACTGCAATAACCCTCTTTTCCCTGTAAAGAAACGCACCGCGAAGGGTGAACCTGATAAGTATAGAATGGTTCAAGATCCTCAAGCAGTAAATGATGCAACCATTGTATGATGTTTTAACAACAAATCCCTTTCAGATGACCGCAGAGGCTTCCAAGAATTTCACTGTTCTCAAACAGGTAATATCCTCGGCCCCTGCCTTGGGCCTCCCAGACTATGATTTACCCTTCAAGCTTTCCGTATCAGAACGAAATGGACATGCAACTGGAGTGTTAACGCAGCCACACGCTGGCCGATGTCGACCTATTGGTTATTACTCCAGCCGTCTCGACGCTGTGGCTCGTGGTGGACCGTCCTGTCTTCGTGTTGTCTTTGCTGCTCAAGCACTGCTGGATAAAACTTCGGACATTGTTCTAGGGCATGACCTCATTTTCCTGGCACCACATGACATTGCTGCTATTCTCAATCAGACACAGCCAAAACATCTGTCCGCTGCCAGACACCTCAGGTTGCAATGCTCGCTTCTCATTCCAGACAATGTCACCCTTCTCCGGTGCCAAGTGCTTAACCCCTCCACTCTTCTTCCACTTCCCGAGGGGGGAGATGTGCAGGGACACGAACAAGAACAAAGCACAGCTGGAGTCGACCTACCCCATGATTGCTTCGAACTCATGAAGCTAGAAACAGCTCATCTGCCCACTGTGAGTGAAACGCCGATACAGAACCCAGATCTAATCCTGTTTGTGGATGGTTCTCGATATGCTGATCAACAAGGCACCTACCATACGGGTTATGCTGTCACCACAGACTCTGTGGTCCTACTGGCAAGCACACTACCGTCAACAGCATCTGCACAAGAGGCCGAACTACAAGCTCTCACTGCAGCGTGTCAACTGGCAGAAGGACAAACGGCAAATATCTACACTGACTCTAGATATGCCTTTGGTGTAGCACACGATTTTGGCGTCATTTGGCAAACCAGGGAATTTCTGACAGCAGCAGGAACACCAGTGAAACACAGCTCAGCCTTACAAGCTCTGATGGACGCCCTACTCCTTCCAAGCCATGTGGCCATCCTGAAGGTAAAGCCCATGGGAAACTGAACACAGAAGAAGCCAGAGGAAACCATCTGGCAGATGCTGCGGCAAAACAAGCTGCCAGCGGGATACGAGAAGTGGAAGATATCGAGTGGACACGACAAGGATGGTTCCGTTAATGCAGAACCTCCCAGTAAATCGAGAATATCTGAAGAAGTTGCAAGAATCTGCAACAAAGGAAGAAAAGGAAAGCTGGAAGAGAAGAGGTGCATCGCCCCAAGAAGGAATTTACGAGTACAAAAAGAAACTTTGTCTGCCACGGGAACTGTATCCTGCTGTGGTACAATGGGCACATGGAGCAGCACATCTCTCAAAGACTCTTATGAATGCACTGATCGACAAATACTATGTGGCGCCTGGAATTACCCCAATGACTAGTAATTTCTGCAAATCATGTACAATTTGTTCAAAGTGTAACCCAGGACGTGTGGAAAAACCACCGCAGAAACACCTTGCAAGGCCCCGCTTTCACTGCTACGTTAGCTAAAGAAATTTGGTGCGCGCTAGGGACCACCCTTGCTTTCCACACCCCATCCCATCCCCAGAGTAGCGGAAAGGTAGAAAGAATGAATGGCACACTGAAAACTAGAATGTTGAAAATGGCCCAGGAAACAAATATGCCCTGGCCAGATAGTCTACCCATTGCTTTGTTCAGTGTTCGATAAGCCCCACGAGGGGAACATCTCTATCCCCATTTGAGATACTGTTTGGTACTGCCCCCAAACTTGGTTGTTACTACCCACAGCAGTTACAAATGCAGTCTGATATTTTGACCAAATATGTAACTGCCCTAGCGCAAGAACTAACCAATATGCATGGTCGAGTTTTTTTTCTTCTATTCCAGATCCAGATCCAGATCTAGATACCGGGACTCATAAACTCGTGCCCGGAGACTGGGTGCTCATGAAGAAATTTGTAAGGAAACACTCCCTAGAGCCCAGATATGATGGACCTTTCCAAGTTCTGTTGACCACAGCGACATCAGTCAAACTAGCTGGCAAGAACACCTGGATACACGCCTCTCATTGCATGAAGGTTCCAGCTCCCAACGAGGACACCTCAGAAGGAAAATGATGCTATATATCTTTTGATTGTTGGGTCTAGGGGGGGGGGGCACAAAAGATTGCTATCACCCAACATGAAGGGGTAGTCACGTTTTGGTATAATTCATCCAATACTCATGTAGCTACCTTCTCCTTTGATTATTATAATATAGTCCGCTGCCCCTCAACACATTGGCAATATAATCGATACAGCAATTCCGGTTCCAGGTCCACTTATATATGTGTAACGGATTCCTACTGGGGAAAGGAATGTGATTACTGGGGAGCAGTAGGATGGAACACGGGAACAGATTGGGGATACCGACCACAAAATGGTCTAGCAAGGAAAGACAGGATGGCAAAAGATTCTTGCCCAAATAGGCATCGCAATAGTTATTATTTTTGTTTTGTTTATGATTATTGTCTGCTGTGTTCTCCCATGTTTTATAAAGTTCATGACCAAAGCTGTTGACAATAGCACACCTACCTTTTTTCTGCAGTCAGATAATAATACTCCACTCTCGGAAGATGGTCCATTTACTCCGTAACAGTCCCTCCCAGTTAAGTACAATAGTATAAATCCATAGGGACAGCATCTGACTTCCTTATGTGCAAAGTCTGTGGCAAGGGGGGTCATGGACAAGCCATGACTCGTCTAACGTACAGCACAAAAGAGTTCCCAGGCACATCTGGACAGATGAGTTAGGACACATCTAGGGACAAACTCAGAAATAGACAATTCAAGGGGGGACTGTGATGGATTGGATAAAATGCCTATTTCTTCTTTTTCTGTAATGTGTACCTTGCTATGATTCCTTACTACAAATGGCTACCGCAGCTACCCCTCCCTTCAAGTAAGGAAGATGGCACAGAGGAATTCCCCTCAAATGCTGATGTGTCCAAGAAAACCTAAAATAACAAGACCATAAATCATAACAATAAGACCATACAAGGACAAGACCTAAAAAAGAACCACTGAGACAGCTCTTTTGCATACAAACCCCCTCCCATACAGCCCCTGTATATGAACGCAGGCTGTGTAGGAATAAAGTCAGACATTATCATTCTGAACTCCTGTGTGTCAGCGTGATCTTTTCTCAGTGCATGCACTATATATATATATATATATATATATATATATATATATATATATATATATATATATAGGGAAAATAATCTGGACGGGGACAGATACTCTGCAGACAATTATTCTGATCCAAATCATGTGTGTGTGTGTGTGTGTGTGTGTGTGTGTGTGTGTGTGTGTGTGTGTGTGTGTGTGTGTGTGTGTGTGTGTGTGTGTGTGTGACGGAGTGTGTGTGACTGAGTGTGTGTGTGTGTGTGACTGTGTGTGTGTGTGTGTGTGTGTGTGTGTGTGTGTGTGTGTGTGTGTGTGTGTGTGTGTGTGTGTGTGTGTGTGTGTGTGTGTGTGCGCGTGTGTGTGTGTGTGTGTGTGTGTTTGTGACTGTGTGTGTGTGTGTGTGTGTGTGTGTGTGTGTGTGTGTGTGTGTGTGTGTGTGTGTGTGTGTGTGTGTGTGTGTGTGTGTGTGTGTGTGTGTGTGTGTGTGTGTGTGTGTGTGTGTGTGTGTGACGGAGTGTGTGTGACGGAGTGTGTGTGACTGTGTGTGTGTGTGTGTTTGTGACCGTGTGTGTGTGTGTGTGTGTGTTTATGACTGTGTGTTTGTGACTGTGTGTGTGTGTGTGTCTGAGTGTGTGTGTTTGACTGAGTGTGGGTGTGTGACTGAGTGTGGGTGTGTGACTGTGTGGGTGTGCGACTGTGTGTGGGTGTGCGACTGTGTGGGTGTGCGACTGTGTGGGTGTGCGACTGTGTGAGCATGCGACTGTGTGGTTGTGCAATTGAATGTGTGCAAGTGTGTGTGACTGAGTGGGTGCGTGACTGAGGGAGAGAGTGCGTGCGTGACTGAGTGAGATCGTGCGAGACTGAGTGAGAGCATGTGTGACTGAGTGAGAGCGTGCGTGACTGAGTGAGAGCATGCGTGACTGAGTGAGACCATGCGTGACTGAGTGAGAGCATGCGTGACTGAGTGAGAGAGTGCGTGACTGAGAGAGAGTGCACACGAGAGTGTGCACGCTAGAGTGTGCACGCGAGAGAGAGTGTGCGTGAGAAGGAGAGAGAAAGTGTGCGTGAGAAGGAGAGAGAGAGTGTGCATGAGAAGGAGAGAGAGAGAATGTGCGTGAGAAGACGAGAGGGAAATAGCAGGGAAACAGCAGTTCGCGCGTGTGCCGTTCAGCGCTAGCTAAACCGACTCCCTACCTGTACTGGAGCTCTGATCAAGCGGGGAAACTACATGTACAGCACATAGAGGCTGTGAATTTCATCACTGTAAGCCAAGCTGATCAAGGACCTGAGTAAGGACCTTATAGTAAGTGCGACAGCGGCAATGCGACGGAGCGGACTTTGGAAGCCGTGAATTTTTTATTTTTCAAGGGCTGTCGCCTCATGTGACAGCCCCCAAACAAATCAAATGCCCGGGAGCCCGCAACGCTAGCGCAAAGCGAAATATAACTTTCGCTAGCGGGGATGGGTGACATCATCCGTCGCGTCGCCGGCACTATACGCGCAGCCTATGGAAGCACAGCATTGTAAAACACTACTGTACTGTACTGTACAGTATTGTACTGTATTGTTTTCACCAAAGTCACAAATCAAAGTCCCAAAAATATATCAGTCAGTCAAATAAATGCACCTCACCTTCATGCCCTTTCAGTAAAAATACTGTACAGTAGAAGATATGCCCTCTCCTTCATCCTTCCTACATATTTTTTAAATAATTTTCCGTTCATCCATGTTGTATCTGTCAGCACTAGTAAGAAAAATCAGCTGACATTAAAGATTGTATTTCAATAAAGCCTACTGTATTTATTTTGGTTACAAAAGCATTATTTACATCAGTTATGCACATATATGATGTTTGCAGTACAGTACATGCATTGTAAAGTGGAAAAAAGGTAATGCTTCATTTTAAGTACATTTTCACTTTACATACATGCTCCGGTCCCATTGCGTATGTTAAAGTGGGGTATGCCTGTATACTGTTTACAGTATGACACACACACATAAAGTACATGTACAGTAATATATTATAATATAGTATTTTTCTATAGCTGTACAGTATATTTATATAACAATATCAAATATTATACAGTATATTATAATTTATATAGCTGTATATTTATATAACTATATTATATATTATATATTATACAGTATATTATAATTTATATAGCTTTTTTATATATATATTTTTATAACTAATAGTGCCCGAGATTGTGGAATACATTACACGTGAATTCCCAGATGATCACCGGTTCTACCAGGACAATGATCCGAAACACACCGCGTCTACTGCGCATATGCTTGCCAGGGGTATCAACTGGGTTAAGATGCCAGCGGAGAAGAGGCGCATGCGCGAAGGTGGGGTGGATGGCAGCATAAGCCTTGAGCTCTGTCCCCCACCCCCAATAAAGCAATAAAAAAACACTGAAAATCTCACCGCTGACACCCCAAATCACCCTGGTACAAAGGCTAAAGCAACAGGGATGGCGCCGCTGAACCCAAAAAAGAAAAAGGAAGGCGACCTCCGCAAATATTTGGGCCAATCGAACTCGCGGAGCGCCGCGGCAAAAATGGCGCCAGGTTCGAATGCAGGCTCGGAATCGGAGCGGGAAGAAGACAACCCTGAAGGGTCAGAACAACTGCCAGTTCGCAGATGTGATTTTGAGTGGCTATACAGGGATATGAAAGCCCTAATTCATGTAGAAATGCAGGACTTAAAAAAAGAGGTGCAGGGGATAGGAGAACGAACCGGAGCACTCGAAGAGAAGATGGCGGCCAACTCAAAGCTACTCAAAAAATCTGACAAACGTACATCGCACATCCAAAAACAATAAATGAGTTAGCAGACAGACAGGAGGACGCGGAGAACAGGGATCGCTGCAACAACATCAGAGTCCGCGGCATCCCTGAGACCATTTCTGATGTTGAGGGGTTCATCTCCCGCTGGCTAGAGGAGCTGCTCCCTGACTTTCCTGTCAACGAACGGATAATGGACCGCTGCCATAGGGCCCTAAGAAGCAGACCCGCAGAAGCAGAGCAGCCGCGAGATGTAATCGCCAGGCTGCACCATTTTAGAACCACCTTACAGCTTTTCCAGGACCTCTCCCTGGTCACCTTGGCCAGGAGAAGAAAGCTGCAGCCCATTACTAAGACACTGAGGGACCGGGCAATTCGCTTTAGATGGATCTTCCCGTTTGGCCTGCTGGTCATCAGAAACGGGAAGGCCATCTCTATGAGGGAGATTGAAGAAGTTGAAGAATTCCTACATAAACTAGGAGTGAAGGAGAACTCTTCCAACAGTCCCCGCAAAAAACAAAAAGGGGAGGCAGACTGGCAGGTGGTAGGGGCGCCACGGGAAAGTCGGGACACTACAGACTAAGGAAAGGGATAAAAAGGTCCCCGTTTGATTGCTTCACGTTTGAAGGCTCGCCAGTTATTGCAGTTCCAGGGGCAGTTATAGTTAACCCCTAATTCAACTCCCTTCGATGTATACCCCCAAAGTTGTGGAGCTCACCAGGGAAAAGTGACCCTGATACATATATCACTACCTTCCGGATAAGCTGGTGGCCCGAGAGGCCCGTAGATGCTGTGGGAGACAAAACTACAGTGCTACCCCAAAAAGAAGGGGTAAAAAACAAAAAACTCTTACCTGTGTACATCATGGCGGCTGGTGGTGGAACGCACGACGACCAACATGGCGATGGTACAGGACTTGGTCCTCGTGGCAGCACCGCGAAAGTGGAGCTCAATCGGGCGGGAGAGCTGGTGGGAGGACTCCCTCCTTCGCGGGCTCCGGGTAAGAAAATAGCGCCCGCCAGAAAAAGGTCACCGGAAGTAGAAGGATCGCCATCTTGGAGGAGGCAGCGGAAGGACCAGGATGGACGTCAGCACGCAGCGCCGGCCATATCCAGATCCCGCGAGATGTGGCTAGAGGACAGGAAACCCCGGAAGCACGGGCTACGGAGCACAGGACTCACCGGGAACAGAGGACAATGTGCCCGGAGGGCCCCAAGAAGAGGGGGGAAGGCAGGATAGAGACGCCCCACTGCGAGAAAAGGTGGCTACGGCAGGATAAAAATAAAAATAAATAAAAATAAAGAGGGGGGGGAGGAATACAACATAGGGGGGGGGATTTTAAAAGACAGGAAAAGATCAGCAGTAAGCAGTGAGAGGAGAGGGGGGTACGCGAAGATCAGACAAGGAAAGAAAGGCTTTCGACACTTGCAGGTGTCGATGCTGCCCGCTCTGTCCTCTCCTGCCTTATTATGTAAGAGAGGGTTACCACAAATCAATAAGCAGCAGCCAAAATTCCGCAATTTACTAGCTCCTCACCTCCTAAAGCTGTGTAACTCATTTCTAGACGGTGCCCCCATCCCGGGCTCGATGCTCCAAGCGTCTATCTCTGTGATCCACAAACAGGGGAAGGACCCAGCGTATTGTAAAAGCTATAGACCCATCTCACTGATTAACTCAGACATAAAAATATTTTCCAAACTACTGGCTAACCGCCTTAACCAGGCGTTGCCGAAGTTGGTCCACACCGATCAAGTAGGGTTCATCTGTGGGAGACAGGCGTCAGAAAACACCAGACGGATTATAGATTTAATCGATTTGGCACAAAAGAAACATATACTGCACCGACACACTTTATTCGAGCAAATACCCAGTATGTACCTGGCAGATACCTGGAATGCGCCGCTCCTCACCTCTGACAAGCCCCGTTGTGTTTGCCTTCCCAGCCTGGGTTCATGCCTGGCTGACGGGCGGCTGATCTGTTAAATGATAATGATTAGGATTTAATAGGCTGCAATGCTTCGCGTGTCTACCAGATGGCATAAATTCATGAATTGTAATGCAGTATATATATATATATATATACTGTGCAGTATTGCAGCCAGCGGGAATAAAATGCTTCAATCCCTGCATGGAAAATACCTCAATGCATTCGGGCAGAAAACAGTCACAAACCTCAATACACCCGGGTTACCCGAATTCGTGGGACTAGCCGAGCTCGAATAAAGTGTGTCGCCAGTGTACCGTCTATGGTGCTCAGTCTAGACGCAGAAAAAGCATTCAATAGAATCGACTGGCCCTACTTGAGGGAGACGCTTGGAGAGTTCTGTCTGGGTGGGAGAATGATGGAGGCATTTCTTGCTCTGTACCAGGGACCGACGGCGAAGGTCAGGCACCAGGGCTTCCCCTCGGGGGAATTCCTGATAAAGAGAGGCACCAGACAAGGATTTCTTCTATCTCCCCTTCTCTTTGCGCTATGCATCGAGCCCCTAGCGGCGCACATCCGCCTCAGCCCAAACATAGCAGGAATCCAAATTGGAGAACAGCCACATAAAGTGGCCCTGTATGCTGATGACGTGATACTAACACTATCACAGCCCCTCACCTCTCTGCCTAATGTCTTCAGTCTATTAGGGGACGCGTTATCAGGGTTCAAAATTAATCAGGCAAAGTCAGAAGCCCTGAGCATAAATCTACCTAAAGTCAGTGAAAAATTGATCACAGTGAACTTTAACTTTAAATGGCAAACCTCCTCTATTAAATATCTAGGGGTAAATATCACGAAACAATTTGGCGCCCTGTATAAAGCAAATTACCCCAGACTGATACGGACACTGAAGGAGGATCTCAGGAAGTGGGCAGGGTACAGTATATCCTGGATCGGCAGGATCCAGTCTCTTAACTTAAAATGAATCTCCTCTCCAGAATTCTGTACCTATTTCAGACCCTACCGATCCCTATAATCATGGAAGTCATCCTCCAGCTACAGTCTGCAATGGTAAAATTCGTCTGGGGTAATAAGACACCCCGAATCAAAACCAACACACTCATTCGGCCCACAACAAGAGGAGGGTTAGCGGTACCTTGCTTGTTATCGTATTTCATAGCGGCCCAATTATCCAAAATTACCCAGTGGCACACCCACCCAAGTTTAAGGCGCTGGGTGGAACTGGAGACGGACTGTTGTGCCCCAGTGGCACTACAGGACTTAATATGGCTTCCAAAAAAGGTGCATAAAACCATCAATAACCCGCTCTCCGCGGTAAGCAGCTTGTTATCATTATGGGACAAGAGCAAATATAAGTTTGCCCTTACAAGGCAACACTCCTTGATGACCCCAATTTTGGGAAACCCTGATTTCGCTCCGGGCCTGCAAAGTAAAGATTTTGTAATTTGGAGACAGAAAGGCTACACACGCCCTCTACACCTGGAGGGAAGAATATGAATCAAACCTTTCAAGCAAATTAAATCTGAAAAAGCAGTACCACATTCAGAATTCTTTAGATACATCCAATTAAGGGCATTCTATGCTAAATTTCCAAACCGCCCCAGGCGAACTAATTTTGAACAGCTCTGTTCCAGAGGGACAGATTCCAGGGGACTTATCTCTGGTATATACAAAGAGGTGGTCGGCCCGGCAACAGATGACGACGTGGTACTTAGTTACAGGACCAGGTGGGAGAGCGACCTAGAGGAAACATTAGACGACGAGGACTGGGACTATATTGTTATGCGGCTTCCAAGAGCTCTATATGCACAACATTAAAGGAGAATGCATATAAGGTCCTGATGAGATGGTACTTGACCCCGCTACGATTATCTAAGTTTGTCAAAGATTACCCCCCATTGTGTCCCAAACAATGTGGGGAACAGGCAGACTTGCTGCAAATGCTGTGGGGTTGCTCCAAGGTAATCCCAATCTGGGATGACATTAGGAATTGGCTTCAGAGAATTCTCGGCCGCACAATTCCTTTGGACCCCTGGTTGTTTCTGCTGGCCAGACGCACCCCGGGGCTAAACAGATCGGAGCACAAATTAATTGCACATTTTGCAACTGCCCTGAAGTTTGAAATGGCAGCATTGTGGAAGCAGCCCGAGATACCCAATATCCTACAAATTAGGAATAGAATCTGGTATGTCTGTCGGATTGAACAGTTAACGAGTCTGGTTAACGACACTGGCACAAATTTCCTAAAAGTTTGGGCGCCTTGGTTAGCCCAAATCGATATCCCAGGGATCAGTGCCTCCAATATATTGCTTTGATAGTCATCAACGCATTCTCTTCTGATGTGTGGAGACATTGGAAAGACGTATATAGATTAACCAAGCAGGACAAGATGCTAGGCCGGACAGATAGAGGCTTAGGATGGCTAGCCTCAACACAGCGTAACCGTCAGATGAAGGGCGGGAATCTTAGGCCGAGACCGCACCCCGGGCTCAACAACGCTGGGCTCACCCCGTAAATACCCGAGGATTCGAAACTTTCTGAGACTGATGCCCCCCCCCCCCCCCTCCCTCCCTCCCCTCCCTCTCCCTTCCCTTCTGTGTCCCTGTCTATGGTTGTGTACATCAGTGTGTCAGTTATGGTTACTCACAACAAAGGAGTCAACGTGGTTACCTCTATGTATGACATTGTGTTGGTAGATACTGTTATGATTGTACCATGCACTCAATAAAAACATCTTTGGTTGAAAAAAAAAAAGATGCCAGCGGAGTAAGTACGGTAACCGTTTTACACTGTTTACTGTGTATCTCTTTATCTAATTCTCCTTCTTTCCCCCCTCCAATTTCAGATCACCAGATTTCAATCCTATCGAAATGGTATGGCATCAGCTCAAGGATCATATCCGAAAAGTGGTGAAACCGTCAAAAAAGGATGAATTGGCGGATGGCATAATGAGTTTTTGGAACAACGTACTCACCGTAGAAAGATTTAATAAATATATTGATCATATTGTGACCGTGTTGCCCTATGTAATTCTGCTTAATGGGCAGGCATCAGGAAAGTAGTAAGGTACAGTACAGTACTGTAGTATGGTAAGTACAGGCACCCCAAGTATGATACAGGTAAGTATGGCACAGATGGTTTTATATGCACTTAACTGCACTCATTTTTTATTTTTTTTTCAGAGCTGCTGCACTAACACTCTTTTTATAAAGTAGTTATACAGTAGTTATAATGTAGTATAGAGTTACAGTATACAGTATAGTTTGACAGTAGTAACTGCATAGTCCAATATGGTGTAGTGATACTGTACATAATGCCATTATATACAATTTACTGCACTCATTTTTTCTTTTCTTTCCAGAGAGCTGCACTAAAAAAGGACGGGCGGGGGGAAGGGGGTATCATGTGTAAAATTAGTGAACTGTGTGTATTGTGTACAGTAGTATCAGTCATAATTTACACAACCCCCCCCTCTCTCAATGACCTACAGAATGCAATGCGGCCATGACGAAGAAGATAAAGACTGTACATTTGTATTATTCATGATTATTTGCATTTTTCATTTTTCCATGATTATCCTGATGAAATAAAAAAAATTACCTTTAAATTCCCGAGAATTATTTAAACACCCCCAACCCCCCAAAGAAAAAGAAATAATGGCAAAAATTGTTAACGTATAAAAAACCTGATTCAGATTATGGTTTATTTAAATCAGTCCTTAAAAAAAGGGTTTATTTTATTTTGAGCTTGAATTTCAATTTAAATGTGTGGGGTATTCTCCACGAAGGGCTCTGTTGCAGGGTACATGCAACTACACACGCGGGGTCTCTTGACAAGGCTTATTTATTTAGCCTTAAAAACATACACCACACAAAACAAAATAGCTTCTCTTCAGCAGACAAAACAAAATAGCTTATCTTCAGCATGGCAAATAAAGCAGGTTCTCTTCAGCATGGCAAACAAAGCAGTTTCTCTTCAGCACGCAGGACACAACAGTTCATAAAACATG
This sequence comes from Ascaphus truei, assembly GCF_040206685.1. Classification (NCBI taxonomy): domain Eukaryota; kingdom Metazoa; phylum Chordata; class Amphibia; order Anura; family Ascaphidae; genus Ascaphus; species Ascaphus truei. The sequence continues at coordinate 199,901,777 of NC_134486.1, read as the reverse complement.
TACTTTGCAAACAGACCTTTTATCAGTAATCTCTTCAGTAACTCACTCCTGTCTCCTGACCAGCTAGGATGCATGTGTGCACATCCTGGGGTTTTTAACACACCTTGATTAGGCAGCTGGGGTCCAACTAATTGCCATGAGCTTCCCAGCTGAAATTAACCTATTCACTGCTGCACTGCAGACTAAACATATGTCTGCCAGGCATATAGCTGGTGGCTTTTATTTACCCTGTCACATTAGTCCCCTGTTAGTGTGTGGCTGGAGCTATGCACGGCTGAAGCCTGACCATCCACCCCTTCTCTAGAAAAGAAATCAGCATTTGCGTTCTCTTTTTCTGGCCTGTGCTGAATCTCAAATGAGAAGGGTTGTAGGGCCATATACCACCTAGTTAATGTAGCATTGTAATCTTTCATACTATTTAATCACTTCAGTGGAGCATGGTCCGTCACCAGAGTAAAATGGACTCCTGCCAGGTAATGCCTCAAAGCCTCGATTGCCCACTTTACTGCGAGGCACTCCTTCTCAATCACTGAGTAGTTTTTTTTCCCTTGGGAAAAATTTCCTACTCAGAAAAAGGATCGGATGTTCCACTCCCTCAAACTGTTGTGACAACACAGCCTATAGCCCTATCTCTGATGCATTGGTTTGCACTACAAAAGGCCTGTTAAAATCTTGGCTTCTAAGGACGGGACCCTCTGATGGACATCTTTTTATGTCCTCAAAGGCTCTCTGACACTCCCTTGACCATACCACTTGTGTAGGGGCACAGGTTTTTGTGAGGTTCGTTAATGGGGCTGCAACTTCCGAGTAGTTGGGGATGAACTGCCGGTAATATCCTGCTAAACACAGCAGAGAGCGTACCTACGTTTACGTTTGGGGGGTCGGAACTTCTTTCAGGGCAACTACCTTGTCGGCTAGTGGCCTTACTTTACCACCTCCCACTGCACACCCTAAGTATTTGGTTTCCGCCTTACCCAAGGCACATTTCTTAGGGTTGGCTGTGAGCCCTGCCTCTCTTAGGCCTCGGCCAGGCTCCCTGCTTGCTCGCTGAGGCGCACTGAGGCTCAGGGAAAGCGGGTACTTTCCCTGGCCTTTCGGTTGCTTACCGCACGCGCTGTCAGGGGGCCGTCAGGGGGCGGGCCGGGGGCGGGTACGTCACTGGCCGGGGGCGGGCCAGTGACGTCACGGAGCTGGTTCGCCCTCATTGGGCGAACCGCTCACGTGACCGGTCTGTCGCGCCGGCAAGAGGGGGAATTTTAAATTCCCCTAAGACCTACGCTTCCGCGTGCTTGCGGAAGCATAGGTGAGCCCCTACTAAAGCTGCTCTAATTGCGGCTATAGGGGCTCAGTGCTGAGCGGGAGCGCGCGTTAGTGCGCTTCCGCCAGCAAGCAGGGAACATGGCAGAGGCCTTAGAGATTTGAGGACCGATTTCAGCCGATTTAGATGGGCCCGCCAGTGTTTACTGTAAATGACAATGTCGTCTAGATAGGCTGCGGCATAAGTCCTATGGGGTCTGAGCACCTTATCCATGAGTCTCTAAAATGTGGCTGGGGCTCCATGCAGTCCAAATGGCGTTGTCACAAACTGGTATAAACCCATGGGAGTGGCAAAGGCTGTTTTGCATTTGGACTTTTCCTCTAAATGTCTTTGCCAGTATCCTTTTGTTAATTCCAGCATGGATATATATTCCGCATTACCTAGGGCGTCAATTAACTCATCCACCCTTGGCATCGGATATGCGTCAAACTTGCGTCAAACTTGGATACCGCATTGACCTTTCGGAGGTCCACACAAAATCTTACCTTCCCATCGGGTTTAGGGGCCATAACTAGTGGACTACACCACTCACTGATTCCTCAATCACTCCTAAGTGTAACATTTCTTGTACCTCCTTCTCTACCAGGGCCCTACAACTTTCAGGCAACCTATAAGGACGGGAACGTACTTTTACCCCAGGTGATGTCTCGATCGCATGTGAAATTAAGTTAGTTTGCCCTGGTAAATCAGAAAAAACATCATGGAATTGTGTAATTATTGCTAACAAGTCCCCTTTTTATTTCAGAGGACAGCTGTCTACCCATTGGGATTTTATCGTCACTCATGATGTTCTCCCGTGGAAGCTGAGTACCCAAGTCCGTTTCCTCCTCCACCGGGTGGATGAATAGAGACTGCTGCATCTTCCAGGGTTTCAGCAAGTTCACATGGTAAATTTGTTTACCCTTCCTGGACCCTGGTTGAGCGATCTCGTAATCCACATCACCCGTGCGGCGGAGTAATTCGAATGGGCCCTGCCATTTGGCCAGGAGTTTACTCTTGCAACTGAGTAATAATAACATCACCTGGTCTCCCGGGTGAAACACTCTCATGCGAGAATTCTGATTGTAATGTCTCTCTTGACTGTCCTGGCTTGTTGGCTACTTGCTTCGCCGTTGCTGTTCTCAGGGGGAACGCCTCAGGATACCTTGTTGCATAGTCAACTATTAAAAGAATAAACCTGTGTCCTTTCGCAAAAGGTTCTAGAGGTCCTACCAAGTCTCCCCCAATCCTTTCAAAGGGTACTGACACCAAGGGTAGAGGAACCAAAGGGGCTGGTTTTTGTCCCGTCGGACTAGTTAGTTGGCACTCCGGACATGCCGCACATAACTTAGCAATATCACTATGCATCCCTGGCCAATAGAATCGGGACGAAATGCAGTCCAATGTTTTATCCCTGCCCAGGTGACCACCCCATGGGACAGTATGGGCTAGAGTGAACACAGATTTAACAAACGCCTTGGGAACCAATATCTGTCTGGTGACCTCCATTGTTTGTGCCTGCCTATTCACCCTATACAGGATATAATTTGATAATTCAAAATGGGGGAATAATATCACCCCCTGTGCATTTAAAATCTGCTCATCAATTTTTACCACCTTGTCATACTGTCTAGCAAGGACTTTGTCTTCCCTTTGCCTCTGGCGAAAGTCAGGGAGGTATAGGTCTGGTAAATCTCCAGAGCACATACCCCCCTCCCTCTGGCCATCGCCAGCCATCACTTGTGACCTCTGGCTACTAGAATGGTCACCTTGAGACCCAGATTTCTGCAACCAGTCCTGTTTGTCAGAGCGTCTTTGCTTCCGAGTCTTTCGAATCCGGTGTCGGCTGGGGAAAAGTTCTGCCGAGAAGGGGAACAGTTTGCCAGGGTTCTCCTGAGCCACAGAATAAGGCTCCTCGTGAGAGACTGGGGCCATTAGGTCCAAAAAGAAAGGCCAGTCCTGGCCGAGCACAACGGGGGCAGGGAGCCAAGGAGCGACTCCTACTTCAAGGTAGGCCTCCTGACCTTTTACCTGTAGCCGGATTTTGGCCGTCGGATACCGTTTTACATCGCCGTGTATACATTCTATTCTCCACGGGGAGTCAAAAGAACACACGTTAGGCGGTAACAGTTCCTGGAAGACCAGAGTTTTCCCAGAGCCCGAATCTACAAGGGCTTGGACGTTTTTCCCCCAACCTGGGCTGGAAGTAGCCAGGGCTTATACTTTTCTCCAGTGAAGGCCGAGGTGACGGCCCTGCTGAATGAACAATCCATCTGTGGACAGTCCACATGCCGGTGGCCTTGTTCTCAACAGGCGGAACATGGAGAGGGTTCCCTCGCAGGAGGGGACCGTGGATAGCGCTTCGCTGGACCGGATACTGGATACCAGGCATCTGGTGGGTCTTGTGGATGACGTCCTCGGAAGTTCCTCTCGTTTTGCGACGAGCCAACATCAGGAAGGAGATGAGGGTCTCGGCGGGGACCAGTATTTGGACTCCGTCCCTGCTGGAATGACTGCTCCTTCTGTTGGACTTGGCGGTTGCGCATGGATGGGCCGTAGGTTCCCCATTGATCCGACCTCCCTCTTTGGGCGTCCGCAGGTGCTGGTGGAGTCGGATCTGTCGGGTCCAGGACACTCGCCTGCTCCTCAGCCCCAAGGAAGTTCTCCAAAGCTAGGGTTTCAGCAGCGTGGCGTTTTACCCATGAGCGTGCGGAAGGGGGTATTATTTGTAGGAATTGTTCCAAAACCACCTGCTCAAGAATTACCTCCTTTGTGCACTCCTCGGGTTGTATCCAGCGCGTACGCATGTCCAATAACCGCTGAGCGAGGACTCGGGGTCTCATCTTAGCGGTGTACTTCATGTTCCAGAACTGCTGCCGGTAGGTCTCTGGGGTCAGACCTAAGCGATCAAATATGACGGCTTTCACTTGTCGGTAGTCCATTGCCTGATCTGCAGCGAGGCCCTGATATGAGGCCTGGGCTTCTCCTATGAGGAGCGAGGCCAAAGCAGTTGCCCAGCGATTTGCAACCCAGCCCATCTGCAGCCCAGCCCAGCCCTGAGCTTCGGCAACCCTTTCAAATGTCAGTAGAAAAGTCTCTGGATCCTCGTTCGGAGTCCTGTTTTAAAAGAATTACCCTCCTGGCTTGTACTATAAATTTCTCTTGGTATGTCCCTGATGATATGCAAGTCCTGTTTTAAAAGAATTACCCTCCTGGCTTGTACTATAGATTTCTCTTGTTATGTCCCTGATGATATGCAAGTCCTGTTTTAAAAGAATTACCCTCCTGGCTTGTACTATAGATTTCTCTTGGTATGTCCCTGAAGATATGCAAGTCCTGTTTTAAAAGAATTACCCTCCTGGCTTGTACTATAGATTTCTCTTGGTATGTCCCAGATGATATGCAAGTCCTGTTTTAAAAGAATTACCCTCCTGGCTTGTACTATAGATTTCTCTTGGTATGTCCCTGATGATATGCAAGTCCTGTTTTAAAAGAATTACCCTCCTGGCTTGTACTATAGATTTCTATTGGTATGTTTGAATATCAAAAGGTGTTTTTTTTTCTTTTTCCCCTCTTAATTCTGTGCTGTTAATTGACCAACTGGAACAAGCTGATTTATTGGGGCGGGGGAGGGTCATGTGACTGCTTTAGATGTATAAAAACACATAATCACCTTGCATTGGCAAGGAAGCATTGGCATCTTAAGAGTGATGCATTTAAAGTGATCATTTTAAGTGACAATAATAGTTAGACTATAGTTTGACTAGAGGTGACTGGGGACTGCATCCTTTCTGCAAATTCTCTGACTCAGGGCAATAAACGGTGAGCTTATATGATCACACTTTGATCCCATGCTTGTTAACCTGCATATTTTAACCCCACACCCCTTTACAACTTAATTCACTGCAGGCTCTCCCAAAACTGACTGCACAAATATAACTCCCACACCAACTCAGCCCACTGAAACCCAGAACTGACTAGCATTGCAATGCAGCAAAACATTTGACAAGGAACAGGCATACCTCTGCTGTTTAGTCTGCACACACTCACAACAGCTCCATGTAGCACTGCCTACCTCTGGCATCATGAACCTGCTATGTATATTAACTTTTTTCTTTCTCCTGGCCTCGTGGAGATGTTACTCCCTCTATACACTACAAACTCCACCATCCTGGCCCACACCCAACATCACCATACACCCTGGACTACTCAAAAGCCTTTCACTATCTATGGAATGTTGGTGGAGAACTCTTAAAACCAGCACACCAACCACTGCTCACTCTAATGGCAAACACCACAAATCTACAACTTGCAAACAACTACCCAAATTTCTGCTCATACTATTACTCTCTTTAGCAGGTGATATTGAACCAAACCCAGGTCCTCCCATTTCAAATCTGTCCCATGCCCCTGAGAATTCCACCTTTAAATTCCAAAAGGGGCTATCTGTCGCCCATATAAATATTAGGAGCCTGCTGCCCAAACTGGACGAACTAAGGGCATGGTGCCTTATTCATAAACCCAAAGCCATCGTTCTTACAGAAACATGGATAACCCATAAAACCCCTGATGCAAATATCGCCATTCAGGGATACTCCATTTTTAGGAGAGATAGGTCAAAGAGAGGAGGAGGGGTGTTATTTTATATTGCAGACACATTACAATTTACACTGTTAAATTGCCCCCCAAACCCACGCTCTTTTGAAATTCTAGTTGGCAAAATCTGCCTCCCCTTTTCTAAGACCATCTTGCTCGCTGGCATCTAAAGCCCCTCTACAATCCCTGGCTGATATCACCCAGTTTCTTGGCTCCATTTCTTCTCTGAACGAGAAGAGTGAGCTGCTAGTTCTTGGGGATTTCAACTTCAACTGGCATGACCCTAAAAACCATAAAATCCAGATACAACTCAAGTCACTTAACCTATCACAACTCATTTCCCAACCCACACGGACAAATCTGAAATCGCATAACCATTCCTTGCTAGACTGGATTCTCTCCTTAAACCCCAGCAGAATCCAATCCTCTGGCATCCTTCCGGACATTTTCAGTGACCATGCAATAGTGTACTGTGTAAGGAAAATTAAAACGCCCCATTCAAGCCCTAAAGTTCTCCTCACTAGAACATTTAAAAAATTTAACCCACAACAGTTTCTGGATGACCTTACCAACTGCCCATGGCACAGATTCGACTTAATTCCCGACCCTGATTCTGCGCTCGACTATTTCCAATCCGAGTTCTTAAAACTCTGCGATACCCATGCTCCACTACGCAAAATAAGGGTACGGGGGGGCCCATCTTCCATGGGTTACAACTGACCTTATTGCACTCTACCAGCTCAGGGATACCTTGTGGAAAAGCTACAAATTAACTGGCACTCCCAAGGATCTCAATCACTACAGATGCCTGCGGAACATGTGCACAAGGCAAACAAGGCACGCAAAAGCACAATATTACTCTGACAATCTCCACCAAAATACATCAAACCCAGCTAACTTCTGGAAGGTTATCAACAATATATTCCAGCCTCCTAACCATCAACAACCAAGTAATATCACTAAGGGGGATATTACTCTGACAAACCCCACTGACATTGCAAATGCATTCAATGATTACTTTGTGGGGTGTGCCACTAACTTATTAGCGAAATACAGCCCAAACCACAAACCTGAATCTCATCCTGGGAGTGCCCACATAGCCCCACACCTTCCCAACACTGCCCACAATTTTCAATTTGGCCCAGTATCTGAAGAGGAGATTGCACAAGCGATCCTCAAACTAAAACTAAGCAGCCAATGCGGACCTGACTTGCTACAATCTAGGTTCCTACGACTTGGTGCCCCAGCCATTGCCAAACCAATTGCTTCCATAGTCAACTCTATCCTGTCTGCAGGCCATATCCCTAAGACCTGGAAAACTGCCACAGTTGTCCCAATCTTCAAAAGTGGGGACAAAAACACTGTCTCAAACTACAGACCAATCTCACTTCTCCCAATTCTTTCCAAAGTCATGGAAAAATGTGTCCACTCCCAATTTAACGACTACTACACCAAGACAAATTTCCCTAGCCAATTCCAATCTGGCTTTCGTCCCAAACACTCCACCGTAACTACCCTGCTAAAAGTTTGCAATGAAATCCAGTGTGGAATGGAACGGGGACAACTCACTGGTGCAGTATTCCTAGATTTTGCAAAGGCTTTTGATACAGTTGATCATGCTATCCTGCTTAACAAACTCCAGAGCTCTGGAATAGGGAAGCATGCTTTAAACTGGTTTCAGTCCTACCTATCAGGAAGATCCCAACATGTTTCCATCTCAAGCTCTAACTCCAACCCCCTGGATATCAGCTGTGGTGTCCCGCAAGGCTCTCTTCTGGGGCCCCTACTCTTCTCAGTGTTCATTAATGATCTTCCCACAGCTTGTAAGGAAGCCTCAATACACATGTATGCAGATGACACAATCCTATATGCACACAGCCATAGCCTCTCTGACCTTCAACACATACTTCAGTCTGACTTTTTGAGACTCGAAAACTGGAAATAGCTGAAGCGCTCAAATGCAGGTATAGTATCAAAAATAATAAGCCAAACCACTAAACCAGGGTACTAACAATTGATATAGTACCTATTGTGTGATATTATGGGTAGTATCCTCCTGAAGACAGGTGGTGTGTGGTGCAACCCACTCACCATCAGTCTCATTGGCAGGTTCCCCTGAAAAATATACAAATACTCACATCCTGGTAGGGCAGGTAGGCAGGCTGTGCAGCTACTCAATGCAATACAGGGAAAAAGGAGACCAAAAGCACACCAGCACAAACGGAGCAGGAAGGACCCAAAACAAAAAATGATTAAAAGGGCACTTTAATGTGACAAAAGACCCATCCAACGCGTTTCGAAACGCGTTGGATGGGTCTTTTGTCACATTAAAGTGCCCTTTTAATCATTTTTTGTTTTGGGTCCTTCCTGCTCCGTTTGTGCTGGTGCGCTTTTGATCTCCTTTTTCCCTGTTTTTAAACAGTGACAAGACTGTAACAATGGTATATGGGACCAAGACTAAATTCTTAAAGCTTCCAGCGACTGAGCTCCATATTAGAACCAACACTAACACCACCCTAACACCTGTCACTAGTTTTAAATACCTGGGCTTATGGTTTGACTCCCACTTAATATTCGGAATGCACATTGATACCCTGACAACCAAGACCTACAGTATGACAAACTAGGGGTACTTTACAGGAACAAATCCTCCCTAAGTCTCCTGGTCAGAAAGCGTATCGCACAGCAGATGCTAATGCCAATTATTGACTATGGAGACATAGTATATGGCAAGGCACCTCAAACCCCCCTTAGCAAACGTGACACCCTCTACAATTCAATTTGTCGTTTTGTTCTCCAATGCAACTACAACACACATCACTGCAAAATGCTCAAAGAACTAGATTGGTCATCACTAGAGTCTAGGCGCAAAGTTCACCTTTACTGTCTTGCCTTTAAATTCTTTATGGGCAAGCTACCCAGCTACCTGAACAAGCTCCTCACCCCTACCACATGCAGCACCTATCATCTGAGATCAGACTCTAAAAGACTGTTCATGGTCCCGAGACTCAACAAAGTATCCGGCCGCTTCTCCTTCTCTTACCGTGCACCCCAAAACTGGAACAACCTACCAGAGACTCTCACATCCACCACCAGTTTAAGTTTTTTCAAATCTAAGGCTGTTTACATTTTAATCTGGTCTGTAACTGTTACATACGCCCATAACATATATTTTCTTTAACTGTGCATGCAATGTCTTGTATATAATGTATACCCTGTTCATTTATGTAACTGTATTTGTAACCATGTATTATTTGTCTTAACTCTGTGCCCAGGACATACTTGAAAACGAGAGGTAACTCTCAATGTATTACTTCCTGGTAAAATATTCTATAAATAAATAAATACATTTTCCTCAGGAGTACCGGGGGTTTGTTTGCAAGTTCTGGACTGGCTTGGCCATCCGCTCATCTTGTGCTGCCTGCTGCTGGGTTAGGAGCTGGGTTTGCTGCTACAATAGTCTTTCATCTCTCTCTGCTTGTAGTTGAGACTGCTCCTGCATTAACAGTCCCTGCTGTTTGGTCTTCTCCTGCATTATCTGTCCCTGCTTTCTGGTCTGCTCGCACATAAACTCTTTCAAAAGTTCTTCCATTTTTCTCATTCTTGTGTGTGTGTGGCCCTTTAACTGCAGGTGTCTTTCAAAATCCCGTCACTTCTGACACCATATGTTGTAGGGTACATGCAACTACACACGCGGGGTCTCTTGACAAGGCTTATTTATTTAGCCTTAAAAACATACAGCACACAAAACAAAATAGCTTCTCTTCAGCAGACAAAACAAAATAGCTTATCTTCAGCATGGCAAATAAAGCAGGTTCTCTTCAGCATGGCAAACAAAGCAGTTTCTTTTCAGCATGCAGGACACAACAGTTCATAAAACATGTACTTTGCAAACAGACCTTATATCAGTAATCTCTTCAGTAACTCACTCCTGTCTCCTGACCAGCTTGGCTGCATGTGTGCACATCCTGGGTTTTTTAACACACCTTGATTAGGCAGCTGGGATCCAACTAATTGCCATGAGCTTCCCAGCTGAAGTTAACCTATTCACTGCTGCACTGCAGACTAAACATATGTCTGCCAGGCATATAGCTGGTGGCTTTTATTTACCCTGTCACAGGCTCATCACAGGTAAATTGCTTTGGGTAAAGTTTGGCTTTGTGTGTGAAGTGGTTGAGGGTGGGCTACAGTAGGTGCTGCAGTCGCAGTTTGTACGGGATTAGTGGTTCAGAGAAATCTTATGGATAGTGGTTAAACTCATCCCATGCCAAAAAAAAAAATGAATGACTGTTATCGCGCGTGAGCGAACGGGGGAGATAACACAGCTCAATAAAGCTTCACAAGTTTTTGATGAATGGCTCTGTCTTTCGGTGTGGTAAAGCATTTCTATTCACGTTGGTTTGTTTGCAAGGAAGGCTTTGTGTGTCAAGTGATGCTGAAGTGAGCACCGGCCCTTAAATTAGAACTGACAGAAGAACTACAGTACAGTACAAAGAAGATAATAAAAAAGAAGCCAATAATAATAATTTTCCAGAGTATATTGCGGTATTTTAGCACTTGTAATATTAGCATTTTATTAGCGCTGTCTGCAATACTTCAATACCGTCTAAAAACTCAGGGGGGCTATAGACGGACGCTCACAGAGGTACACAATTGGAGACTTTTGTAAGGTGAAATTATAACAAGGCTTTATTGTGCCTTTTCCTTAATATCAGGAAACCATCCAAACACAGAGGGGGGGAACAAAGCTTCTATTCACTTGGGAGTATTTCTAGTGAATACTATGCAATTAATTCACAACTCCCTTAGATAAGCATGTTTCCCAGCCCCAAACACATAGTATGAAATGAACAGATATAAAAAGTCTTGTTAATAAAAGTCTTATCTGTTAGCTGCTGTAGAGTAAGCTTCTCTGCTCTCCTGGAACCGCACCCGTGTGTGCACAGAAAATGTCAGCATCCAGGTTTAGAAGTCTTATTTGTCAGCTCCAGAGATCTGTGTTCTCTTGGTCAGTCTCTCCTGGGAGACTCAAGAACCTCTGCTCTGTCTCCAAAGTTCAGCTCACAAGTGAGCTAAGGAGTCACTTCCTGTATCAACAGACAGGCTTTTGTAAGCAATCTAAATCAGACAGGTGGTGTTTATTAATTGACTACCAGCAGTTAACCACCACACTGCTAGATTAAAGGACCATTACTTGAACAGGGATTACTCCCCTATTACAGGGGCGTTCGCGAGCTGTTGTCTTCAAAGGCTAATACTTTAGAAGTTCAACCTATGTTAGTACACAGTCTGCGTGTGTGCGTGCAGTAATTGTAAATTTGCATATTTAAACATGCATTTGCAGTGCTGTATGTCTCATTTGAAAATTGTTGAAACGCATAGGCGTGTACGGTACTGTAACAGTATCCCATTTTGGCATATACAGTACAGCGCTCTCCCCTCGCTCGCCCCCGCACGCACACAGGATAATTTACTGTACTACAGTACATAGCTGATAATTACTGCGCATGCGTCTGTAAGTTCACCACTACTTGCTTGCGAAGTTCAAAAGTGAGTGACCAAAAAAAAAAAAATTATTTTTATTTTCTCCACAAGCCTGCCTAAACCATCTTGATATTACGATATTCAATCTGTGCTGTAGCTTTTGACTGCGACACTGTGCATTTGACTGCACATGGTTGATTTGTGTGCTTTTTATGTACTGTATTTGAGGGTGTAGGGATCAAATTATTATGATGACCTGCCTTTTGAAAATATGCCATCTCTTTGAACTGCAGTACAGCTAATCTTTCATGCAGCGGTACCCTGTACCCCCCTCCACCATGCACACACACAAGACTCGCTCAAGGATTGATTTGAACCTCTTATCGACAGACACCTCTCCAGAGCCATCCCGTTTCTAAAGCTTGCCATTGTGCTTTTAAACGTCCATCCCTAGCCGAGCATCACCTTTCTGCACCTGCGTGTAATCCTCTTTGGGATGGGAGCAACAGTACATAGCTGATGATTACTGCGCATGCGTCTGTAAGTTCACCACTACTTGCTTGCGAAGTTCAAGAGTGAGTGATCAAAAAAAAAAAAAATGTCTCCTCATTTTTTTTAAAATTTTCTCCACAAGCCTGCCTAAACCATCTTGATATTACGATATTCAATCTGTGCTGTAGCTTTTGACTGCGACACTGTGCGTTTGACTGCACATGGTTGATTTGTGTGCTTTTTATGTACTGTTTTTGGGGGTGTAGGGATCAAATTCTTATGATGACCTGCCTTTTGAAAATATGCCATCTCTTTGAACTGCAGAACAGCTAATCCTTCATGCAGCTGTACCCTGTACCCCCCTCACCCACGCACACACACACAAGGCTCGCTCAAGAATTGATTTGAACCTCTTATCGACAGACACCTCTCCAGAGCCATTCCGTTTCTAAAGCTTGCCATTGTGTTTTTAATCGTCCATCCCTAGCTGAGCATCACCTCTCTGCGCCTGCGTGCCTAATTTTCCTATTGTTGGCTTAGAGTCACCTCTCTGTAATCTTCTTTGGGAAGGGAGCTAGCTGATGATTACTGCGCATGACTCACCCATCCACCCCCCCAACCCTTTGAGGCTTTGTTTACGGTAAAGCTTTTGATAATCCCTTTTTGAATTTAATATGTAAATCTGATTTGCACAGCACTGTGAAATTGAGAGTTAAAAAAACCATTATCTGATTCATGTTGTTGATGCAGTAAATTACCACTTTTTGTCATTCTTTCTTTTTCTTTGGTGTAGGTGTGGGGGGGGGGGGGGTTGTCAATGATTATGAATATCAAGAACGTAAAGAAATATTTAATTTATTTTATCAGGAACAAAAAATACAAATATAAAAATAATCATGAATAATACAAAATGCAGTCTTTATTCAGTTCTTCTGTCAGATGAAAATTGAGGGCCGGTGGATAATCATGAATAATGCACATTGATAATAATATTAATTAATAATGTATAATACATAATATTATATATATATATATATATATATATATATATATATATATATATGCATTTTTCCGTCTTTACCTTCTTCCTCATTCTGTGTACAGTATAGTAGTTCATTGAGAAAGGAGAGGTTTTTTGTACATCATGACTGCAGTTTAGATACTGTTCACTTAACTGTACAAACAGTTCACAAACTTTACACGATACACCCCTCTCCCTCTGTCCATCCTTTTTTTCTGAAAAGACAAGAAAACAAATTAGTGCAGTTATGTGCATACTGTATTATGGCATTGTGTGCTTTATAGTACTGTCAAACTAGTCTATACTGGAACTACTGTATACTGTGACAACTATTAAATGCTTTGTAACCAGATGGCTGGTGCTGTTCTCTCTGGAAAAAAAATATTTGAGCAGTTAGGTGCATACTGTATTATGGCATTGTGTACAGTATAGCTACTCCATATTGGACAACAGTATGCAGTTAGTACTGTCAAACTAGTCTATACTGGAACTAATGTATACTGTGACTTCTGTTAAATACTTTGTAACCAGATGTGCCATACTTACCTGTATCATACTGTACTTACAATACTACAGTACTCAATGTATTACTTCCTGGTAAAATATTTTATAAATAAATAAATAAATAACAGTACAGTACTATACCATACTACCTTCCTGATGCTTGCCCATTACGTGCGATCACAATGGGCAACACAGTCGCAATATGGTCAATATATTTATTGCATCGTTCCATGGTGCGTACATCGTTCAAAAAACTCAGTATGCCTTGCGCCAACTATCCTTTTTGGAGGGTTTCACAACTTTTCGGATATGGTCCTTCAGCTGAAGCCAGACCATTTCGATAGGATTGAAGTCTGGCGATCTGTCATTGGAGGGGGAAAAAAAGGACAATTAGTTAAAGAGATACAGTACACAGTAAAAACAGTGGAAAAAATGAGACACGGTTACCGCACTAAGGGGGTTATGAACTAAGCTTCGTTAAGTCACTTTTAGAGCGCAAAGTGCTCTTAAAACGTGATTTTGAGCTCAACCCGATGCACTAAGCAACGCAAACAGGCACTTTGCGCTGTAAAAATGACCTTTTTCAGGAATTTTTTCTAAGTCCAACTTTGCTTGTTCGTAACCCGTTCAAATCTGCCCTTAAGCGGGATGTACTAAGCAACGCAACCTTAGCGTACGCGAAAGTTGCGTTGATCAGAACACGTCAGGTCAGAGTAGACGCAAAAAAGCTGGACTTAGAAAAAATTATTGCTTTTCATTTTTGCATGCGCAACACCCATACAACAGGCCGGCGGGTGTCCCCGGCAGACCCCACGGCCATTCCGGGGTCCCCACGGGAGTCCCGGGGTACCCACGGGCCTGCGGTACCAATGTTGCACCTCCAAAAATAATAAACAATATTTATAACTAAATACACCCCCCTTAACACATACTATATAGTAATGGGCAAAATTACTATTATCCACATATGGATAATAATGCATTTGCCCATTTTAAATACATATAAATTACAATAAATACGGGGTGTAGGGATCAAATTCTTATGATGACCTGCCTTTTGAAAATATGCCATCTCTTTGAACTGCAGAACAGCTAATCCTTCATGCAGCTGTACCCTGTACCCCCCTCCCCCACGCACACACACACAAGGCTCGCTCAAGGATTGATTTGAACCTCTTATCGACAGACATCTCTCCAGAGCCATTCCGTTTCTAAAGCTTGCCATTGTGTTTTTAATCGTCCATCCCTAGCCAAGCATCACCTCTCTGCGCCTATGTGCCTAATTTTCCTATTGTTGGCTTAGAGTCATCTCTCTGTAATCTTCTTTGGGGAGGGAGCTAGTTGATGATTACTGCGCATGACTCACCCATCCACCCCCCCAACTCTTTGAGGCTTTGTTTACGGTAACGCTTTTGATAATCCCTATTCGAATTTGATATGTAAATCTGATTTGCACAGCACTGTGAAATTGAGAGTTAAAAAAACATTATCTGATTGTAAGGAATCCGCTCCTGGCTTTTATTATAGCTTTTGCAGACTTCTGTATTTGCAAAAGCTTCCTCTAGCAATCAATGGCACATGTGCTGCCTCTCATTGCAGCTTCTGCCATGTGCTTCATCATTGGAGGAATACTCACACACCCTCCTCCTGTGATTGGATCTCCGCACTTTATATCCTGGGCTTTGGCACTGAAACAGTGGCGGGGGTGGGTACATTTTTTACTGTACCTATGTCCCAGGCTGCGGAACAGTCCCTGTTTGGAAGACCATACCTGTTTGAGAGACTGCCTCCGTCTGAGAGTGCGTTCTTGTATGAAGGTTTAACCCCTCAGGAAAGACTGATTCATAAGGAACTCCTTACTACAGTAGATCTCAGCGATTTAATGAGGAAAGAAAGTCTCAACAGGCCCTGCTCTCCCAACGGTCCTGGGTTTTGTCCTCTTCAGAACAAAAGACTCTAGATCAGATTCTAGATGCCACCTGTGTGTTATGCCAAGATCTTGACTTAATCATAAGTGAGCGGGACCCTCTTCTCGCTGCCTACGCACTTTCTAATCACAATTTCTATGCCGCCAGTCCTGTTACTAAACCTGTGGGGTTACCACCCTCTCCTAAGAAAGGCCAAACCATTTCCCTGTCACTCCCCGCTAAGGAAGAAGCTGCCACGGTCCCTAGTCCTGAGTTAACCTCCCTGGGTTATTTCCCCGAGGTTATTCCTGTCTTAATCCCTGCTAGTCAGGCCTATGAGTCCCCCACTGTAAATCCCTGCATCCCCCAGGTCAGTGTGTCTTCCCTAGCACCAGAAAATGAATCCTGTTTGCCCTCTCTTTCTAAACCAGAATTTCTAAGCTCTGTTCCTGAGGTTATTTCGGATTTAACCCCTGCTAGTCTGCTATTTGATGTCCCCATTGTTAACCCTTGTATCCCGCAGACTAAGCTGAGGTCTCTAGGGCATGAAGCTGAAAACCCTATGTCCCCACTCTCGGAGAGTAGCGTATCTTTTCCTGATTCTCAGGTACAGCCTAACTTAACCCTTGAGGTTTTTCCTATGTTACCCCCTGCAGGTCAGCCCTATGAACCTCCCATGGTAAATCCCTGTAGTCCGCCAGACAAGGAGACCTCCTTAGCTTCAGAGGATGAACCCCTTATGTCCCCTGACTCAGCTAAAATTCTCGGGGCTACGCCCCCTGAACTTTCAGCAAATATACTGGCTCCAGTTAAAAGTATACTGGAACCGTTTGTTTCCCTAAGCCTGTTCGCAGAATCCCCACTCCTAGGTATGTCGCTGACCCAGTCTGTCACTCAGCGACCTGAAATCCCTGCTTCTGATCATAGACCCCTTTTTGTGGAATCTGTAGTCGTATCTGATGTCCCAGACACTCTTTCCCAAATACCCACTTCAGAGACCAGCACAGTTGTGGTTGCCCCCCTTGTACTGTCTGTGTTCTCCTCTTCTCAAATTCTAGGGTTAAAAGCGAACAGTACATATTATGCCCCTTTCCAAGTGACCCCTTCTGAGATCAACGTATCTGCTATTGCTCCCTTAGTACAATTACAGTTAGGGCCCTCCTTTTTGAAGGATCAGGTTTTCAAATTTAAAACTCCCTTTTCCCTCGATTTTGTAAACCTGCAGTCCCTTCTCACTGTAGTTAAAAGTTTTCCAGCAGTCGCTGAGTTAAGCTCTGCCGCTGCTAAAACTTCTGTTGTAGAAGCAACCTTCCCTAGTTCACTTCCGTTTGTCCTATCTGTTATTCCTGTCCTTGACTCGAAGTCTGTCTCCTTGGGACCGGTGACAGCTATTAGCCTCCCTTCTACGGTCCCTCAGGCTATCACTTCAGAGATCAGCTTATCTGCCCCTGATCCCTTACTACGCTCTGAGTCTCCCCTTATAGCTTCTAGGGTCTCCCCAGTACTCCCTGTATTAACACTTGGCTTCTCTCTGACTCCTGAGGTAGAGCCTGACTGCCTGCTCTCCACCTCTGTGGTAGTCTGTGAGATGCCTATCACCTTTTCTAAGATTCCTGTTTTGCAAGGTATTTCTCCTATTAAGTCTGTGACACCTGCAATTCCTGTAATGGGTTTTAAGACCCCTATCACTGAGTCTCCTATGAAGTCTGATGCCCTCACTAGGGATTCTCAGGGACCCAATTCAGAAACAAGCACAATGTTCTCTGATCTTATTACAGTAGCTAGTTCAGTTCCTGCTGGTTCTCAATCACTCACTTCAGTGACAAGCAAGATGTTCCTTGTTTCTATTGGAAAGTCTACCCCAGTTTCTTTCATGGATCATGCCACAGCCTCCGGGATGATTAAAGATGACTTTAAGTCTGGGATGCCCACTCCTTTAATAATACTGTTTCACGCTGATTCGCCCACAGTATTTGGGGTATCCACTACTGACTGTATGTCTACTACCATGAACTCAGGGGTATCGCATTTGGAACTTTCAGTAATACCCGCTGTGTCCCTTTTTTCAAAAAACCCCGTCTTAAAGATGGACTTGTATTTCTCTGTGTCTCCCACAAGACTTGGGGTACTTACTATTGACTGTCCTGTCGCAAAATTAGGGTTACCTCTCAGGAAGGTGCCTGGAACTACCGATGTTAAGAACCCTATGTTTAAAACAGTAATATTTTGCATTGCTTCTCCCACAGTATATGTAAGAAAAAGTGGGGATTACCCCCAGGTGGTGCTACAAATATGCCAGGTAGTCCAATGAATAATTTATAAACACTTAAAAAATCGGTATAGCTGAATGAATAAAGCGGTCTGAGTGTCCCGTGGGTATGCCGATGGTGTGTGCGGGCCTGAATACCCTTACCTCACCTGTTTGGAGCCGTAGGAAGGAATGTCCCCACGCCGATGGAACACACCACCCCCTGGAAGATGGATGGTGGGGTGATGGTCTCCCAGCCGAACAAGCGGCAACCCGCTAGAAAGAGACTGACAGATGTAATGGAGACCTGCACGCAAAGTCTCCTGTCGTCTCACCGGCTGCCTGCTGGAAATCTCCTGATGTGCCGGTCTGTCGCTGCAGGGGGGTAGGTGGCGGCTGCTGGTGGGGAGGACGGAGCGCTCCAATCCTCCGCGCTGGGTCCGTCGGTGTTATAACTTCCCGGGACAGGTGAGGGAACAGGGTTATCGGCTGCACACTGGCTGAACCCGGTCCACTGCACAGCTAGAAGGGGGAATCCTCTCAGTTGAAAACAGCTGCTCCGCATTCGAAAGAACCGAGGCGTGCTGCGATGCTTAGGTAAAGGTCAGGAACGTGGTGAGAGAGCAGAGCACTGCCGCAAAAAAGAGAATCAAGGGGGCCTGATGCAAAAAAATAATAAATTATTTATTGGGCATACTGTAATAGCCAAAAAGAACAGACACACTAAGGTTTAAAACTCTGACGCGTTTCCCGCCGTGGAGGCACTTTATCAAAGAGTTTGATAAAGCGCCTCCACGGCGGGAAACGCGTCAGAGTTTTAAACCTTAGTGTGTCTGTTCTTTTTGGCTATTATGCCCAATAAATAATTTATTATTTTTTTGCATCAGGCCCCCTTGATTCTCTTTTTTGCGGCAGTGCTCTGCTCTCTCACCACGTTCCTGACCTTCTCCCACAGTATCATGCGAGACCTGGGTACCTGGGACCTCCACTCCTAAGCCAAGCTCTGGTTCTCTGTTTTCCTTCTCTGTGTTGGAGGTACCCAGCTTTAACCCCAAGACTTCTATTCCTAAGCCTGTTGCACCGCTTACGTGGCTTCCTGCTTTCTCGGATAAGATCTGTTTTCTCACCTTTCAAACAGAGTCTTTACTCGCAGGTTTCTGTGCAGTGGCTGAAGTGCCCTTTCTGGATGGCATGTCTTCATTCTCTAGGACGAAGAAACTCATGCTGGACCTCGTTGCTTTGCCTGAGGCGTCCATCCCTGTGATTGTTGGTCCCACTATGGGTTTGGACGTGCTGTCCCCTACTGTCTCCGTGATGCTTTCTATGCCGTTCGCCAAGATCATAACTTTGGATTTGATTCCCCCCAAATTTCAGAGGCCAAAGGAGGTGGATCCTGCAACTGCATGTACCACAACCAACAATTACGTAACCACTACTACCAGCTCTCTCGAATTGCTTGGGATTACAAGCCTGGTTCGTATCAAGACTACTGCTCCAATATCTTGCAGTGAACCTGCCCGCCCTATACCCTCGCTAACCACCACCCTGAATTCCTTGGGAGCTAAAGACTCTCGCAACTTCTTACATGCTGATTCCACCAAGTCCATTGTCTGCCCCGGATTCCCCAATGTAATTTTTGTCCGACAATCAATGTCCTGTGTCCCGTATTCTTGGATTATTACTATGCACCGGACACCTGGCTGCTGCCCTTCTGATTTTCCTATTCCGGAGTCCCCTGGTCCCATTGCCCATGTACCAAAAACCACAGTGCCACCACTGTTCCTTGCAGCACTCGCCAATGTACACCTGGATTTTGGACCTAAATCTCGCCTGAGATACTTCAGGAACCACTCAATGTCTCCCAGACCTATGAATGGTCCTGTCCACCCAGGCTTCTCACCCAGTGGTGGAGGTAATGTAAGGAATCCCAACAAACCATGGGCTTTCAATGCTACCTCTCGCCTAAGGAGGTTTAGAAACAACTCCATGTCCCCCAAATCTGTGATGGACCCTGATCGTCCGAAGGTCTCACCTGAAGGCCAAGCATCACCTCTCTGTGCCTGTGTGCCTAATTTTCCTATTGTTGGCTTAGAGTCACCTCTCTGTAATCTTCTTTGGGAAGGGAGCTAGCTGATGATTACTGCGCATGACTCACCCATCCACCCCCCCAACCCTTTGAGGCTTTGTTTACGGTAACGCTTTTGATAATCCCTTTTCGAATTTGATATGTAAATCTGATTTGCACAGCACTGTGAAATTGAGAGTTAAAAAAACCATTATCTGATTGTAAGGAATCCGAACCTGGCTTTGATTATAGCTTTTGCAGACTTCTGTATTTGCAAAAGCTTCCTCTGGCAATCAATGGCACATGTGCTGCCTCTCATTGCAGCTTCTGCCATGTGCTTCATCATTGGAGGAATACTCACACACCCTCCTCCTGTGATTGGATCTCCGCCCTTTATATCCTGGGCTTTGGCACTGAAACAGTGCCGAGCATAAATTCCTACCCTGGACGTTACTGTCTCTGCCATAAGCCACCCTGGCTTGTATCCTGGTGTACTAACCTTTCTGGTTCTTGACCCTAGTTCCTGAGGCCTGCTGCTAGTTCCATGCGGGGGCCTGTTCCTGACTTCTCTGCTGAAGCGTTGTTTCCTGAGGCTGCCTGCTAGTTCCATGCGGGGGCCCGTTCTTGACTTCTCTGCTGAAGCATTGTTTCCTGAGGCCGCCTGCAAGTTCCATGCGGGGGCCCGTTCCTGACTTCTGTGCTGAAGCGTTGGTTTCCCGACGCTGCCCTGCGGTGTACTTCGGCCAGCCTGCTCTCTCCCCCTGCTGAGACCGGCGTCATGGGCCGAGGCCGTTCCTCACGAAGTGGCCACTCCAGCGCTCACGCTCCTAAGCTGAAGCGGGGAACTCCTGACTACCTGTTGCCGAACTCCTGCTTGAATAACGACGATGCTGCCTTCTCCAATCCTGACCCTGCTATGTACGACTACGAACTGCGCACTCTGGATCAGTCTGCGTGGACTAAGGTCGGTGATTATATAACCCCACCTCAGCCCCGCGGTCCGGTCCCGGTTTGTGGCGAGCACAATCGTAACACTGATTCATGTTGTTGATGCAGTAAATTACCACTTTTTGTCATTCTATCTTTTTCTTTGGTGTAGGTGTGGGGGGGGGTTGTCAATGATTATGATTATCATGAATGTAAAGAATTATTTATTTTATTTTATCAGGAACAAAAAATACAAATATAAAAATAATCATGAATAATACAAAATGCAGTCTTTATTCAGTTCTTCTGTCAGATGAAAATTGAGGGCCAGTGGATAATCATGAATAATGCACATTGATAATAATATTAATTAATAATATATAATATATACTATTATAAATATATATATATATATATATATATATATATATATATATATATATATATATATATATATATATATATAGCTGTGACCATGCAGCGAGCTTAAGCCTATAGGGAACCATGTTAAAAATGGTTTTTGAGGCAAAAAGTGACACTGTGTGCTCATTTGCATGTAATTTCCCAGAATCCCTTGCTGCAGAGGAAGTGCTGTATGCTGGGTGATAATGGGGAAAGGCGGGTTTGCAGACCTGCCTAAGACATGCAGATGAGCATACAGTTGTATTTGCATATTTGCTTTCCTGTGGAGGGTTTTTGTCACCTTTTTTACTCACCATAACTTAACTCAGTATTATGGTATAGCCTATCCCATAGCCTCTTTGCATACCCAGTTAAATTAACCCCACACTGATGAGACCCATTAAGGTCGAAACAGCTGTCTGTGGGTGGTTTTCTGGGTATGCACCTTAACCCTGGCTGTGCTCAAAGCTGTGACAATGCAGCAAGCTTAAGCCTATAGGGAACCATGTTAAAAATGGTTTTTGAGGCAAAAAGTGACACTGTGTGCTCATTTGCATGTCATTTCCCAGAATCCCTTGCTGCAGTGGAAGTGCTGTATGCTGGGTGATAATGGGGAAAGGCGGGGTTGCAGACCTGCCTAAGACATGTAGATGAGCATACAGTTGTATTTGCATATATATATATATATATATATATATATATACATTTTTCCATCTTTATCTTCTTCCTCATTCTGTGTACAGTACAGTGGTTCATTGAGGGAGGAGAGGTTTTTTGTACATCATGACTGCAGTTTAGATACTGTACACTTAACTGTACAAACTGTTGACAAACTTTACACGATACCCCCCCTCTCTCCCAGTCCATCCTTTTTTCTGAAAAGATAAGAAAACAAAAAATTAGTGCAGTTATGTGCATACTGTATTATGGCATTGTGTGCTGTATAGTACTGTCAAACTAGTCTATACTGGAACTACTGTATACTGTGACAACTATTAAA
This sequence comes from Ascaphus truei, assembly GCF_040206685.1. Taxonomy (NCBI): domain Eukaryota; kingdom Metazoa; phylum Chordata; class Amphibia; order Anura; family Ascaphidae; genus Ascaphus; species Ascaphus truei. The sequence goes on along the minus strand of NC_134486.1, from coordinate 199,879,834 downwards.
TACTTTGTAACCAGATGGCTGGTGCTGCTCTCTTTGGAAAGAAAATAATTGAGCAGTTAGGTGCATACTGTATTATGGCATTGTGTACTGTATAGCTACTCCATATTGGACAACAGTATGCAGTTAGTACTGTCAAACTAGTCAATACTGGAACTACTGTATACTGTGACTACTGTTAAATACTTTGTAACCAGATGGCTGGTGCTGCTCTCTCTGGAAAAAAAATAATTGAGCAGTTAGGTGCATACTGTATTATGGCATTGTGTACAGTATAGCTACTCCATATTGGACAACAGTATGCAGTTAGTACTGTCAAACTAGTCTATACTGGAACTACTGTATACTGTGACTTCTGTTAAATACTTTGTAACCAGATGTGCCATACTTACCTGTATCATACTGTACTTACAATACTACAGTACAGTACTATACCATACTACCTTCCTGATGCTTGCCCATTACGCGCGATCACAATGGGCAACACAGTCGCAATATGGTCAATATATTTATTGCGTCGTTACACGGTGAGTACATCGGTCAAAAAACTCAGTATGCCTTGCGCCAACTCATCCTTTTTGGAGGGTTTCACGACTTTTCGGATATGGTCCTTCAGCTGATGCCAGACCATTTCGATAGGATTGAAGTATGACGATCTGTCAATGGAGGGGAAAAAAAGGACAATTAGTTAAAGAGATACAGTACACAGTAAAAACAGTGGGAAAAAATGAGACACGGTTACCGCACTAAGGGGGTTATGCACTAAGCTCCGTTAAGTCACTTTTAGAGCGCAAAGTGCTCTGAGAACGTGATTTTGAGCTCAACCCGATGCACTAAGCAACACAAACAGGCACTTTGCGCTGTAAAAATTACCTTTTTCAGGAATTTTTTCTAAGTCCAACTTTGCTTGTTCGTAACCCTGTTTGCGTTAAATTCTGCCCTTAAGTGGGATGCACTAAGCAACGCAACCTTAGCGTACGCGAAAGTTGCGTTGATCAGAACATGTCAGGTCAGAGTAGACGCAAAAAAAGCTGGACTTAGAAAAAATTATTGCTTTTCATTTTTGCATGCGCAACACCCATACAACAGGCCGGCGGGTGTCCCCGGCAGACCCCACGGCCATCACGGGGTCCCCGCGGGAGTCCCGGGGTACCCGCGGGCTTGCGGTACCAATGTTGCACCTCCAAAAATAATAAACAATATTTATAACTAAATACACCCCCCCTAACACATACTATACAGTAATGGGCAAAATTACTATTATTCACATATGGATTATAATGCATTTGCCCATTTTAAATACATATAAATTACAATAAATACAGTAAAAACGTATTACACTTACCTTTTACAGGCACCCACGATGAAGGCCGTCTTCATCCTCATCTTCATCCTGCCCATGCCCCTCCGGTGCTGCAAAACATACACAACAATCATAATAGCCAATGTAATGTCCCCTGACCCCTTAATCACCATAGCGGTTATTAACTGCTACAGTCATTAAGGGGTTAACCCACCCTCACCCACCACTTTGGAGGCCTACATACCCTCCCCCACTAACCCCCCCACCCCGTGAGGCCTAACCACCCTTACACACGACCCAGCCGGGAGGCCTACCCACATACCCTTGGGGCCAATACCCCCTCCCCCTACACCCAGTACCCACAATAAAAACAATACACTGCCCCACAATAAACATCATTATATTTATTAAATACATAACCCACCCCCTGTGCCCCCCCATAAATACATGATTTATTCTTTTACATACAGGGTTCATACCCCAGGCCACGGGAGTCCCCGGTGGGCCTGACGGGTCACCTCACAGACCTACAGGTTACCAGCAACTTGTTTCATACAGGTTCTGTAGGCCTGTTTGTGGGTCCCGCCAGGCACCATGGTCCACCAGGTGGTCTCCGCGGGTCACCGTGGGCAGCAATTGGGTCCCCACGGTAGACCTGCGAATGTCTGGGAGCCCCGGGTCAGACCCACAGGTGTCTGAGGGGCCTCGGGTTGTTCTCACGGGGGTCTGGGGACCCACGGGTGGGCACTACGAGTCCGCGGTGCCCCCACAGATGTGGGGCCACCGGTTCTTCCTCGCACACTACGGGTCCGCGGTGAACTGGTTCTTCCCCGCAAGTGTTCCCCATGGACCACGCAGCCTGGTACCCGTGAGATACCCGAGGATACCTCAGGTGGTCTCCAGAGGTCTCACGCAGACCAAAGGAAACAACCCTGTATGTAAAAAAAAATAAACCGGACCTATACATTCAATACATCACTCCCCCTCTCCCCCAACACATACAGTACAATAATGTGCAAAATAACTATTATCCAGATATGGATAATAGATTATGTGCCCATTATGAAACACATAAAACATGCATAAATCAAAACATGAATTTTTAATCTTAAAATCACCACATTGCATGTTACAATAAATCCAGCATCGATTGTAAATATAATCCAACAAACCAGCAGCTACTGTACACAAATGTATATGAAATGTCACACAATTGCATTGTGTGTGTACATGATGCAATTAATCTGAGCATCATGTAACACTATGCAAAATATATGTAACAATAAAATACACTATGAACAATGTCCCCTAACCAGCAATGCCATCATGAAAATCAAATAGAAACTAAGCAACATCAATACAATTAACATCAATCAATTAATCCATTTCCTCAAACAATTACAATACAATACAAATCAATTATACAATTCCCTATTCAATTCATAAAGCCAAACCATTGCCAAAAGAATTCTAATTTAAAGTAACCACCATCATTCTAATCTAACTACCAGAAATAAGCCATTAAAAAAACCTGTCACTAAATACAAATTACATTATTCACAACAATGACAAAATAACAGTGCTTCAATTGCCTTTAAGATGACGTCATCAAAAGAAAGATGGCCGGCGACACATGGTACGGTAGCCAATCAGAGCGTGGGAACTCCATCCCAACTCTGATTGGCTCTAGTATACCATGTGACAGAGACTTGGGGGAGAACGGATGTGACGTCATTGAAAGCCTGTCACATGGTACTAGAGCCAATCAGAGTTGGGATGTATTTCCCACGCTATGATTGGCTACCATACCATGTGAGGCCGGCCATCTTTCTTTTCAAGATGTCATCTTAAATTCAATTGAATCACAGCCATACTGATTGGCTGTGCTTTCATTGCCTTTAAATGACATCATCATTTTTTTTTCTTTCGGCCAAATCACATGTTTTTCACGGCCCAATCAGGACCGTGGGAAACATTTGACTAAAATGTGATGTCATAGGCCTATAAAAGCCTATGTCGCCTCATTTTGAAGCCAAAATATTATAATAGTTATTTTGCACATTATTGTACTGTATGTGTTGGGGGGGGGGGGGGGTGGAGAGATGTATTGAATGTATAGGTCCGGTTTATTTTTTTTACATACAGGGTTGGTTACTTTGGTCTACGTGAGACCTCTGGAGACCACCCGAGGCCACTCAGACACCTGTGGGTCTGACCCAGGGCTCCCAGACATCTGCGGGCCTACCGTGGGGACCCAATTGTGGCCCATGGTGACCAGCAGAGACAACTTGGTGGGCCATGGTGCCTGGCGGGACCCACCAACAGGCCTCCAGAACCTGTATGAAACAAGTTGTTGGTAACCTGTAGGTCTGTGAGGTGACCCATCAGGCCCACCGGGGACTCACGTGTGCCTGGGGCATGAACCCTGTATGTAAAAGAATAAATCATGTATTTATGGGGGGGCACAGGGGGTGGGTTATGTATTTAATAAATAAAATGATGTTTATTGTGGGGCAGTGTATTGTTTTTATTGTGGGTACTGGGGGTGGGGGGAGGGGGTATTGGCCCCAAGGGTATGTGGTTAGGCCTCCCGGCTGGGTAGTGTGATGAGGGTGGTTAGGCCTCACGGGGTGGGGGGTTAGTGGGGGAGGATATGTAGGCCTCCCGAGTGGTGGGTGAGGGTGTGTAAACCCCTTAATGACTGTAGCGGTTAATAACCGCTATGGTGATTAAGGGGTTAGGGGACATTAGATTGGCTATTGTGATTGTTGTGCATGTTTTGCAGCACCAGAGGGGCATGGGCAGGATGAAGATGAGGATGAAGACGGCCTTCATCGTGGGTGCCTGTAAAAGGTAAGTGTAATATTTATTGACTGTATTTATTGTAATTTATATGTATTTAAAATGGGCAAATGCATTATTATCCATATGTTGATAATAGTAATTTTGCCCATTACAGTACTGTATGTGTTAGGTGGCGGGGGGATGTGTGTTGTCTATTGGGGGCAATTGTCCCCAATAAACATGCTAATGTGCCTTAACCCCTTCATTGCCTTAGCGGCTATCCGCTAAGGTAATGAAGCTGCATTAGTGTAAATTTTAATAATAGTGTGTGGGAGCAGGGGGTCCCCTGAGCTGAATCGCATTGATTTCTGCCTCAGAGACCCCCTGCTTCCCGAGTTACAGGCCCCGGTTTGGGGCATCGGTGCCAGTGTGGACGCCATCTTTATAGAGCCCACGTCGCGTCTTGGATGCTATAAAGATGGCGGCAACACTGGCATCCGATACCCCATACTGGGGCCTGTAACTCGGGAAGAAGGGGTTCTCTGAGGAAGAAATCAATGCGGTTCAGTTCAGGGGACCCCCTGCTCCTGCACACTATTATTAAAAATACATTAAAGCAGCTTCATTAGCATAGTGGATAGCCGCTACGGTAAGGAATTATTATTTATTGTTATGTGTGTTTTAATACTAGTGTAGATGTGCAGGGGGTCTCCTGAGCTTAACCGCATTGGTTTCAGCCTCGGGGACCCCCTACTCAAGGAGATATAGACCTCTTTATGGGGTGCCGGTATCCCCTGCAGAATTGAAATGTCCCGGTCACGTGACGCGGGAGCTTTAAAGTGCAGGGGATACCGGCACCCTATAACGGGGCTTATATTTCCTGAAGTAGGGGGTCCTCGGACCTGAAACCAATGAGGTTCAGGACCTGAGACCCCCTACTCATGTACACTATTATTAAAATGAATTTATTTAGGGGGGGCGTGGCCTGGAGTCTAACAGCAAAGGCTGTCTAAAGCTCCTGCAGGCAAAACTTCAAACAAAGAAATAGCGATCATCAATCTGGCCAAAACAAATTAAAAACACCATATTATAAGACAGTAGGAGACGGGGGAGATTTTGACACAAAAAATAAAGAAATTGGACATTGCAAAGCCCCCCAATTATACAGAACAGGGGAGCAGAAAATAAAGTGAGTAAAAGAAGCTGCTGCTTGCTTGCAAAGTTCAAGAGTGAGTGACCAAAAAAATATATATATTTTTTCTCCTCATTTTTTATTTGTATTTTCTCCACAAGCCTGCCTAAACCATCTTGATATTACGATATTCAATCTGTGCTGTAGCTTTTGACTGCGACACTGTGCGTTTGACTGCACATGGTTGATTTGTGTGCTTTTTATGTACTGTTTTTGGGGGTGTAGGGATCAAATTCTTATGATGATCTGCCTTTTGAAAATATGCCATCTCTTTGAACTGAAGTACAGCTAATCCTTCAGGCATAGCAGATGGGGAGGCTGCCCTCGCTCGCCCCCGCACACACACAGGATAATTTACTGTACTACAGTACATAGCTGATGATTACTGCGCATGCGTCTGTAAATTCAATACTGCTTGCTTGCGAAGTTCAAGAGTGAGTGACCAAAAAAAAAAAACATTCTCCTCCTTTATGTATTTTTATTTTCTCCACAAGCCTGCCTAAACCATCTTGATATTTTGATTTTCAATCTGTGCGGTAGCTTTTGAATGCGACACTGTGCGTTTGACTGCACATGGTTGATTTGTATGCTTTTTATGTACTGTATTTTGGGGTGTAGGGATCAAATTAAGCGATGACCTGCCTTTTGAAAATATGCCATCTCTTTGAACTGCAGTACAGCTAATCCTTCATGCAGCTGTACCCTGTACCCCCCTCCCCCACGCACACACACACAAGGCTCGCTCAAGGATTGATTTGAACCTCTTATCGACAGACACCTCTCCAGAGCCATTCCGTTTCTAAAGCTTGCCATTGTATTTTTAATCGTCCATCCCTAGCCAAGCATCACCTCTCTGCACCTGTGTGCCTAATTTTCCTATTGTTGGCTTAGAGTCACCTTTCTGTAATCTTCTTTGGGAAGGGAGCTAGCTGATGATTACTGTGCATGACTCACCCATCCACCCCCCCCCAACCCTTTGAGGCTTTGTTTACGGTAATGCTTTTGATAATCCCTTTTCGAATTTGATATGTAAATCTGATTTGCACAGCACTGTGAAATTGAGAGTTAAAAAAAACATTATCTGATTCATGTTTTTGATGCAGTAAATTACCACTTTTTGTCATTCTTTCTTTTTCTTTGGTGTAGGTGGGGGGGGGGGGGGGGTTGTCAATGATTATGATTATCATGAATGTAAAGAAATATTTATTTTATTTCATCAGGAACAAAAAATACAAATATAAAAATAATCATGAATAATGCAAAATGCAGTCTTTATTCAGATCTTCTGTCAGATGAAAATTGAGGGCCGGTGGATAATCATGAATAATGAATAATGCATTGATAATAATATTAATTAATAATATATAATATATAATATTATATATATATATATATATATATATATATATATATATATATATATATATATATATATATATATATATATATATATATATATATTGGCAATACGATACCGCACGTGGACGAATATCAGAGGCAGCACTCCAAATGAATATCAAAAAAAAATTCCTGTATTATTCAACAAAACATCATATCCAACGTTTCGGTCCTGAAACGGGACCTTTGTCAAGGTGATGATTAACAGAGTGAACTAAGAACACATATAAATACCCCCAGAAAACCCAAAATCAACAGGTGCAGCATATAAATTGATTAAAACAAAAATCACATCCATAATGTTAAACCCCTGTGTCCTGTCAGTGTATCAGCCTTCTCTGCCGCTCCTGTTTACTTCCTGATATATAAAACGCATGTGCTGCACATACACCAGTAAATGGTTAATTAGCAGTGCTGCTAGTCTAAGAAACAAGTCAAATAACACTACACATCTAAAGACTACATATATGAAATGACAATGGTCTCTAGCTATAAGGAGCAAGCAGGACACACCAACTAATGAAATAAATAACTATATCAAATTAATGAATAACATTATGAGTTGCAAATGACATTAGGTACTATCAGTGACGTCTCAGAAGGGATAATTCTGGCTACCATGGATGTTGCTAGTTTGTATTCTAATATTGATCATACTGAGGGTATTAACGCAAGTAGAGAACATCTTCTTGAATGTGATACTATTTTTGGACCTCCAACAGATTTTTTGCTATTACTCATGGATGTAATTTTACACAAAAATTACTTTAAATTCGAAAATAATTTTTATTTGCAACTCATGGGTACAGCGATGGGGTCCAACATGGCCCCATCATATGCAAATCTATTTATGGACTCATATGAACAACTGCATTTTTTTGGTAATAAAGTATATAGTAAACACATCATCAGGCTTTTTCGCTACATTGATGACCTGTTTTTACTCTGGTCAGGATCAGAATTGTAATTATTAGCATTTGTCGATATGCTTAACAGTATTCCATCTACTATACGCTTCACACTGAATTTCAGCACAATAGAGGTTTCTTTTCTTGACACCGTGGTCTACAAGGCCAATGGTCATTTGGCGACAAGGATGTATAAAAAAGTCACAGATAAGAACACTCTTTTGCTAGCATCCAGTCACCATCCAGCACCAATGAAAAAAGGTTTACCTTTCTCACAGTTCTTAAGGGTCATAAAAAAAACAAGTGATCCTGCAAGATTAGAGGTAGCATTGGATGAAATGAAAGATTGTTTTCTGGCACGAGGGTATAGCACTAAGGATGTGACCTCAGCTTTAGAAAAAGCAAAAAACATACAAAGATCAACATTATTGATACCACAACAGAAACAGGCATGCGATAATTGCTTTAACATGAAAAGCACATACACGACAGCATCCAGCTTCATTAGAAAGATTATTTTACAACACACCCATATTTTATCCAAGGACAAACATATTGGACAATTTTTCAAAGAACCACCCCGTTTTTGTTACCGGATAGGTCGTAACTTGGGAGATCTTCTTGTCCGTGCGGATCCAAGTTCAAAATATGCTAAAAACCTGTCCTGGTTAAATAAACCTATTGGTGTGTTTAAATGTCGTGGCTGTGTTAATTGCCAATACATGGTGTTGGGAAAAACTTTTCCACATCCTCATCAAGGACATCGGATTAAGATCAAAGAATTTTTGAACTGTGACTCAAAATATGTGATATATTTTATTAGGTGTCCATGTGGCCTATATTATATTGGCAAGACGATACGTATGCTGAAGGAACGGCTGAGTCTTCATCGTTCAGCAATCAGGAAGGCTTTAGCAGATGCGGATAACAAGGAAGATTTAACACAGCAACCAGTGGCTCGTCACTTTAAGGATATGAAACACAGCCTCGCGACCTTGAGGTGTATGCCAATTGCACAGGTCAAGGCACCATCCAGAGGAGGAGATCGCAAGAGATCCCTATTGCAACTTGAAGCAAGAACAATCTATAATTTGGACACATTAAGTCCTCGTGGGTTAAACGAGGAATTTCAATTGTCTTGCTTTTTATAACAAATTTGTCCAGATAGTTCTCATCTGTAATAGGTGACTTTTCGTCCCCAGGATTGGAGTCTGTAGGACATCTTCTCATCTGCTATCCGGACTATGTCTGTGCATACAATTCGTTTGCTTACCACCAATAAGTTTCTTACTGATTATCCTTGATGATCTGATGGATATGTTTCTAGTACTGGCGGACGCACTCTTTATGCCTTCTACCATTCATGTTTTTGATTCCACACTACAGGTTTTCTGATCATCAGTTCATGACATAACATGTTCTATGTTTATTAATGATTCAACATGTCCATTAAGTTCTATCAGATAGACCTGAAATACTTTTTATACGTCAAGTCGGATTTTTTGGAAATTCATTGTTATATACTGACTTTATCTATGTGTATTGAGTGACAGCTGATGACTGCCATTGCGGTGTGTGGTCATGCTACAGCTGTTATTGTTCGATGCACTCTTAGTTCTATGTGTTTTAGGTTGATAACAAAATACCTATTTCCAATATGACAAATTATAGACAAACGTATGATTTATTTTGATGGTTAGTATAAGTTGCAGTAATGATTTGTGTTATTTCAGTTATTTATTATAAATCTTTTGGTCAGTACACATCATTATATATGTTCACATTTAGTATGTTTTCTCACTTTGATATTGGGTGTTTTAATTTTAAGTGCTGCATATGGTCATCTATTTAGACTCCCATAATGTTATTCATTAATTTGATATAGTTATTTATTTCATTAGTTGGTGTGTCCTGCTTGCTCCTTATAGCTAGAGACCATTGTCATTTCATATATGTAGTCTTTAGATGTGTAGTGTTATTTGACTTGTTTCTTAGACTAGCAGCACTGCTAATTAACCATTTACTGGTGTATGTGCAGCACATGCGTTTTATATATCAGGAAGTAAACAGGAGCTGCAGAGAAGGCTGATACACTGACAGGACACAGGGGTTTAACATTATGGACGTGATTTTTGTTTTAATCAATTTATATGCTGCACCTGTTGATTTTGGGGTTTCTGGGGATATTTATATGTGTTCTTAGTTCACTCTGTTAATCATCACCTTGACAAAGGTCCCGTTTGAGGACCGAAACGTTGGATATGATGTTTTGTTGAATAATACAGGATTTTTGATATTCATTTGGAGTGCTGCCTCTGATATTCGTCCACGTGCGGTATCGTATTGCCTATTTATTTGTACAGGATTTGCACCCAATTTTTCTATTCAGACGGAGTGCCTATGGTTCTTTATTACCTGATATATATATATATATATATATATGATACGAACAAATCCAAAGACCAGTAAAGAGACAGCAGACCGCACGGGGTTAATCCAAAAATCTATATTCACAACATGAAATACACGTAAGCCAACGTTTCGGTCCCACAGAGAGACCTTCCTCAGGGCCGTGCAACCCACAAGTGCAAGTGACCAAACATATATACCCTCACCCATAGTGCAATGCAAACAAAGGGAACCAATCACCAACATGCAATCAGACAAAATCTGCAACATAGCTGTGCTCCGTGCCCCCTCCCCTATTACCTGATTATCCAAATGACTCATCATGACATGAGAGTAGGCACTTAAACTATTAGGAGAGAGACACCCTTAGACACTGGTCCCAGGGTCTACTGCCATTGCGGGGGATAGTCGCGCGCCGCGCTTGTGCAGTGGGCCAAAACATATTGACTGCCGGAGCGCCAGCAGGGCGAGTGCGCCGCGCATCACAGCTGTGAGCAGACGCCTCATTAACTCTCCCTGGCCACCAGGGACGCCGGCAGCGCAAAACGCACATGCGCAGTCTGAAAAACCGCCTCGGTGCACAGTTACCCGCACACTGACAGTAATAATGGGCTAAACAGAATAGTAATACACAGAGCGTTAAGGTGAACCACAGGGGGACAGATGGAGGTATAGAGCACAAGGAGCGCATAGCATCACCATAATATATAAGGACAAAGGAAGTGCAAAAGTGCAGAGGGAGTGATGCAAAAGAGTATGAGTGACAAACATATAAAAGGCATAATGCAAAATTCAATGAAAGCAGGGAGACAGCTACAAAAAGCAGCTAAGTGAAAGTTCCTCATTTAGGCCACCAGGTGTCATAGTTCTTAGTTCATAAATAAGCCTTGCTTCCTGTTTAAGCAAGGTCCTGCCCCTGTCACCCCCACGGGGGGGGACTGGAACCTGCAGAATAGGCATACAACGAAGTGTGGCCAGTGTGTGTCTTTTTTCTTTGAAATGTCTAGCCACAGGTAGACACTTCAGATCTATATCAGCGGCATCACTCAGTAGGGCTTTTCTGATGTTTGAACGGTGCATGGCCATACGTTCTTTCAGCATCCTAACAGTCTTCCCGATGTACAGCAATCCACAAGGACACTTAATAAAGTACACCACGAATTTTGACTCACAGTTCAGTGGTTGTTTGATTTTAATCGGTGCGCCACTATGCGGGTGATTGTAGCTAGGGCCCAGCTGCATATAGTTGCAGTTGGTACAGCCATGACAGCGGTGCGAACCAGGTTTTTTGGCTAACCAAGTGGTGGGTGTGGCATATTTGTCTATTGGGTCAGATCCAGTGACCATGTCGCCAATGTTTGGTCCCCGACGAAAGCAGAATAGAGGTGGCTCTCTGGCATATGCACCAATCCTCTCGTCATTCTCCAGGATGCGCCAATTGCCCCGAATGCAGCGCTTAATGCTGTTAGTAGCAGTACTGAATGTACTGACTATATTGAGCCTGTTGCTCACCGGTCTGCCTGACGAAGGTGTCAATAGTTCACCCCTATCAACCTGTCCAACCTTTTGCAAGGCAAAGTTGATGTCCTTGGCCGAATAGCCCCTCTCCCGGAAGCGTGCGGCCATTTGGGCCAAGGCCCTTTGTGATTCTTCTGGATCAGTGGTGATTCTTTTCACTCGGAGAAGCTGGGAGTATGGGAGACCCCTCTTAAGTGGTACAGGATGGTGGCTGGCTGCACAAAGAAGGGAGTTCTTGTCTGTACTCTTCCGGTATATTCTAGTAGCCAGCGTGCCTCCAATTTTGTACACTATGGTGTCTAAAAAAGCGATTTCCTGGTAGCTGTGGTTGAGGGTAAAACGGATTGAGGAGGGGATTTTGTTTAAATCAGAAACAAATGCCAGCAGCTCATCTTCACTGCCCGTCCACAGAATGAAGATGTCGTCAATATAGCGAAGGTATTTGACGATATGCCGTCCATGCGTGGTGTCAGTTAATATGTGCAACCGTTCATACAAATCCATAAACAGATTAGCGTACGACGGTGCCATATTTGAGCCCATGGCAGTACCCGTAAGTTGCAAGTAGTAGTGTTTCTCAAATTTAAAGAAGTTCTTATGGAGGATGACCTCAATGAGCAACATGAGAAAGTCCACTGGTGGACCCTGTTCGACTCCCTGTTCTTCCAATTGTGTGCGTACTGCTTCTAGGCCCTCTGCATGGGGAATGTTGGTGTACAGGCTGGACACATCTAGCGTAGCAAGAATACATTCTGCTGTGTTAACGGAAAGATGACTGAGCTGCTCAATAAAGTCCGTGGTGTCCTTGATGTATGAACCCATTCCAGCCACCAGGGGCTGTAGATAGAAATCCACGAATTGCGAGAGGGGGTGGCACAGCGACCCACGGGCCGAGATGATGGGTCTGCCCGGTGGTGCGACTATAGATTTGTGTACTTTGGGTAGTGTGTATAATACTGGCATCACAGGGTGGTCCTGAGTCAGGAATTTGCTGGTTTCTTCTGTGATCCAGGCATTATTCAAGCCCAATCGGATGATGCCATCAATCTCCTTCTTGTAGGCTATCGTCGGATCCCCCGGGAGGCGTCTATAATGATGTACAACTGCAAGCTGTTGCTCAATCTCCAGCTTGTAGTATTGATAATTTAAAACCACAATCCCTCCACCCTTGTCTGCTGCTCTCACTATGATTCCCTTGTTCTCCCGTAGCATTTTCAGGGCAGCTCTCTCCTCTCTCGATGTATTAAAAAAGCTGGTCTTATGATTCTTCAGAATTTTCCGTGTGTCTTTAGTCACCAAGTTCATAAATGCAGCTATGTTGGGGTTCAGTGAGTGCGGGTCAAAGGTGCTCCTGGTCTTAAATGGATTTGGGGTAATGTCTCCAGAAGAGTTAATATCAATATTCTTAGAGAAGAAATCCTTTAACTTCAATTGTCTGTGCAGTCTGTACATATCAACCTCCCAGTCAAAGGAATCCTGCATATGGGTTGGCACGAATGATAAGCCTTTCTGTAGAATGCTAACCTCTGCCGGTGTCAGTGAGTGGTCCGATAGATTGTAGATCACCGTCTCGCTTGCCTGGTGCCCCTTGTCGCTTTTCCTTCGCGCACGGGATACCGCCGATCTCCGGCCACCTCTCCTGGTGGGTCTGTGCGCGTTGTGCCCTGCGGGAGAGTTCTCGCTCGACCGCCATCGCCCGGACCTAAAAAAGGCTCCATGGAGGCGTTATCCGGGGCATCTGATGCATCAGTATCACTGGTCGTGTAGCCCATCCTGGCGGCATCACCCCGCCTAGACCGAGGCTGGTATCGTCGCTGTGGACCGCTTCTACCGCTCTTCGTCTCACCCAGCCCCAGGAGCCATCGGTAGACGTTGCGCTCCTTGTAGTCCGCAGTCACCTGCCGGAGCTTCTCCTTCTTAAACTTGATTAAATTCGCCCTATAGGCATCAATTGTGTTCTGCATCTTGTCCAGCCAGTTGGTATCCGTGTCCGCTGCCAGGGTGTCCACATGTTTGGTTTCTATTACTGCAATGTCCTTCTTCAATTTGGCAATTTCCTTGCTTGATTGGTCAATGACCAGAATCATAAGTTCGAAAGAACATTTGTTTAAAATGGCTATCCAGCGTTTGCAGAAATCCATGTCACATCTGCCAATGGTAGGCTGATTTTTCACCCTGAACCCCCTTGGCAGCATCCTCGCTTTGTGGTAATGTGACAGGGTGAGGCCATGTAGATAAAAATCCACTTCACGTTTCTTTAATTTAATGAGCTCATTGAAAACATCAGCCGCCTTATCAGGTCCTACTACGTCATCAAAGGACTCTGTGAAGCGGATCTGTGCGACCTCTGCATCACTGAAACCCGCCACATCCGATAGGGACGAAAAAATGCCTGTGATGTCAGCAAATTCCTCCATTGCACATATAACAAATAGTCACAACTATATGCAGATAAAATATGTAAATGAGGCCAAGTGTTTCCTAAATACAACTCCCTGCTAGGCCATCGCAGGGAATGTACAGCAATGAAAAGAGTACGTAGGTGCACAACCCATAAAGCATAAATTCACTTTCGATCTTATGATTCTGGTCATTGACCAATCAAGCAAGGAAATTGCCAAATTGAAGAAGGACATTGCAGTAATAGAAACCAAACATGTGGACACCCTGGCAGCGGACACGGATACCAACTGGCTGGACAAGATGCAGAACACAATTGATGCCTATAGGGCGAATTTAATCAAGTTTAAGAAGGAGAAGCTCCGGCAGGTGACTGCGGACTACAAGGAGCGCAACGTCTACCGATGGCTCCTGGGGCTGGGTGAGACGAAGAGCGGTAGAAGCGGTCCACAGCGACGATACCAGCCTCGGTCTAGGCGGGGTGATGCCGCCAGGATGGGCTACACGACCAGTGATACTGATGCATCAGATGCCCCGGATAACGCCTCCATGGAGCCTTTTTTAGGTCCGGGCGATGGCGGTCGAGCGAGAACTCTCCCGCAGGGCACAACGCGCACAGACCCACCAGGAGAGGTGGCCAGAGATCGGCGGTATCCCGTGCGCGAAGGAAAAGCGACAAGGGGCACCAGGCAAGCGAGACGGTGATCTACAATCTATCGGACCACTCACTGACACCGGCAGAGGTTAGCATTCTACAGAAAGGCTTATCATTCGTGCCAACCCATATGCAGGATTCCTTTGACTGGGAGGTTGATATGTACAGACTGCACAGACAATTGAAGTTAAAGGATTTCTTCTCTAAGAATATTGATATTAACTCTTCTGGAGACATTACCCCAAATCCATTTAAGACCAGGAGCACCTTTGACCCGCACTCACTGAACCCCAACATAGCTGCATTTATGAACTTGGTGACTAAAGACACACGGAAAATTCTGAAGAATCATAAGACCAGCTTTTTTAATACATCGAGAGAGGAGAGAGCTGCCCTGAAAATGCTACGGGAGAACAAGGGAATCATAGTGAGAGCAGCAGACAAGGGTGGAGGGATTGTGGTTTTAAATTATCAATACTACAAGCTGGAGATTGAGCAACAGCTTGCAGTTGTACATCATTATAGACGCCTCCCGGGGGATCCGACGATAGCCTACAAGAAGGAGATTGATGGCATCATCCGATTGGGCTTGAATAATGCCTGGATCACAGAAGAAACCAGCAAATTCCTGACTCAGGACCACCCTGTGATGCCAGTATTATACACACTACCCAAAGTACACAAATCTATAGTCGCACCACCGGGCAGACCCATCATCTCGGCCCGTGGGTCGCTGTGCCACCCCCTCTCGCAATTCGTGGATTTCTATCTACAGCCCCTGGTGGCTGGAATGGGTTCATACATCAAGGACACAACAGACTTTATTGAGCAGCTCAGTCATCTTTCCGTTAACACAGCAGAATGTATTCTTGCTACGCTAGATGTGTCCAGCCTGTACACCAACATTCCCCATGCAGAGGGCCTAGAAGCAGTACGCACAAAATTGGAAGAACAGGGAGTCGAACAGGGTCCACCAGTGGACTTTCTCATGTTGCTCATTGAGGTCATCCTCCATAAGAACTTCTTTAAATTTGAGAAACACTACTACTTGCAACTTACGGGTACTGCCATGGGCTCAAATATGGCACCGTCGTACGCTAATCTGTTTATGGATTTGTATGAACGGTTGCACATATTAACTGACACCACGCATGGACGGCATATCGTCAAATACCTTCGCTATATTGACGACATCTTCATTCTGTGGACGGGCAGTGAAGATGAGCTGCTGGCATTTGTTTCTGATTTAAACAAAATCCCCTCCTCAATCCGTTTTACCCTCAACCACAGCTACCAGGAAATCGCTTTTTTAGACACCATAGTGTACAAAATTGGAGGCACGCTGGCTACTAGAATATACCGGAAGAGTACAGACAAGAACTCCCTTCTTTGTGCAGCCAGCCACCATCCTGTACCACTTAAGAGGGGTCTCCCATACTCCCAGCTTCTCCGAGTGAAAAGAATCACCACTGATCCAGAAGAATCACAAAGGGCCTTGGCCCAAATGGCCGCACGCTTCCGGGAGAGGGGCTATTCGGCCAAGGACATCAACTTTGCCTTGCAAAAGGTTGGACAGGTTGATAGGGGTGAACTATTGACACCTTCGTCAGGCAGACCGGTGAGCAACAGGCTCAATATAGTCAGTACATTCAGTACTGCTACTAACAGCATTAAGCGCTGCATTCGGGGTAATTGGCGCATCCTGGAGAATGACGAGAGGATTGGTGCATATGCCAGAGAGCCACCTCTATTCTGCTTTCGTCGGGGACCAAACATTGGCGACATGGTCACTGGATCTGACCCAATAGACAAATATGCCACACCCACCACTTGGTTAGCCAAAAAACCTGGTTCGCACCGCTGTCATGGCTGTACCAACTGCAACTATATGCAGCTGGGCCCTAGCTACAATCACCCGCATAGTGGCGCACCGATTAAAATCAAACAACCACTGAACTGTGAGTCAAAATTCGTGGTGTACTTTATTAAGTGTCCTTGTGGATTGCTGTACATCGGGAAGACTGTTAGGATGCTGAAAGAACGTATGGCCATGCACCGTTCAAACATCAGAAAAGCCCTACTGAGTGATGCCGCTGATATAGATCTGAAGTGTCTACCTGTGGCTAGACATTTCAAAGAAAAAAGACACACACTGGCCACACTTCGTTGTATGCCTATTCTGCAGGTTCCAGTCCCCCCCCGTGGGGGTGACAGGGGCAGGACCTTGCTTAAACAGGAAGCAAGGCTTATTTATGAACTAAGAACTATGACACCTGGTGGCCTAAATGAGGAACTTTCACTTAGCTGCTTTTTGTAGCTGTCTCCCTGCTTTCATTGAATTTTGCATTATGCCTTTTATATGTTTGTCACTCATACTCTGTTGCATCACTCCCTCTGCACTTTTGCACTTCCTTTGTCCTTATATATTATGGTGATGCTATGCGCTCCTTGTGCTCTATACCTCCATCTGTCCCCCTGTGGTTCACCTTAACGCTCTGTGTATTACTATTCTGTTTAGCCCATTATTACTGTCAGTGTGCGGGTAACTGTGCACCGAGGCGGTTTTTCAGACTGCGCATGTGCGTTTTGCGCTGCCGGCGTCCCTGGTGGCCAGGGAGAGTTAATGAGGCGTCTGCTCACAGCTGTGATGCGCGGCGCACTCGCCCTGCTGGCGCTCTGGCAGTCAATATGTTTTGGCCCACTGCACAAGCGCGGCGCGCGACTATCCCCCGCAATGGCAGTAGACCCTGGGACCAGTGTCTAAGGGTGTCTCTCTCCTAATAGTTTAAGTGCCTACTCTCATGTCATGATGAGTCATTTGGATAATCAGGTAATAGGGGAGGGGGCACGGAGCACAGCTATGTTGCATATTTTGTCTGATTGCATGTTGGTGATTGGTTCCCTTTGTTTGCATTGCACTATGGGTGAGGGTATATATGTTTGGTCACTTGCACTTGTGGGTTGCACGGCCCTGAGGAAGGTCTCTCTGTGGGACCGAAACGTTGGCTTACGTGTATTTCATGTTGTGAATATAGATTTTTGGATTAACCCCGTGCGGTCTGCTGTCTCTTTACTGGTCTTTGGATTGGTTCGTATCATACTTATTCTCTATGGGACTAGCATCTGCTATTACAACCTTTTCTACTACAGTGTGCTGACTGACCTTCATGTGTATATATATATATATATATATATATATATATATATATATATGCATTTTTCCATCTTTATCTTCTTCCTCATTCTGTGTACAGTACAGTAGTTCATTGAGAGAGGAGAGGTTTTTTGTACATCATGACTGCAGTTTAGATACTGTACACTTAACTGTACAACCAGTTGACAAACTTTACATGATACCCCCCTCTCCCCCAGTCCATCATTTTTTTCTGAAAAGACAAGAAAACAAAAAATTAGTGCAGTTATGTGCATACTGTATTATGGCATTGTGTGCTGTATAGTACTGTCAAACTAGTCTATACTGGAACTACTGTATACTGTGACTACTATTAAATACCTTGTAACCAGATGGCACGTGCTGCTCTCTCTGGAAAGAAAATAATTGAGCAGTTAGGTGCATACTGTATTATGGCATTGTGTACTGTATAGCTACTCCATATTGGACAACAGTATGCAGTTAGTACTGTCAAACTAGTCAATACTGGAACTACTGTATACTGTGACTACTGTTAAATACTTTGTAACCAGATGGCTGGTGCTGCTCTCTCTGGAAAAAAAAATTGAGCAGTTAGGTGCATACGGTATTATGGCATTGTGTACAGTATAGCTACTCCATATTGGACAACAGTATGCAGTTAGTACTGTCAAACTAGTCTATACTAGAACTACTGTATACTGTGACTTCTGTTAAATACTTTGTAACCAGATGTGCAATACTTACCTGTATCATACTGTACTTACAATACTACAGTACAGTACTATACCATACTACCTTCCTGATGCTTGCCCATTACGCGCGATCACAATGGGAAACACAGTCGCAATATGGTCAATATATTTATTGCATCGTTCCACGGTGAGTACATCGTTCCAAAAACTCAGTATGCCTTGCGCCAACTCATCCTTTTTGGAGGGTTTCACGACTTTTCGGATATGGTCCTTCAGCTGATGCCAGACCATTTAGATAGGATTGAAGTCTGGCGATCTGTCATTGGAGGGGAAAAAAAAGGACAATTAGTTAAAGAGATACAGTACACAGTAAAAACAGTGGGGAAAAATGAGACACGGTTACCGCACTAAGGGCGCTCTAAAAATGACTTTTTTCAGAAATTTTTTCTATGTCCAACTTTGCTTGTTCGTAACCCTGTTTGCAGGACCACCTGGTGGGCCATGCTGCCTGGCGGGACCCACCAACAGGCCTCCAGAACCTGTATGAAACAAGTTGCTGGTAACCTGTAGGTCTGTGAGGTGACCCGTCAGGCCCACTGGGGACTCACGTGGGCCTGGGGTATGAACCCTGTATGTAGAAGAATAAATCATGTATTTATGGGGGGGCACAGGGGGTGGTTTATGTATTTAATAAATAGAATGATGTTTATTGTGGGGCAGTGTATTGTTTTTATTGTGGGTACTGGGGGTGGGGGGAGGGGGTATTGGCCCCAAGGGTATGTGGGTAGGCCTCCTGGCTGGGTAGTGTGGTGAGGGTGGTTAGGCCTCACGGGGTGGGGGGTTAGTGGGGGAGGATATGTAGGCCTCCCGAGTGGTGGGTGAGGGTGTGTAAACCCCTTAATGACTGTAGCAGATTAAAACCGCTATGGTGATTAAGGGGTTAGGGGATATTAGATTGGCTATTGTGATTGTTGTGTATGTTTTGCAGCACTGGAGGGGCATGGGCAGGATGAAGATGAGGATGAAGACGGCCTTCATCGTGGGTGCCTGTAAAAGGTAAGTGTAATATATATTGACTGTATTAATTGTAATTTATATGTATTTAAAATGGGCAAATGCATTATTATCCATATGTTGATAATAGTAATTTTGCCCATTACAGTACTGTATGTGTTAGGGGGCGGGGGGATGTGTGTTGTCTACTGGGGGAAATTGTCCACAATAAACATGCTAATGTGCCTTAACCCCTTCATTGCCTTAGCGGATATCCGCTAAGGTAATGAAGCTGCATTAATGTAAATTTTAATAATAGTGTGCGGGAGCAGGGTGTCCCATGAGCTGAATCGCATTGATTTCTGCCTCAGAGACCCCGTGCTTCCCGAGTTACAGGCCCCGGTTTGGGGCATCGGTGCCAGTGTGGACGCCATCTTTATAGAGCCCACGTCGCGTCTTGGACGCTATAAAGATGGCGGCAACACTGGCACCCGTTGCCCCATACCGGGGCTTGTAACTCGGGAAGCAGGGGGTCTCTGGGGCAAAAATCAATGCGGTTCAGCTCAGGGGGACCCCCTGCTCCTGCACACTATTATTAAAAATACATTAAAGCAGCTTCATTACCATAGCGGATAGCCGTTACGGTAAGGAATTATTATTTATTGTTATGTGTGTTTTAATACTAGTGTAGATGTGCAGGGGGTCTCCTGAGCTTAACCGCATTGGTTTCAGCCTCGGGACCCCCTACTTCAGGAGATATAGACCCCTTTATGGGGTGCCGGTATCCCCTGCAGAATTGAAATGTCCCGGTCACGTGACGCGGGAGCTTTAAAGTGCATGGGATACCGGCATCCTATAACGGGGCCTATATTTCCTGAAGTAGGGGGTCCTCGGACCTGAAACCAATGCGGTTCAGGACCTGAGACCCCCTGCTCATGTACACTATTATTAAAATGAATTTATTTAGGGGGGGCGTGGCCAAAACAAATTAAAAACACCATACTAGAAGAAAGTTGGAGACGGGGGAGATTTTAACACAAAAAATAAAGAAATTGGACATTTGCTAAGCCCCCCAAATATACAGAACAGGGGAGTAGAAAATAAAGTGAGTAAAAGAAGCTGCTGAGGCCCGTGCGTGGCAAGGACTCTGTGGAGTTGAGAGGTTCGGCGCGGTCCCCGACACCACCACCACCCCCCAAGCCCCCCCTCCCCTCCGCTTTCCCGCAAAGATTATCACAGCAGACGGATCCTGGAGCAGCTTTCAGCCGGTAGGAGACTCACCAGCACCAGCGACGATCTCGGGTGCTCGGGAGGGAGCCGAGGGGGAAGGAGGAGTGGCCATCTTGACTCTTCTGCGGAGGCTCGTGCAGGGAGAAGCGCGGCTTCCCCGAGGGGGTGAGTGATGCAGCGGGGTCCTGGAGGGGAGAGGAGGAGGCCCCACAGAGGTGAACATAGCCATGGGCCAGGGGAGACGAGGCCGAGAGTATCCCCCCAGTCTCGATTGAGCCTGGCATGGAGGAGCAGCGCCACCTAAGATGGCCGCCGGGCTCACATGCAGGGAATAATACGAAGTGGCATAGCAGATGGGGAGGTTTCCCGGAGACGAGCAGACAGCTGACCACAGGGAGAATGGGGAAGCCTGGCCCAAGTAATACCTGCCCCCCCCAGGCATGGGGTGCTCACATTAGCCCATTAGCGATGACCACAGGGCTATTGCAGAGAGAGGAGGTGGCCATATTATACCCAGGAAAAAGACAGGGCACTTTCAAATAAAAGGTGAAGCCTGGCAGCCAGAGAGGGGGAGAGTCTCCTGACATCCAGAGAGGCTGATCATGGGGACAGAGGACTGCAGCTGGGGGAGGAGGGGAGGACATCTTACCATACAAGCCTGCAGGCTGAGCTCTGTAGTCCTATTACCAGCTCAGCTTTTTTTTGTTGCTAGTGCCCCACACAGTAGGGCTACGAAAGAGCAGGGCAAACAGAACAATCTCAGTAACAGCTAGAGTCTGCACTCGCCTCATCTGGGTTATTTCAATTCGACAGCTAAACAAGGTTCAGCCAAATAAAAGATAACTACACCGATACAGCTGAAAGGTTGTGGCCCTGTGCTCCCCAGGCAAGACAGAACCCCCAAAACAGGAGTCATTAAAGCAAATATGTCTCTCAGAGATGCGCGCGCGGCGCAGTTCACAATGACAGTCTGAAGCTCGTTCCATGAGGCGGCGGGCATATAAGAGCATTTAACAAACTATTAGAAGCAGGATACGCATAGATCGGAGGAGTTGGATCGAGCAACCCCAAAATGGCTCAGAAAAAGCCTTCTTCGCAAGACTTTTTTAAGACAAAAGAGAGAAACCAATCGGGCCGCCCAGAAAGCAGAGCGACATCTCCTGTACAGTCAGACGCAGAACCCGAGCCCGAACCTGAGGTGTGTAACGAAACATCAACTAAAAAAGACATTGAGAATCTATACGCCAGCCTAAAAACCTTACTCCACCAAGAGCTACAAAGCGCACTTAAAGATCTAAGATCAGAGGTCAGCTCCATAGGAGAGCGCACGGACACGTTGGAACATAAAGTGGACAAAGTCATCAACAACCAGACAACTATAGATACGGAGATCCTGGCCCTATGCTCCAGAATGGCTGACATGGAGGAGAAACAGGAGGATAAAGAAAATCGGGCAAGAAGAAACAACCTCAGATTCAAAAACATTCCAGAGACGGTCACAGACCTAGATAAAGCAACAATGGAATGGCTACAGACACTCATCCCAGAAATGCCCCCAGCAACACTGCTCCTTGACAGGGCGTATAGAGTGCTTAGACCGAGACCACAAGCCGGAGATAGAGCAAGAGATGTAGTAGTGTGGCTGCACTACTTCAAATCCAAAGAAGCGGTTCTTACCCTTGCAAGGGAAAAAGGAGGGCTGAAATGGGGAGATGTGATGATAGACGTGTACAATGATCTGGCACCATCAACGCTGATGAAGAGGATGGCCTTGAAACATATCACTGAAGTCCTGAGAGACAATGAAATTCGATACAAATGGGGGTTTCCATTCCGCCTCATCGCCACCAGAAATAGAACGCAAGCCTACATGAGGGATCCAGAGGAGGGAGTGGACTTCCTAGAAAGATTGGGTTTGCAACCACCAGACTCCATGACCAGAGAAGAACACAGACCGCCCCCAGTCTGACCCATTTGGAAAGAAGTGGGCAGAGGAACCACTCCACATAGAAGGAACCTAAAGGACCATCAGAACTCTTAGGTCTATGCAGCACATGCTACAACAGAGAAGACCCGAAAAAACCCGATATAAGGAACTATGTCAAAAATGTTATACTGTAATGTGTTGAGTAGACCCAGATAAGGAATAACAAGAGGTCACCAACAATCCCCCCCCATAGATGATCGGGTAATCCGAAGGCTAGAATTACGAGTGCAAGTCCACAAAAAGCAAGTAGTTAAGCTAAAATAAATATATAAATAAAAAAAATTGCGGAGGGGGAGGGGGGGCTGTAGACAAGATATTGGAGGGGAGACGTAGACAAGATAGGGTTAATGTAATTAACTAATTAATGTTAATGTAAGTTTTTAGTTGTTGAATTAGGCTTGTTCCATATAGAGTTGAACACAAAGTCTTAGCTCTATGCATTTAGATTGGGAGGTCTACTTAAATATCCTAGTAAAAAATAAAAAATAAAAAAAAGGGGGAGGGATAGAAATGCTAAATGTTAAATGTTAAAAAAAAAAAAGTTGACTTGTTGAGCGGGCCCGCCGCCTTGGACCGCAGTACGGTCTGTACACGCCCAAATATATGGGTGTGGGATTAGCGCTACTGCGCAATCGCAGAGAAAGACCGTTCACGATCAGTGAACAAACAAATCCAGGCTATGTTAGTCACCTGGATTATCCTATAAATGTTGTTTTATTTTTGCTGTTTACATGTTTAAATGTTTTCATTGCTATAAGATGTGCAAGAGTACCCTCCAGGCCGCCACCTAAGGGACATCAGAAAACGAATCCACTGGAGAAGAAGACCTCACACCCAGGTAAATACAAATGACACTAACATTAATATCTCATAACACCAAGGGACTGAATAATGTGGTAAAAAGGAAACTAGCAATGACGGAATATAAAAGACTGTTAGGGGACATAATATTCCTACAAGAAACGCACTTCACTGCTAGCTCTACCCCTACGTTTTGGGACAAATTCTACCCCCAGGTATACACAGCTTCTGCAAAGGACGAAAAGAAGAGAGGGGTGGCCATTCTCCTAGCAAGGAACTCCCCATTTAAGGTAGACAAGGTAAAAAGGGACCCAGAGGGACGATACTTAATACTCACAGGGGACATAGAAGATACACAAATAACCCTAGCTAATGTGTACGCACCGAATGAAAATAATTATTTTTTACAAAATTGTTCCGCTTACTGGGTACAACCTCTTGAGGCCGCATAGTCTTGGCGGGAGACTTTAATGTAGCCTTAAATGAAAAACAAGACAGATTTAAACCTGCTCTAGCTAAGACTCTAGACGCCCAAAAAGGGGAGAAAAAAAAACGCTAAAAGAAGGACTTAAAGAGTTTGATTTAAGGGATGCATGGAAGGAGATGAATCCACAGAAAAGGGACTTCTCTTTCTATTCCGAACCCCAAGTATATACAAGGATAGACTACATATTTGTAGACTCTCTACTAGTCCCAAAAATTACAAAGGCCACAATACACCCTATTACATGGTCAGACCATGGCCCAGTTGAAGTGCTCATTGAGAACATACATAAGAAACCAAGTAAAGGGACATGGAGATTAAATGAGTCCCTCCTAAAAATGCCAGAGGTCATAGAGGAGATCAGTAACGAGGCAACCAACTACTTCCAAATAAACGAAGGTAGCGTGGACTCACCCTACACCCTTTGGGAGGCCCATAAGGCTGTGGTGAGAGGAAAACTTATCAGTGTCGCAACACATAGAAAGAGGGAGAGACAGAAACGAACTGCAAGCCTGTAAGAAAAGATAAAGACCCCAGAAGAGGTCCATAAAACAAATCACAGTATAGCTATTGAGACTGAATTGCGGGATCTAAGGGGGAAATTAAATATATTACTGACAGACAAAGCTGAAAAGGCCATAGCATGGACAAAACAAAAATTCTACGAGAAGGCTAATAAGGCTGACACAATGCTGGCCACAAGATTGAGGAAGGATAGAATGCAATCTAGAATACATAGCATTAGAAGAAAAGATGGGGCGTGTACAACAAATCCACAGAAAATAGCTAATGAATTCACCATTTTTTACAAGAACTATACAACGGAGATAAAGTAGATAGAGGGAACACCACCAAGGAAAAATAAAGAGCTTTCCTCAGAAAACTGAATTTGCCTAAACTCACAGTACAAGAGGTAACAACACTATCCCAGCCAATAACATCGACAGAGATACTAGAAACAATAAAGGGGTTGAAAAATTCCAAGGCCCCGGGACCAGATGGCCTGTCCAATATATACTATAAAAAACTAGCCCAAATATTAATTCCCCAATTACTAAAGATATTTAATAAAGCGCTTGAGGGGGAGCAGTTCCCACAAACAATGCTGGAATCAAAAATAATATTAATATATAAAGAGGGAAAAGACCCCCCCCCCCAATGCAAAAGCTACAGACCAATATCCCTGATCAATAATGATCTCAAAATATTTTCCAAAATCTTAGCTACTAGATTGAATAAGTTTCTTCCACAACTGGTAGACGCAGATCAGGCAGGATTTATACGAGGCCGACAGGCTGTGGACAATACACGTAGAACAATTGACATAATCCAGATAGCTAAGCACAATAAAACGCCCTCGATGCTACTATCATTAGACGCGGAGAAAGCTTTTGATCGCATTGATTGGGGATATATGTTTGAGACACTTAGGGCATTTGAGAGTGAAAGGCAGATTTATGAAAGCTATTACATCACTATATGGAGAAACCACAGCTAAAGTATCCTATATTAATATGCAGACCGAGAGAATCCACATCAGAAATGGTACAAGACAAGGCTGCCCCCAATCATCCTTATTGTTCGCATTGGCGATAGAACCGTTAGCAACCCAAATCAGGGCGAACGCAGATATCGGGGGGATTAAGGTAAAACAAAAAGAATACAAATTGGCATTGTTTGCAGATAATATTTTGTTAACAATTTCAAAACCCTTCACCTCACTCCCAAACTTCTTTAGTAACTTATCAGAGTTCCAGAAATTATCAGGGTTTAAAATAAATAATGAAAAATCCGAAGCCCTAAATATAAACCTCCCTCAGGAACAACTAAAGCTAATAAAAATAAACTTTGACTTCGCGTGGAAGACACAGGCTATAAAGTATTTGGGAATCTGGTTGACCAACAAAAATGACACTATACACTACCGACATACTTTATTAAAGTGTGGCCGGTACCGCAAGCCGGGAGATTTCCCGGCTTGCTAGTGGCCGCCCCTCGGCGTGCCGCGCGTCATAGACGCGCGGTCACGCGTCTTCGGGAGCGTGCGCCCCCTGCACGCGCGTCCAGGGGCTCCCCGAGGGAGCCCTGGTGTCCCGCGATCGCGGGACAGCGGCAGGGGGTTCCGGGGGACCCGGCGGACCCGGCAGCGGTAGGGAGAGCGCCCCGATCGGAGGGCCCTCTTCCGCTGCTTCGGCGCGCGCCCGTCACTCTCGGGCGCGCGCCAGGCTACTGCTGCGGCCAAGAACGGGCAAATGCTCGAATTAACTTGGCCGCAGCAGTATATGAGACAAACTACCCAGTACTAATAAAAATATTGAAAAAAGACTTAGAAGAATGGTCCAGGTATCATATATCATGGATAGGCAGAGTAAACGCTATCAAAATGAACTTACTACCAAGAATCTTGTACCTATTCCACACACTTCCAGTACAGGCTAGAGCTAGGGACATACACAAGTTACAGGGAAAAATCACAAAATGTATATGGAATAACAAAAAGGCGAGAATAAAGCTGATAACACTCTACAGATCCAAACAGTCAGGAGGGCTAGCCTTGCTACACTTGTGGCAATATTATCAAGCGGCACATGTAAGCCAACTGGTTCACTGGCATGCACATAAACAGAGGAAAAAGTGGGTGGAAATTGAATCCGATATGATATCAGGGGCATCTATAGAAATGATTCTATGGTTAACAAAGAAAGAAAGACCAGCGTTGATGGTGCCCCTGGAGTCTATCACACACGCACTAACCATGTGGGATTCATTGAAACTTAAACAGGGGCTATCCAACCTCAAATCTCAGATGACACCACTATTTGACAATATTAGCTTTATCCCAGGCACGGAACCAACAGCGTTTAAGGACTGGAAGAAGGCTGGCATCACAAGGGTAAAAGACCTATGGGTAAACAAAGATATTAAAAAGTTTGAGACAGTAAAGAGAGAAATTGGCCTTCATGACTCGGCCTTTTTTAGATATCGTCAATTGAGAGACCACATACAGAGGACAGGTCCATATAGTGACTTCACAGCATTTGAGGACTTGTGCCTTATAGGGGAGGACAAAAAGGGTCTCATCTCTAAAGTCTACAGCATACTTGCAGAGGGTAAAACAGAAACGGAGGAAAAACCCAAATTGATGACAAAGTGGGAGGAGGAGTTGGGAGAACTAGATCAGGAGCAGTGGGATAACATATTTGAAGGAATAGCAAAGAGCTCCACATGTGTATTAATAAAAGAAAATGCATATAAAATGCTCCACCAATGGTACTACACCCCACTACGATTGTCCAAATTTTTCAGAAAAATGTCCCCACTGTGTACAAGGGGGTGTGGCCAGCAAGGTTCGTTTATACATATGTGGTGGACGTGCCCGAATGTAACAAAGCTATGGAGGGCCACACATGATATGGCCCAGACAATTCTTGGGTATGACTTCCCCCTAGACCCCTGGAAGGTAATGCTTTGCATGCCAATTGAAAACATGGAAAAAACTGACGACAAACTTCTGACACACATATATACAGCTGCCAGATGCGAAATAGCCAAAGCCTGGAAACAAGAATAACAGCCGACCATACACGCTGTAAAAGCAAGATTATGGAGGATCTGCATTATGGAAAAACTGACGGGGATACAAAATGACACAGTACAGAAATACATAGACGTCTGGGAACCATGGGGTACCTATATAGGAAATAGATATCTTTCGAGGGTTACTCTCCAATCCTGAAAACCACAAAATAGGTGAGGTAAAAACACACTAGCTAGGAAAAAACAAACAAAGAACTAAATAATAATAATAACAAGAGCTTCACTATTGAGGTAACCTTGGTGTGATAGGAATCGCAACTGTATAAATTGCAGAGGTGAGCCTGGAGGTTACCCAGTATCCAGTTTCGGAAACTCCACAATTGCACGGATGTTAAGCTGGTATGATATATCAACAAACGAAATGAATATTCTAAAAGCAATGACATTTTCTTTTTTTCTTTTTCCCATTTTAAGTCTTTTCAGTTAATTTTCTGTATTCATTACTTTAAACACTGTCATAACAGTGATGTCATTATTGTCTCCCCATTGAATGTGTTATCCACATGATACAAAAGTATGTGAATCTCAAGTAACATGTTCCCCTTTTTTATGTTCTGTATCCCACTCCCCACTTTTATCAACAAAAAAACAAATAAAGAATAAGTTTAAAAAAAAAAACATGAATTTATTTAGGGTACGACCGCCTGTAAGAGTCTTGCATGGAGATGGCAAATCTCCATGCAAATGTTACATGAGGCTTTTTTTTCTATCAGCTAGCGTACGTAAAGGTTAAGAACGCTAGCAAGGGGAAAAAAGCAACACGTACGCTGTGGCTGTTCTGAGCTATTTTGAGCAGGTACGTTTAAAAATGGGCTCAAGGCCTTAGTGAATCGCGTCCCCGGCCTCACTTTTAAACGAACCTGTTTTTTGCCAAATCAGAATGCAAAGCCATTGAGCTTAGTGCATAGCCCCCATACTCCGCTGGCGTCTTCACCCAGTAGATACCGCGCTCAAGGATATGCGCTGTTGACGCGGTGTGCTTCGGATCGTTGTCCTGGTAGAAACAGTGACCATCCGGGAACTCACGTGTGATGTATTCCACAATCTCAGGCACAATTTTCTCTTGGAAGAAAGCTTTATTCATGATTCCTATAACAAGAAAAGAAAAGTGCTCAAAAAACTGCACACTAGTACAGTACAGTGCATAAGGCAAAAGTGTATGACATACATTTTACTGTACCTTCAAAGATGACGATGCATCCTGGTCCATGCCTAGAGATGGCACCCCACACATGCATCTTCACCTAGTGTTTTGGACGCGGATTCATAGATATGACCTTTTTTGTGGAATGCAAAGGTGGCAAATCTCTCCAGCGAAACACTAGACTCGTCAGTGAAGATGCAATCCTGGAAAGTTTCTCCACAGTCGATCCATGCCTGGGCCTGGACCACTCTCTTGATCTTGTTAACGTCCCTTATCATAGGCAAAAGAAAGACGGTGCAAAACAGCGCTGAAAATTTACAATACCCCTATTGGGACACACGTGTAAATTAAATAAAACAGTGATGGCAGCCAGACAGATACTGACAGTACAGTCAGTGGGATAGCATAGAAAAAAAGGGGAATGCCGGCGCCTGATCTAACAATAATAAAGTCCAAACCATATAGGTGATAGTCCAAATGTAGTCCTTAGGTGGTCAATGGGTGTGCAAACGGACTGTGAAATCTCTCCAAGGGATGGTGTGATATGTGGAAATAAAAGAAAATGGATTATAGTGCAGTATGTCAGTCAATGCAGACATAAAACCATGTAACATGTAACACTAACAACACAAGACAGACATGACAAACTGGACAGACTAACATTAACAGAAGCCAGACTATAAATTAATGAAAAGCTATTTAATGACAACTATTGTAGGGTTCTGTAGTTTGCAGACTTCAATCCGGGGGGGGGGGGGGGGGAACCGTTGCCCTACTCACACGATGCGGAATATAATCAAGCAGTAAGGCTGGAGACACAGTTGGTTTTCGCAAGATGGCGACCGGATTCTTCTCACTGGCGTCCCACGTGAAGGGGATGCTGTGTAGAGCCGCCCGGACCGCAGGAGCTGAACCACCACCAGACGGACGTGACGTCACGATCCCTCCTTCTCCCGATACTGCTGTCCTCTTACTTGTTTCGTCCCCCACACCGCAAACCGGATATTTGGCTTCTACTACTAAGAACCACAACTCCAACTCTAAAATCAATATTCCCGACGCGTTTCATGCGCATGCGGGCACTTTCTCAAGGGATGTCACTACCCCTGGGTCTGAATGGTTTAAATACCCATAGTCCATGCTTCTGATTGGTTAAAAATGTACATGGTGATATTTAACCACATGGTTACCAGGATAAGGGTGGCGAACAACAAAGCCTGGCTGGCATACATATATACATAAAAATCACAAACCTACACAACATAAAACATTAAAAACATATATAAACGTTATACAAAAAATTACTAAAAATGTACTAAAAATATAAATAATGAATGAAGCTCACAAGAAAGGAACAAAAAATGAGTTATAAAAAGGCCTTCAATTCGAAATCTATATTTAACAGCTTCGGTGAGAGTGTTTTCAATTCATATATCCAGTATGCTTCACGCATACTGGCATGATAAAGTCTACTCCCCCCTCGTGGATTGGCCTGAACCTCCTCGATGGCTTGACACCGTAAACCTGTGGGGTTTTTATTGTGATATAAAAGAAAATGGTGAGAGACACTGTGTGTGACCAGTCCCTTTTTTATATTGTAGACATGCTCGTAAATACGTCTCTGAAAAGTCATCCCTGTTCTGCCAACATACTGCAAGCCACAAGGGCATTACTGTGTTATAAATGCAACTTGTTTGGTGCCTCTCTCCACCATATCTTTTTCCTTGTTTTTATATTTAAGTAAAGTGTCTCTTTGTAGATTATTAACTTGGTCAAAAGCCCTGTCAATGAGATCCTCTGGATATTTTCTCATAATGAATTTGTCTTTTAAATCCTTAGCCTGTGTCTTAAAAATTTCATCATCAGTGCAGTTGCGTTTAAGATGCACCAGCTGACCCTTCGGAATGTTCCGTAGCCATTGTGGGTTGTGTTGGCTATCTGCGCGTACATAATTGTTAGCCTGTACTGGCTTAAAAAATGTCTTGGTATGTATTGTATTTGCTCTAATGTAAATGTGAAGATCCAGGAAATCAATGTGCTCCGTGCTAAAATTACAAGTGAATTTAAGGTTATGGTGATTGTGATTAAGGTAAGTGCAAAAAACATCAAGTGAAGTTTGGCTGCCTGACCAGACAAAAAACACATCGTCAATGTAGCGCCGCCAGAGCACGAGGTTCGCCCCTAGTGGGCAGTTGTTCCAAATGAACTCCTCCTCCCAACTGTCCATGAATAAATTGGCATAGCTAGGAGCAAACCTCGTGCCCATGGCGGTGCCACATTTCTGTATGTAATAATGGGAATTAAAAGTGAAATAATTGTGCGTTAAAATAAACATAATACCATCCACCAAAAAATTCCTTTTGTTTAGTTCAAAATTATTCGTCAGTTCCAACTTGCGGGACAAGGCTTGGCAGCCTAGTTGATGATCAATCACAGTGTACAGTGATGTAACATCAGCTGTAACTAGTATGTATCCAGGCTGAAACGTGAGTTCTTCTAAAATTTGTAATACATGTGTCGTGTCTCGCAAGTAGGATCGGACACTTGTGACAATGGGTTGAAGGTGATAATCGATAAATTGGGATAAATTAGTAGTAAGGGATGAAATACCCGAAATAATAGGTCTCCCAGGTGGTGCTGTCAAATGTTTGTGTATTTTAGGTATAAAGTAAAATAAAGGGGTGCGTGGAAACTGTATGGATAAAAAATTAAATTCGTCCTCACATATGGCCCCAGTTTCCAAGCCAGTGGCTAACAGATCGCCAAGTTCGGCCTTGAACTGAACCAAAGGGTCACCTGTAAGGGGGAGGTATGTGGTCTTATCGCCCAATAATCTCATGGACTCTTTAATGTAATAATCCTTATCCATAACCACAATACCTCCCCCCTTATCTGCAGACTTAATGACTATTGAATCGTTCTTTTCCAAACTGGAAACAGCTTCCTTCTCCTGTACATTAAAATTGGCGTGCTTAATTTTGTATGTACGACATGAATTTTCAAGATCCGTATTAACCATCTCCACAAAGGAACTGACCAAGTGTCCCTGTGAAAACTTAGGATAAAAAGTGGATGGTTTTTTGAAAAAAATTTGTGGATGGCTCTCCGTGCTGCACGCTTCACTAGGTTTAATGACTTGGGCAGAAACAGCATCTCTAGCAAAATATTTTTTCAGGGCTAGTTTTCGTGCAAATTTGTGGACATCTATAAATACGTTAAAGCTGTTTGGCCCACAAACTGGAGCAAATGTAAGACCCTTATTAAGTACCTTCTTTTCAATATTAGTAAGAGGGTACTTACTGATATTGAATATATTCGGATATACTGTACTCCTCTTAACTCGATTTCTACCAGCACCTCCTCTTCTCCCTCTGGGCCTGTCTTTCTTTTTTTGTAGTTTGGAGGGAGGCGAGATTCTAATGGTGGTTTCACAATTTCCACTTCTGGGAAGATGTGTTCTCTTTCCTTCCTCCATTCTAAAAAAGAAAAGTTTTACGGTGTCAAGCCATTGAGGAGGTTCAGGCCAATCCACGAGCGGGGAGTAGACTTAATCATGCCAGTATGCATGAAGCATACTGTATATATGAATTGAAAACACTCTCACCGAAGGGGTTAAATATAGATTTCGAATTGAAGGCCTTTTTATAACTCATTTTTGTTCCTTTCTTGTGAGCTTCATTCATTATTTATATTTTTAGTACATTTTTAGTAATTTTTTGTATAACTTTTACATATGTTTTTAATGTTTTATGTTGTGTAGGTTTGTGATTTTTATGTATATATGTATGCCAGCCAGGCTTTGTTGTTCGCCACCCTTATCCTGATAACCATGTGGTTAAATATCACCATGTACATTTTTAACCAATCAGAAGCATGGACTATGGGTATTTAAACCATTCAGACCCAGGGGTAGTGACATCCCTTGAGAAAGTGCTCGCATGCGCATGAAATGCGTCGGGAATATTGATTTTAGAGTTGGAGTTGTGGTTCTTAGTACACTGGCGACACACTTTATTCGAGCTCGGCTAGTCCCACGAATTCGGGTATACCCGGGTGTATTGAGGTTTGTGACTGTTTTCTGCCCGAGTGCATTGAGGTATTTTCTAGGCAGGGATTGAAGCATTTTATTCCCGCTGGCTGCAATACTGCACAGTATATATATATATACTGCATTACAATTCATGAATTTATGCCATCTGGTAGACACGCGAAGCATTGCAGCCTATTAAATCCTAATCATTATCATTTAACAGATCAGCCGCCCGTCAGCCAGGCATGAACCCAGGCTGGGAAGGCAAACGCAACGGGGCTTGTTAGAGGTGAGGAGCGGCGCATTCCAGGTATCTGCCAGGTACATACTGGGTATTTGCTCGAATAAAGTGTGTCGGTGCAGTAGTAGAAGCCAAATATCCGGTTTGCGGTGTGGGGGACGAGACAAGTAAGAGGACAGCAGTATCGGGAGGAGGAGGGAGCGTGACGTCACGTCCGTCTGGTGGTGGTTCAGCTCCTGCGGTCCGTGCGGCTCTACACAGCATCCCCTTCACGTGGGATGCCAGTGAGAAGACTCCGGTCGCCATCTTGCGACAACCAACTGTGTCTCCAGCCTTACTGCTTGATTATATTCTGCATCGTGTGAGTAGGGCAATGGTTTTACCCCCCCCCCCCCCCCGGATTGAAGTCTGCAAACTACAGAACCCTACAATAGTTGTCATTAAATATCTTTTCATTAATTTATAGTCTGGCTTGTGTTAATGTTAGTCTGTCCAGTTTGTCATGTCTGTCTTGTGTTGTTAGTGTTACATGTTACATGGTTTTATGTCTGCATTGACTGACATACTGCACTATACTCCATTTTCTTTTATTTCCACATATCACACCATCCCTTGGAGAGATTTCACAGTCCGTTTGCACACCCATTGACCACCTAAGGACTACATTTGGACTATAACCTATATGGTTGGACTTTATTATTGTTAGATCAGGCGCCGGCATTCCCCTTTTTTTCTATGCTATCCCACTGACTGTACTGTCAGTATCTGTCTGGCTGCCATCACTGTTTTATTTAATTTACACGTGTGTCCCAATAGGGGTATTGTTATTTTCAGCGCTGTTTTGCACCGTCTTTCTTCTGCTTTTGGGTTTTGTTTTGTACAAATTGGTGTTAGCTGCTTATTTATTAATATTAATAATTCACATATTGTTTATTGTTGCAAACTAAGGGATTTAATATGAGTTCTTTATTCCGCTTGAGATCACTTAGAAATGTCAATGTAGACCATATTTTTAGTGATCCAAGTTCTGTGCAGTTTGTAGAGAATGCAACAGACGATTTTTATCCAATACTTGCTTGGTTAGAGAAAACACCCATGTCAGAGAGTTAGCAATGTTGGGAAGCCACCACACTGAGCAAGTATTTGGAGAATCATCGCATCCCAAGGGGTCTGAGAGTTTGAAAAAAGCCAACCGCTGATGCACAAAATGAATCTTTCATGAAGGAGTGGAATGAAATACTTGACCAGTGTTCATTCGCTCTCATGAAGTTATTAGTGCATCAGCGAAGAAAGACCCTGGCTGATCTAGATGATCAAATTTTAGAAATGAAAATTCAGTTAGATCTGTATAAGGATAGTAACGAATTGCTTGCACTTGAACCGACCATCAAAAAAAGTTTGGATCAGGCAGAACTGGAACTAGTCCAAATTAAACAACAAAAGTTTTTTAGAGACAAACAGGACTATGATTCAGGCTGCCAGAGAGATTGGGCCAAAAAATCAAAGGAGAGCAATACGAATAAGATCGAACAAAAACATCCAAAGGTAATATCAGGAACCAAAGAACCTAAAGTTATCAGGAGTAAAAATACATATAGAGATCCGAAAAATGGTCCTAGGAAACAAAATACTAATTTGTTGGTTCCGACACCATTTATACCTGCCAAACTACCAGTGCATGATAAGAACCTCTATTTACAACAAAAGAGAGCCAAGGAACGCTACGACGCACTAGTATTACCCCAGTCAGCTACTGTTGCAGTCAGTAATAGATATTCATTACTGTCAGAGATAGGCTCCGAGAGTGATGCAGAGAGCATCTCCTATACACCTCTCCCTACACCTGCCATTAAAACCAACTTTTCTTTTTTAGAATGGAGGAAGGAAAGAGAACACATCTTCCCAGAAGTGGAAATTGTGAAACCACCATTAGAATCTCGCCTCCCTCCAAACTACAAAAAAAGAAAGTCAGGCCCAGAGGGAGAAGAGGAGGTGCTGGTAGAAATCGAGTAAAGAGGAGTACAGTATATCCGAATATATTCAATATCAGTAAGTACCCTCTTACTAATATTGAAAAGAAGGTACTTAATAAGGGTCTGACATGTGCTCCAGTTTGTGGGCCAAACAGCTTTAACGTATTTATAGATGTCCACAAATTTGCACGAAAACTAGCCCTGAAAAAATATTTTGCTAGAGATGCTGTTTCTGCCCAAGTCATTAAACCTAGTGAAGCGTGCAGCACGGAGAGCCATCCACAAATTTTTTTCAAAAAACCATCCACTTTTTATCCTAAGTTTTCACAGGGACACTTGGTCAGTTCCTTTGTGGAGATGGTTAATACGGATCTTGAAAATTCATGTCGTACATACAAAATTAAGCACGACAATTTTAATGTACAGGAGAAGGAAGCTGTTTCCAGTTTGGAAAAGAACGATTCAATAGTCATTAAGTCTGCAGATAAGGGGGGAGGTATTGTGGTTATGGATAAGGATTATTACATTAAAGAGTCCATGAGATTATTGGGCGATAAGACCACATACCTCCCCCTTACAGGTGACCCTTTGGTTCAGTTCAAGGCCGAACTTGGCGATCTGTTAGCCACTGGCATGGAAACTGGGGCCATATGTGAGGACGAATTTAATTTTTTATCCATACAGTTTCCACGCACCCCTTTATTTTACTTTATACCTAAAATACACAAACATTTGACAGCACCACCTGGGAGACCTATTATTTCGGGAATTTCATCCCTTACTTCTAATGTATCCCAATTTATCGATTATCACCTTCAACCCATTGTCACAAGTGTCCGATCCTACTTGCGAGACACGACACATGTATTACAAATTTTAGAAGAACTCACGTTTCAGCCTGGATACATACTAGTTACAGCTGATGTTACATCACTGTACACTGTGATTGATCATCAACTAGGCTGCCAAGCCGTGTCACGCAAGTTGGAACTGACGAATAATTTTGAACTAAACAAAAGGAATTTTTTGGTGGATGGTATTATGTTTATTTTAACGCACAATTATTTCACTTTTAATTCCAATTATTACATACAGAAATGTGGCACCGCCATGGGCACGAGGTTTGCTCCTAGCTATGCCAATTTATTCATGGACAGTTGGGAGGAGGAGTTCATTTGGAACAACTGCCCACTAGGGGCGAACCTCGTGCTCTGGCGGCGCTACATTGACGATGTGTTTTTTGTCTGGTCAGGCAGCCAAACTTCACTTGATGTTTTTTGCACTTACCTTAATCACAATCACCATAACCTTAAATTCACTTGTAATTTTAGCACGGAGCACATTGATTTCCTGGATCTTCACATTTACATTAGAGCAAATACAATACATACCAAGACATTTTTTAAGCCAGTACAGGCTAACAATTATGTACGCGCAGATAGCCAACACAACCCACAATGGCTACGGAACATTCCGAAGAGTCAGCTGGTGCGTCTTAAACGCAACTGCACTAATGATGAAATTTTTTAAGACACAGGCTAAGGATTTAAAAGACAAATTCATTATGAGAAAATATCCAGAGGATCTCATTGACAGGGCTTTTGACCAAGTTAATAATCTACAAAGAGAAACTTTACTTAAATATAAAAACAAGGAAAAAGATATGGTGGAGAGAAGCACCAAACAAGTTGCATTTATAACACAGTACAATGAGATGGCCCCTAAAATGAAACAGATTCTGAATAAATATTGGCCTATTTTACTTAAAGATGAAGTGTTGGCGGACATTCTTCCCAAAAAACCTAATATAATATTCACCAAGGCCAATAATTTAAAATCAAAATTGGCTCCCAGCTGTCCCATTAAACAGCACAAACAGAAACAAATAGGGAGTCTAAAGGGTTTCTTTACTTGTGCTAAGTGTGTGGCCTGTTCCTTTAGCATAAATGCTAGACAGTTTACATCTACAGTTACCTCTAAGAGCTACCCAATTAAAACATTCATTAACTGCCATTCATCATTTGTAATTTATTTGCTGCAATGCCCTTGTGGCTTGCAGTATGTTGGCAGAACAGGGAGGACTTTTCAGAGACGTATTTACGAGCATGTCTACAATATAAAAAAGGGACTGGTCACACACAGTGTCTCTCACCATTTTCTTTTATATCACAATAAAAACCCCACAGGTTTACGGTGTCAAGCCATTGAGGAGGTTCAGGCCAATCCACGAGGGGGGAGTAGACTTTATCATGCCAGTATGCGTGAAGCATACTGGATATATGAATTGAAAACACTCTCACCGAAGGGGTTAAATATAGATTTCGAATTGAAGGCCTTTTTATAACTCATTTTTTGTTCCTTTCTTGGGAGCTTCATTCATTATTTATATTTTTAGTACATTTTTAGTAATTTTTTGTATAACTTTTATATATGTTTTTAATGTTTTATGTTGTGTAGGTTTGTGATTTTTATGTATATATGTATGCCAACCAGGCTTTGTTGTTCGCCACCCTTATCCTGGTAACCATGTGGTTAAATATCACCAGGTACATTTTTAACCAATCAGAAGCATGGACTATGGGTATTTAAACCATTCAGACCCAGGGGTAGTGACATCCCTTGAGAAAGTGTGCGCATGCGCATGAAACGCGTCCGGAATATTGATTTTAGAGTTGGAGTTGTGGCTCTTAGTAGTAGAAGCCAAATATCCGGTTTGCGGTGTGGGGGACGAGACAAGTAAGAGGACAGCAGTATCGGGAGGAGGAGGGAGCGTGACGTCACGTCCGTCTGGTGGTGGTTCAGCTCCTGCGGTCCGTGCGGCTCTACACAGCATCCCCTTCACGTGGGATGCCAGTGAGAAGACTCCGGTCGCCATCTTGCGACAACCAACTGTGTCTCCAGCCTTACTGCTTGATTATATTCTGCATCGTGTGAGTAGGGCAATGGTTTTACCCCCCCCCCCCGGATTGAAGTCTGCAAACTACAGAACCCTACAATAGTTGTCATTAAATAGCTTTTCATTAATTTATAGTCTGGCTTGTGTTAATGTTAGTCTGTCCAGTTTGTCATGTCTGTCTTGTGTTGTTAGTGTTACATGTTACATGGTTTTATGTCTGCATTGACTGACATACTGCACTATAATCCATTTTCTTTTATTTCCACATATCACACCATCCCTTGGAGAGATTTCACAGTCCGTTTGCACACCCATTGACCACCTAAGGACTACATTTGGACTATCACCTATATGGTTTGGACTTTATTATTGTTAGGTCCCGTATCATAGGGTACGTTCTGTAATGACAAGGAATAATTTTAGAGGTACAGTACAGTTTCTTAAACAATACTTTTACCTCCTGTACTGTCCAGTACTAACCTCACACGTCCATATTTCATCCAATTCTGCTTCTCATCTTCTTAATGCTTTATCTCGGATACAGTGAGATTGTGATTTTGCTGCAGAGTGTATTTGATCCTTAATGCACTCTTCTCATCATTCTCTTCACTTATTTTGTCAACCAGAAGAGTTGTCTCCCTACAATGTACAGAAAAACAACAATCCGGTAAGTTACAGTGCAGTAGGCCACAAGTACAGCACATCATTTGCAGTAAAAATAGTATAAAATGAGATAGATCTACACAATATATACTGTATTTCTATTAATATGAAGCAATATAAACAATAGATATACTGTAGTTATACAGTGTAAATATACCGAAATAACTATAAAATTAGATATGTCTACACAATATATAGTTCTATTAATATGCAGCAATATAAGCAATAGATATACTGTAGTTATATAAATATACCGAAATAACTATAAAATTAGATAGGTCTACACAATATATAGTTCTATTAATTAATATTGGTGCTAAATGGGTATCAATGGCGCTAAACACATGGACATGAAAATAAATAAATAAATTAAATATACAACCAGTTGTGATGAAGAGAAGATCTCAGCCGGCGTAAATCAAACATGAAAAAAGAAAAAGAAATACATAGTGTAATACTGTAAAGACTTAACCAAACAAATAGACAAACAAACAAACAAACAAACAATTGCAATGTTGCTGAACCACACACTAGACTAAAAGAGATGCATTTAATATTATAAAAAACATACAGTACAATTAAGCACAAATAAACAAATGAAGGTCCCAATCGATATCAGCCGAATTGCCCGCTTACCGAAGCCAAGAGAAATAACCGCAGTGGATATATCAGAGAGTATCCCCTCTCACATAGGCTGGCACAGCTCCTGGATGAATTGCAGGTAGGCGCCGCGTGTAGATGTCAGTAATGGCAACCGCGTTCTTCCACGCTGTGGCAGGGGCTGGAAATCACTGTTTGTTGGTGAAACAGTGCGGGCATGCGCAGAGGCGCCCGACACAGTGTAGCTGGTGCCTCCAAATCCCCTGCTCCTCGCGGTCGCGTATGCTCCAAAGGCGGCAAATTCAAAAGATGCTTTGTATCTCAAAGCCACACGGCAGGGCTGGCAGTGGGTATCGGCAGCTGATGGCAACGTAGGGGTAACGGGGACCACCCAACGCGTTTCGGAAGCTGCTGCCTCCTTCCTCAGGGGTAAATTGAATAAAGAAGTCCCTGTGTGTCCGTTTATTTATAGGAGACATTTAAAGGTGCATATACCATATTAGAGTCCCGGTCATGCGCAGTGGTTCAAATTCAACACTGCCTCATGTATCAGCAACATCACATGAAATACATCAAAACAATACATAAAGAGACATAAAAAGACAATCAATTAATCAAATATATACTGGTAAGATACATAAATGCATATAGATATATGATCCAAGATAATCCAAATGTTTCAAACCATCATTGTAGATATTAACATTAAAGGCTTGAAGATTTAAAGATAGACAGCATGCAATGTATGATTTTAAATAAACATCAACATTAACTCAGATGCTGGTCAGTGATAAATGAAAGTGTTATAAGCAATATGTGTTTAAAAATGCATTGTCAGGGTGATATATTAATATTGCCAATATACAAGAACTACATATTTGTGACTTGTCTAATGTAGTACTAAATAAAAGTATAGAAAAAATGTGAAAGAAATATTAACAAAAATATTATCAAAAATATCAACAAAAAAGTTTTATTTATATTTTATTTATATTTTTATTTGATATCTTGACCTATGAACCTGTATGTGTCAAGAACAATAAGTGTTAGTCATAAGTGATTGGTGAATACATAAAGTGACTATTTATGTGTAGTGAATATTTATTTTGACTATATAAAATAAAATGTAAATTAGTGCAATTGTGACTATATAATGTTAAATGAGTATGATGATGTCTATTTATCTAACAAAAAAGGTTTTAGGTCAAAATCAACATTGA
Source organism: Ascaphus truei (assembly GCF_040206685.1). Taxonomy (NCBI): domain Eukaryota; kingdom Metazoa; phylum Chordata; class Amphibia; order Anura; family Ascaphidae; genus Ascaphus; species Ascaphus truei. Next base: position 199,839,565 of record NC_134486.1, on the reverse strand, counting down.
GGCCTTGTGGAGCCAAAGTGCAGAGTTCGTAAATCCAAAAGGATTCACGTCTCCCTAATTGCATTGTGATATTTCCTCCCCGCCAATTTGGTGTAATAGCTTCTATGGCCGTACATTTCAAACCTACGGGGCTTCTTCCGTGCACCTGGAGAAAATGACTCGAAACGCTGTGAGTAATTAGACCTTTTTTGATATTGTAAATGTGTTCATAAAAGCGGCGTTTGATGGGCCTGGATGTCATACCCACATACTGCAGACCGCAAGGACACTCAAGGAGATAGATCACATTTGTACTGTTACAATTAATTAACTGTTTTATATTGTATATTTTTGTTGTGATTGTAGATTTAAACGTAACATTTCTAGTGCTGAATTTGCAGGCTGTACAGGAAATACAAGGAAAATACCCATTTATTGTTTTGTTAGTACGAATCTTTTGTCGTGTTAAAGGACAACTAGGAGCTAATTTTTGGCCAATATTCCGAGCTTTAGTGAATATTATCTTAGGATTTAGGGGTAAAAGATCTATCAGATCCCTATCCTTTCTCAGAATTGGCCAGTATTTACGTAAAGTTTGTTTGATGGCTGGAGCCATCTGGTTGTATTGGGTAATGAACGGTATGTCTATAGAAGAACTATCTTTTTTTCTTTGTTTGTATTGAAGAAGAGTACTTCTATCAATTTGATCTACTTCTAATATAGCTCGATCTAGGTCATTAGGAGAATAATTTCTATTAATAAATTTATCTTTTAAATCATATGCCTGCTGATGGAAAGTTTCAGTAGTTGAATTGTTACGCTTCAATCTAGTGAATTGACCTTTAGGAATGTTGTTGATCCATGTGGGGTTGTGATGACTGTTGGCGTGCAAATAGTTGTTTGACTGGACCTTCTTAAAAAATGTTTTTGTATGTAGTTTATTATCCATAACGTAAATAACTAAATCCAAAAATTCAATAGATGTATTGCTAGAATTAAAAGTGAATTTTAGATTAAAAGGATTGTCATTCATGTACAACTGAAAAAGTTCTAATTGATGCGTGGAACCTGACCAAATAAAAATGATATCATCTATGTAGCGCCGCCAGAGTACCAGGCTTGCCCCAAAAGGACAACCGGACCAGATGTATTGATCTTCCCAGTTGCCCATGAATAAGTTGGCATAACTGGGAGCAAACCTGGTACTTTTAATTCTAGCAATACATCTATTGAATTTTTGGATTTAGTTATTTACGTTATGGATAATAAACTACATACAAAAACATTTTTTAAGAAGGTCCAGTCAAACAACTATTTGCACGCCAACAGTCATCACAACCCCACATGGATCAACAACATTCCTAAAGGTCAATTCACTAGATTGAAGCGTAACAATTCAACTACTGAAACTTTCCATCAGCAGGCATATGATTTAAAAGATAAATTTATTAATAGAAATTATTCTCCTAATGACCTAGATCGAGCTATATTAGAAGTAGATCAAATTGATAGAAGTACTCTTCTTCAATACAAACAAAGAAAAAAAGATAGTTCTTCTATAGACATACCGTTCATTACCCAATACAACCAGATGGCTCCAGCCATCAAACAAACTTTACGTAAATACTGGCCAATTCTGAGAAAGGATAGGGATCTGATAGATCTTTTACCCCTAAATCCTAAGATAATATTCACTAAAGCTCGGAATATTGGCCAAAAATTAGCTCCTAGTTGTCCTTTAACACGACAAAAGATTCGTACTAACAAAACAATAAATGGGTATTTTCCTTGTATTTCCTGTACAGCCTGCAAATTCAGCACTAGAAATGTTACGTTTAAATCTACAATCACAACAAAAATATACAATATAAAACAGTTAATTAATTGTAACAGTACAAATGTGATCTATCTCCTTGAGTGTCCTTGCGGTCTGCAGTATGTGGGTATGACATCCAGGCCCATCAAACGCCGCTTTTATGAACACATTTACAATATCAAAAAAGGTCTAATTACTCACAGCGTTTCGAGTCATTTTCTCCAGGTGCACGGAAGAAGCCCCGTAGGTTTGAAATGTACGGCCATAGAAGCTATTACACCAAATTGGCGGGGAGGAAATATCACAATGCAATTAGGGAGACGTGAATCCTTTTGGATTTACGAACTCTGCACTTTGGCTCCACAAGGCCTCAATGTTGATTTTGACCTAAAACCTTTTTTGTTAGATAAATAGACATCATCATACTCATTTAACATTATATAGTCACAATTGCACTAATTTACATTTTATTTTATATAGTCAAAATAAATATTCACTACACATAAATAGTCACTTTATGTATTCACCAATCACTTATGACTAACACTTATTGTTCTTGACACATACAGGTTCATAGGTCAAGATATCAAATAAAAATATAAATAAAATATAAATAAAACTTTTTTGTTGATATTTTTGATAATATTTTTGTTAATATTTCTTTCACATTTTTTCTATACTTTTATTTAGTACTACATTAGACAAGTCACAAATATGTAGTTCTTGTATATTGGCAATATTAATATATCACCCTGACAATGCATTTTTAAACACATATTGCTTATAACACTTTCATTTATCACTGACCAGCATCTGAGTTAATGTAGATGTTTATTTAAAATCATACATTGCATGCTGTCTATCTTTAAATCTTCAAGCCTTTAATGTTAATATCTACAATGATGGTTTGAAACATTTGGATTATCTTGGATCATATATCTATATGCATTTATGTATCTTACCAGTATATATTTGATTAATTGATTGTCTTTTTATGTCTCTTTATGTATTGTTTTGATGTATTTCATGTGATGTTGCTGATACATGAGGCAGTGTTGAATTTGAACCACTGCGCATGACCGGGACTCTAATATGGTATATGCACCTTTAAATGTCTCCTATAAATAAACGGACACACAGGGACTTCTTTATTCAATTTACCCCTGAGGAAGGAGGCAGCAGCTTCCGAAACGCGTTGGGTGGTCCCTGTTACCCCTACGTTGCCATCAGCTGCCGATACCCACTGCCAGCCCTGCCGTGTGGCTTTGAGATACAAAGCATCTTTTGAATTTGCCGCCTTTGGAGCATACGCGACCGCGAGGAGCAGGGGATTTGGAGGCACCAGCTACACTGTGTCGGGCGCCTCTGCGCATGCCCGCACTGTTTCACCAACAAACAGTGATTTCCAGCCCCTGCCACAGCGTGGAAGAACGCGGTTGCCATTACTGACATCTACACGCGGCGCCTACCTGCAATTCATCCAGGAGCTGTGCCAGCCTATGTGAGAGGGGATACTCTCTGATATATCCACTGCGGTTATTTCTCTTGGCTTCGGTAAGCGGGCAATTCGGCTGATATCGATTGGGACCTTCATTTGTTTATTTGTGCTTAATTGTACTGTATGTTTTTTATAATATTAAATGCATCTCTTTTAGTCTAGTGTGTGGTTCAGCAACATTGCAATTGTTTGTTTGTTTGTTTGTTTGTCTATTTGTTTGGTTAAGTCTTTACAGTATTACACTATGTATTTCTTTTTCTTTTTTCATGTTTGATTTACGCCGGCTGAGATCTTCTCTTCATCACAACTGGTTGTATATTTAATTTATTTATTTATTTTCATGTCCATGTGTTTAGCGCCATTGATACCCATTTAGCACCATTACTATTGTCTGACCAGGGGTCAGAGGTGTATCTAGGCTGCTACACTTTTTATACTCATTTTGAGAGCATATGCTTTGACCAATATTATTGTTAGCGCTACCTATTGTTTTTATTATTAATCTATTAATTAATATGCAGCAATATAAACAATAGATATACTGTAGTTATATAAATATACTGAAATAACTATAAAATTTGATAGGTCTCACAATATATAGTTCTATTAATATGCAGCAATATAAACAATATATATATATATATATACTGTAGTTATATAAATACACCGAAATAACTATAAAATTAGATAGGTCTACACAATATATAGTTCTATTAATATGCAGCAATATAAACAATAGATATACTGTAGTTATATAAATATACCGAAATAACTATAAAATTAGATAGGTCTACACAATATATAGTTCTATTAATATACATCAATATAAACAATAGATAAATATATAGTTATATACTTTTCAGGTACCCCCGCTACAGCTAAGTAGTGTAAGTAATGGTGCTTAGAGGGGCGTGAATAGTGGTAGAACTGAAGATGGACAGAACCCCTCTGTAGCACTCTATTCCTATGTGAGATGATGAATTAATTAAAACATGATTTATTCAAAACTTCGTTAAAACAATGGGGTTTAAAACAATAATTAAATTAATACCAAGCGCTGTATAGACTCTTGGGGTAAGTATACTCAAGAGGAGTGGAGGTATATAGTAGGTAATAATGTCCAGTGTTGGTGAATTCACTGGCCCTAGTAGTCCTTGTATAAAGTGATTATCTAAGGAATGGTATGGTAAGGGAATGAAAGGGGTGACCCTTTATGTAGTGCCACAGTAATTGAGTACTAGTTGGTGCACTAATGTACAGAAACCTTACACCGTGCTGCTGTGTATTACAGCCAGGTGGTATGATATTGGTTGTTGTTAACAATCCTACATAGTTGTGCACCGAAACATGATCACTGACGCCAATTAGGGTTAATTGTGTGTGAGCGCGGAGAATAAAATTCTATCGTGTGAACCTGGGATCTGAAGTGAGCAGATCTGAAGTTAACACTGGTACTCAAGGGGTTAATTACTGATGAAAGTAGTGGCACTGCTGAAACTCCTATATGGTTAGATTAGGAGTTTCTGCTAAGTACCCCACTGTATAGGATCAATGTACAGGTTAGTATTGTAAGAACCTAATCCTAATTAGTGGTGTACTGCTCCATATAGGGTATGAAACTGGCAGTCCAGAAACTATAGATGTTAATAGTATCTGGATAGGACACTGTAATTCTTGTATAGTAACAAATATCCCTTGACATAATATAGTGGTAGGATAATAGCAAGATTATGGTCCCAAGTATTCTAAAATGTAAATAGTATGTAGCCAGATAGATTTGAATCACTCCCTCTGGTAACAGCTCTCTCCAGACCGTCAGGTCTGTTTGGAGCTCGTAACTGTGCAGCAGCCAAGCCACGCTGACTTTCCCTGATTGAATGAAGTCAGCGACTGTGAACGAGGGCTCTGCGCGTGCACGTGACTGCGTGATGCCGACGCGCGTGTTTCGCGAGTATGCTTTGTCAAGGCCAGTATGCGGGGGGTGTCCCATGAATCGAAAAGATATTTATAGAGCTTTATTTGAACTATTGTAACCTATAAGGTCTGGCGCATGCGCACTGTAAGGCTGGTCTTAGTTAGTGTTCGTGGCCAGCACTGAGTCATTCTATGCTGTCAGAGACTGTCTGATGCTGTGGCATGCTGCTATAATGAAAATCGCAAGTTGCTGCTGGATGTGTTAACTAGTTTTTGTAATTTAGTAGTTGGTAGTGGCTCTCATTAATATTCCACTAGAATACAGACTGTGTCTGTAAATAAAGTAAATAAACATGTTTGTCTGTTTCTTATGTACCTTGTGTGTTTATTGTGTCTCTTGTATTTGGTATATATACTGCAGTTAGTAGTTAAACTGGCAGATATAGGACAAGGAAGCCGGTCCCCAAAACAAAGCGCGCCTACTTAGTTAAATCTTTAATTTAAGAGGTAAAGTGTGTTGTGACCTAGGGATGATTGAGAAAGATTTTAAATGAAGGGACTGACCACAAAACCTTCATTAAGGCCTTTTGGTGATAGTGATTGTAGGGTATATATCCAAAGTGCTTCCTTCTGTAATAACACTGTATCTACATCACCTCTCCTTTGGCCCAGAGAAAATTGATCAATGCCTGTAAATGATATGGATTTGGTATCTCCATTGTGGCAAGAGTTCATGTGTCTTGCCAGTGGTATATCCACATTGTTGCATATGGTTCCTATATGTTATAGTACACGCTGTTTGAATTGTCTCTTGGTCTTGCCTATGTAGATTTTACCGCATTTACAAAGTCCTTGGTATATGACTCCAAAGCTTTGGCAACTGATGAATTTCCTAATTTGGTAAGTTTGTGAATTGTTCCAATTTTGGAAAGTTTTTGTGGTGATTATATGTTGGCACGCTTTACAGTGTTGGCATGAATAGCTGACTTGTGGTTTAGGTGGTAGCCATGATCGTATGGGTGTCTCCATGTAATGGCTGTGGACTAGGATATCTTTAAGGTTTTTTGCTCTTTTACTGACCATGGATGGGTAAGTGGGAATGACTTCTTTGATATCCTCGTCCGCTTGTAAGATATGCCAATGTTTATGGAGAACATCCCTGGCCAGATGCCACTGTTTGTTATACGTTCCAACAAAGCGTATTACTTTTTTCTCAGTTTTTGATGTTTTATGAGTGAGGAAGTTTGCACGTGGGAAATATTTAGCTCTTTTATAAGCTGTTTTGATGTTTTTATTGCTATACCCTCTTTCCTTGAAGCGTTGGGTCATAGCTTGGCCTGTATTTCGAATTCTGCGATTGTACTGCAGTTTCTCCTAAGTCTTAGAAATTGGCCTACAGGTATGCCCTGTACTAAAGTTCTGGGGTGATGACTTGAGGCCTCCAGGAGGTTGTTAGTGGCCGTTGGTTTACGAAAGACTGTTGTCTCTATCAAGTTGTCCATCCCTCTTGATATTTGCAAATCCAAGAAGCAAATAGAGTTTTGGTTGTACTCCAAAGTGAGACGCATGTTCAGTTGGTTATGGTTCAGGATCTCAATGAATTCTTTGAGTAATGTGGGGGTGCCTTGCCACAGCATGAACACGTTATCTATGAAGCACGTCCATAGTATGATGTGTGACGTGTAGTGTTCCAGTTCTTCTGCAAAGACATATTTTGCCTCCCACCATCCTAAATAAAGATTTGCATAGGATGGTGCACATTTCGTGCCCATGGCCGTTCCCTGTATTTGATGATAGATCTTGCTGTTAAACAGGAAATAGTTCCTAGTGAGGACGAATGTTAAAAGATCTATCACATAATTGCTATGGGTTGTGAAATGTTGACCTCTTGTCTGTAAATAGTGCCTAGTAGCTTCTAGACCTATGTGATGGAAAATGCTTGTGTAGAGGCCCTCTACATCTAGGCTGACTAGGATAGTGTCCTGTGTAATGACTATGCCTTCTTGTCTCTGAAGGACATCTTTGGTGTCCTTCAGATAGGATGGTAGTGATGCCACAAAGGGCCTCACTAAAAAAATCTGACAACATAGAATTACTCAGTGCTGGCCACAAACACTAACTAAGGCCAGCCTTACAGTGCGCATGCGCCAGACCTTATAGGTTCCAATAGTTCAAATAAAGCACTATAAATACCTTTTCGATTCATGGGACACCCCCCGCATACTGGCCTAGACAAAGCATACTCGCGATAAGCGCGCGTCGGCATCACGCAGTCACGTGCACGCGCAGAGCCCTCGTTCACAGTCGCTGACTAGATTCAATAAGGGAAAGTCAGCGTGGCTCGGCTGCTGCAAAGTTACAAGCTACAAACAGACCTGACGGTCTGCAGAGGGCTGTTACCAGAGGGAGTGATACAAATATATCTGGCTACATACTATTTACAGTTTAGAATACTAGGGACCATAATCTTGCTATTATCCTACCACTATATTATGTCAAGGGATATTTGTTACTATACAATCATTACAGTGTCCTATCCAGATACTATTAAAATCTATAGTTTCTGGACTGCCAGTTTCATATCCTATATGGAGCAGTACACCACTAATTAGGATAAGGTTCTTACAATACTAACCTGTACATTGATCCTATACAGTGGAGTACTTAGCAGAAACTCCTTATCTAACCATATAGGAGTTTCAGCAGTGCCACTACTTTCATCAGTAATTAACCCCTTGAGTACCAGTGTTAACTTCAGATCTGCTCACTTCCGATCCCAGGTTCACACGATAGAATTTTATTCTCCGTGCTCACGCACAATTAACCCTTATTGGCGTCAGTGATCATGTTTCGGTGCACAACTATGTAGGATTGTTAACAACAACCAATATCATACCACCTGGCTGTAATACACAGCAGCACGGTGTAAGGTTTCTGTACATTAGTGCACCAACTAGAACTCAATTACTGTGGCACTACATAAAGGGTCACCCCTTTCATTCCCTTACCATACCATTCCCTAGATAATCACTTTATACAAGGACTACTAGGGCCAGTGAATTCACCAACACTGGACATTATTACCTACTATATACCTCCACTCCTCTTGAGTATACTTACCCCAAGAGTCTATACAGCGCTTGGTATTAATTTAATTATTGTTTTAAACCCCATTGTTTTAACAAAGTTTTGAATAAATCATGTTTTAAATAATTCATCATCTCACATAGGAATAGAGTGCTACATAGGGCTTCTGTACATCTTCAGTTCTATACTATAGTTATATAAATATACCGAAATAACTATATACTGTATTATATAGTTATATAAATATACTTACGCGTTAGTTACCGTTGGTGTCCTCGTGCGTTTTTGTTTTTTCCGTATGCATGATAGCACACGGTGGTTGATGGCACAACGAGGCCAGAAGCAGCTAACCAGCATTGGATATCTGCAATTTGGTGTCCGCTCGTGTACATTATTAATTCTCATGCTGAGATCCTTTCAAATCTTTTTAACAGGCTGTAACAGGGGACTTATCCCTGTTCACAAATGTGCCTCTAATCCAGCAGTGTGGTGGTTAACTGCTGGTAGGCAATTAACTAACACCCCTGCCTGATTTAGATGGCTTAGAAAAGCCTGTCTGTTGAGACAGGAAGTGAGACTCCTTAGCTCACGTGCGAGCTGAACTTTGGAGACAGAGCAGAGGTTCTTGAGTCTCCCAGGAGAGACTGACCAAGAGAACACAGATCTCTGGAGCTGACAAATAAGACTTCTTAACCTGGATGCTGACATTTTCTTTGCACACACGGGTGCGGTTCCAGGAGAGCAGAGAAGCTTCCCCTACAGCAGCCAGCTAGCAGATAAGACTTTTATTAACAAGACTTTTTATATCTGTTCATTTCATGCTATGTGTTTGGGGCTGGGAGACATGCTTATCTAAGGGAGTTGTGAATTGCATAGTATTTCACTAGAAATACCCCCAAGAGAATAGAAGCTTTGTTTCCCCCCGTGTTTGGATGGTTTCCTGATGTTAAGGAAAAGGCACAATAAAGCCTTGTTATAATTTCACCTTACAAAAGTCTCCAATTGTGTACCTCTGAGAGCGTCCGTCTACATATGGTGTCCGAAGTGGGACGAGAGGTCGTCTTTGAAGTTAAAAAGGACCGGAGATTTTTTCTGTGAATTTTTTTTAATGCTTTTTGCCTATAAACAGTCTGAGCAACTTAAAAAAAAAAAAAACTCATGCAGCAGAGACCAGAGTTAAAGTGATACACACCACTGCACTGAAACCTACAAAACCAGAGATGGACTATTTTCCCCAATCCCAAGAGGAGAGAGACTGCTGAATCAGCTAAACCTTATTTGCCTATAACAAAGTGTAATATGGTCATTGAAATAGGGGTTTTGCCTTCCAGCCATAGTCAGGGTTCAAGAAGTGAGTCAGCCCTTAAAAAAGGATATCAAAGTAGGTGGAGAGAGAAAAAAATGGAGCACTGTTTCCATCAGCAAAAAATACCACCAGGAAAGCGTTCCCATAATATTAAAGCTATTTTAATGGATCCAGAATTAATACAACACACACCAACGCGTTTCGGACCTGTGATAGTCCTTTCTCAAGGTGAATGCACACATCACATAACAAATACAATTTATACTTATCGTGGCATAGCGGGGACCAACCGCAATCACTTCCGTGTTTGTCACGTGTTGCGGGCCGTAGCCCCTGACCTGTGACGTAAGCATGCCGGATAGTGCAACGCGATAGCATAACTGATCCCGACGTAAGCGTCACTGCGCCTGTAGGACACAAGGGGTGTAGTACGCGCAAGCACAAGGGAACGCGCATGACTACCACAACATCTCTGGGTACTAGTGTGGAGACAGCACATGACATAACCACGTCGGTCAGTGCGTGCAAGATACACAATGCATCACGTTGCTATGCGACCGGACCCCCCTCTGTCAGGAAAATCAAAACAATAAAACTTTATTAAACATACATATAGCACACTAATGTTACCAGTAATGAACTAGGAATGCAAAAGGATTAAAAACAATTAGAGCAAAATTAAGGATTAAAAACAATTAGATAAGCAAAACACCTCACTTGTAAGGTATCCTTAAATCGTAGCGCGACTTGTGCAATACTTGTGATGGTTTACGAACATCCTTGTTATATAGATATCACAAAAAATATATAATATACATAGCATTGTTCGTAAAAACCTTTTGGAGAGAATAGAAAATGAGACAGTCTCAATAACTCTATTTATGTTAAAGCTCCTTACACAAATAAAGCAATATAATTTGCATTCTATTATATATATAAATTGCAAAATTGTTTTATAAAGTTGTCAAGTATTGAATATTATTGAGACAATCTGTGCATTTGCCTATACATGTTAAAGAGACATTCAAGTATCAAAAAGGAGGGGCCCTATATCCCAGTCAGAATTGAGACCATTGGGAATACGGGTTTGTAAAGTAAAAATCCAAAAAAGTTCTCTTCTATTAAGGATATTTAATCTATTGCCTCCTCTGACTGGACGAGGTATATGTTCAATACCCTGAAATGTCATATTTTTTACGTCACCCATGTTGCAGTTATTAAAAAGAAGGGATACAGGATGATTAATATCTTTTTTAATAATAAGGCGGATGTGTTCGAGTATCCGTACCTTTAAACATCTAATCGTACGCCCTATATATTGTTTTCGGCACCCGCACTTTAACAAATACACCACATAAGTGGTATCACAATTAATAAATGAATTTGTGTGATATCTTTTGCCTGTGTTCTTAGAAGAAAACTCAGACTTGCATTCCATGTACTTACAAGCTTTGCATTTTGAACACTTAAAACTTCCTTTAGTCAATGTATTTTGTGTAGCAGTGACTGAGGAAAACATACTTGGAGAAACATAGTTTGCGACTGTTTTAGCTCTCCTAAAAACTAGTTTTGGCCCTTCCTCGTAAATAGTTCGTAGCACTGGATCTGCAGCCAACACCCCCCAATGTTTTTTAACTATGTCCCTAATTTGATTAGCTTGATTGTTATGTTGAACAACAAAAAAGGGAGAGTTGGAGTGCACTTTGGGTTGATCACGATTTGTATACATCAAAGAAGATCTATCCATATTGGAAACATCTAAAAATGCTTTATTTAAGTCCCTTTTTTGGTCACCTCTGGCTTCAAAACGTTCCATTAAATCTTTAGATTGTTTGAGAAAATCATCTTCATTTGTACAAATTCTTCTCAGTCTGATGAGTTGGCTTTTTGGTATACCCTTTATCAGAGATTTCGGGTGGCAGCTGTCAGCCCGCAAAAACGTGTTACTGTACGTGCATTTAATTTACGGTAAACTGTGGTAATAATATTTTTGTGCATATCAATAGAAAGTGATAAATCAAAAAAGTGAATGTGATAGAGATTATAATTAATAGTGAAATTTAAATTGAAATCATTATTATTAAGATAATTAGTGAATAAAATAAGCGAGTGCTCATCCCCATTCCAAATAAAGATTAGGTCGTCAATATAACGCCTATAAAAGGTGATAAAGTGTCTATAAGGATTTTTATCTCCAAACACGTGGACCGACTCCCACCAACCTAGAAAAAGGTTGGCGTAGGGGGGGGCAAAACTAGTGCCCATAGTGGTACCACGTGTCTGGAGATAAAAATCCCCATCAAACATAAAATAATTGTGGGTTAACAAAAACCGGATAGCATTTAAAATAAATGTGCTTTGTGCTGGTGAAAGATCCGATTGTTGTAAGAAAAACCTGACAGCTGCCAACCCATGCTCATGCATTATGACTGTGTATAATGACGTGATGTCAAGTGTGAGCCAAATAAAATTTGTTTCCCATCCAATGGAAGCCAATTGAGCCATAAGGTCACCACTGTCTTTGATGTATGATGGCAATAATTGCACAATAGACTGCAAAAAGTGATCAACATATCTTGAAACACCATATCCCAAAGATCCAATGCTGGAGACAATCGGCCTCCCAGGTGGGGAGACCAATGTCTTGTGGATCTTTGGGAGATGGTAAAAGATAGGAATAATAGGATAGGGGCGAAATAAAAATTCTAACTCCTTTGAATCCAAGGCACCCAATACAGAACCATCATCCAACAGGCTTCTGAATTCTTTGATGAAAATTGCAATTGGATCACCTTTTAATGGTATATAGGAGGAGCGATCATTTAATTGGCCAAGTGCCTCATTTTTATAATCAATTTTGTTGAGCACAACAATTGCTCCCCCCTTGTCTGCGCCTTTGATTACCAAGGATTTGTTAGCCTTTAAAGCATTCAGTGCTAATCTTTCTCCCTGTGTAAGATTATCAAACCTATGATGAAGGGGCATAATGGAGAAAGTATAGCCCTTTGCTAGAAGAGTTAAGTCGCGTTCAATGAGTAGTTCGAATGTAGTGAGACAGTGACCTTTCATGTGCAAGGGGTAAAAAATAGATCTATTTCTGAGCCCTGAGGACCGTCTACCTAAAAAGGAAGAGGGGACATCAATATCATCAGTGTTTTCAATAATAAGATCTTTCATATCTTGTAAACAACAAAGCTCATGAAAACTCAAAGCCTTGGTCTCTAAAACATTATCACATATGTTAGGCAAATAGGCATCCTCACTGTCAGCATTTACATTTGACTCACTAAACTTATTTTGATTGTAAAACCTTTTGAGAATAAGCTTACGGATGTATTTGTGAAGATCGATTACAGTGTCAAACAATTTGAAGTCATTACAGGGAGCAAATTTTAAACCTTTATCTAACACATAACTCATTTTGATCAAGGATAACATCAGAAAGGTTAATGATTCCTGTATGTTCAATTAAAAGTTATTTTTTCGCTTCTGGGGATTTTTTATGTTTCCTTTTTTGACCCCTCCTTGTGCGTCTGTGGCGACCCTGTTTTTTGACCCGAAGAAGGTTCTGGATTCATATTCCGCCTCCCTTTGATATTGTTGATTGGAGGATTCCCCCCTGCCCCTTTCTTTATCTCTACGTTCACTCTGCCTGTCTCCAGAGTGATCAACATTTTCCTTGTCATTTGAAACCATCATTCTTTGAAACACATCAGTATCAGAGCCCTCTGATTCAGCGCTCGCTGAGTGTGAAAATGAAATGTTCTTTTTAAGTATGGATTTCTGTTGGTGACCTTTGGATTTGTTGGATTTATGGGGAGTTGAGGAGTTGAAATTCCTAAATCTGGGAATCTTCTGCCAAACATAGACCTGATTTTGGGCATAATCTTGTTTATCCCTTTCAAATTTTAACTGTTTTTTAGACATGACTTCCTTTTCCATACTTTTTGTGTTGTTAGACAAAACCAAATCGAGGTCATCAAAACCCTCAATGTCTCTGTATTGATGTAAGTTTTTTTTGAAGAGATGTAATTTCTTCATCTAGGGAGGTTTTCTCTTTCATTTTAGCTTTGATAATCAAATCGATAAGAGTAAAAGAACATGTATTTAATGCCTCTGTCCACTTTGTCTCAAACTCTTTGTTAATGAACCCAAATGTGGGTGATTTCTTTATTCGTAAGCCCCTTGGGATTCTTTTTGTGGTAACATAATTTTGCAAGGAAATAATATCCCACCATAGTCTGATTTTTGTAGATAAAATCTTTTCTAATTTTGAGAAGTGGATTTTGAGATCTGACGCATCGTCACAATCTAACTCCAGTGTATTATCAAAAACCTGTTGTGCTTTCTTGACTCGATGGGAGTTATCCGAGCAAGTAAAGGCAAATTGCACAGGGATATCTATATCCGTCTCGTATTCACTCTCAGTATTTGTCTGGTCCATTGTGTAGTTGTAAATAAAATGTTGCACAGGCAACAAAACTACAAAAAGCTAATGGGATTAACCGCAACCTGGGTGGTGTCGTTAGTTTATCAATCAGCAGTTGATCTGAGCTACCCCACAACAATAACACAATATAGAAAAGCGTGTTGTATGGTGCTCTAAAAGACAAACTGTGGTAGCAAATGATAATGCTGGGAAAAAACAACCGTTTATATATTGAATGTACAATAGGATGTAACCTGGTAAAAAATGATCCCACAAAGCAAGGCAGTAAGGACAAAGTCATTTACACCTGCCGGTGTAGATTATACCTGTCCAGTAGATTATAACATCCTAATTTTGTAACAGTATGAATCAACGGTCAAACTGGAACAGACTCACTTGGGATTCTTTGTCCATGATGAGTGGTGAGTCCGTTGAATCCAGAGTCCCAGGGTTGAGTGTGCTTCCGTTAGTAGATGAACATCAAAGTAGGTGGAGAGAGAGAAAAAAACGGAGCACTGATTCCATCAGCAAAAAAGACCACCAGGAAAGCGTTCCCATAATATTAAAGCTATTTTAATGGATCCCGAATTAATACAACACACACCAACGCGTTTTGGACCTGTGATAGTCCTTTCTCAAGGTGAATGCACACATCACATAACAAATACAATTTATACTTATCGTGGCATAGCGGGGACCAACCGCAATCACTTCCGGGTTTGTCACGTGTCGCGGGCCGTAGCCCCTGACCTGTGACGTAAGCACGCCGGATAGTGCAACGCGATAGCATAACTGATCCCGACGTAAGCGTCACTGCGCCTGTAGGACCCGAGGGGTGTAGTACGCGCAAGCACAAGGGAACGCACATGACTACCACAACATCTCTGGGTACTAGTGTGGAGACAGCGCATGACGTAACCACGTCGGTCAGTGCGTGCAAGATACACAATGCATCACGTTGCTATGCGACCGGACCCCCCTCTGTCAGGAAAATCAAAACAATAAAACTTTATTAAACATACATATAGCACACTAATGTTACCAGTAATGAACTAGGAATACAAAAGGATTAAAAACAATTAGAGCAAAATTAAGGATTAAAAACAATTAGATAAGCAAAACACCTCACTTGTAAGGTATCCTTAAATCGTAGCACGACTTGTGCAATACTTGTGATGGTTTACGAACATCCTTGTTATATAGATATCACAAAAAATATATAATATACATAGCATTGTTCGTAAAAACCTTTTGGAGAGAATAGAAAATTAGACAGTCTCAATAACTCTATTTATGTTAAAGCTCCTTACACAAATAAAGCAATATAATTTGCATTCTATTATATATATAAATTGCAAAATTGTTTTATAAAGTTGTCAAGTATTGAATATTATTGAGACAATCTGTGTGTTTGCCTATACATGTTAAAGAGACATTCAAGTATCAAAAAGGAGGGGCCCTATATCCCAGTCAGAATTGAGACCATTGGAAATATGGGTTTGTAAAGTAAAAATCCAAAAAAGTTCTCTTCTATTAAGGATATTTAATCTATTGCCTCCTCTGACTGGACGAGGTATATGTTCAATACCCTGAAATGTCATATTATTTACGTCACCCATGTTGCAGTTATTAAAATGAAGGGATACAGGATGATTAATATCTTTTTTTAATAATAAGGCGGATGTGTTCGAGTATCCGTACTTGACAACTTTATAAAACAATTTTGCAATTTATATATATAATAGAATGCAAATTATATTGCTTTATTGGTGTAAGGAGCTTTAACATAAATAGAGTTATTGAGACTGTCTCATTTTCTATTCTCTCCAAAAGGTTTTTACGAACAATGCTATGTATATTATATATTTTTTGTGATATCTATATAACAAGGATGTTCGTAAACCATCACAAGTATTGCACAAGTCGTGCTACGATTTAAGGATACCTTACAAGTGAGGTGTTTTGCTTATCTAATTGTTTTTAATCCTTAATTTTGCTCTAATTGTTTTTAATCCTTTTGTATTCCTAGTTCATTACTGGTAACATTAGTGTGCTATATGTATGTTTAATAAAGTTTTATTGTTTTGATTTTCCTGACAGAGGAGGGTCCGGTCGCATAGCAACGTGATGAATTGTGTATCTTGCACGCACTGACCAACGTGGTTACGTCACGCGCTGTCTCCACACTAGTACCCAGAGATGTTGTGGTAGTCATGCGCGTTCCCTTGTGCTTGCGCGTACTACACCCCTTGTGTCCTACAGGCGCAGTGACGCTTACGTCGGGATCAGTTATGCTATCGCGTTGCACTATCCGGCGTGCTTACATCACAGGTCGGGGGCTACGGCCCGCGACACGTGACAAACCCGGAAGTGATTGCGGTTGGTCCCCGCTATGCCACGATAAGTATAAATTGTATTTGTTATGTGATGTGTGCATTCACCTTGAGAAAGGACTATCACAGGTCCGAAACGCGTTGGTGTGTGTTGTATTAATTCGGGATCCATTAAAATAGCTTTAATATTATGGGAACGCTTTCCTGGTGGTCTTTTTTGCTGATGGAAACAGTGCTCTGTTTTTTTCTCTCTCCACCTACTTTGATGTTCATCTACTAACGGAAGCACACTCAACCCTGGGACTCTTGATTCAACGGACTCACCACTCATCATGGACAAAGAATCCCAAGTGAGTCTGTTCCAGTTTGACCGTTGATTCATACTGTTACAAAATTAGGATGTTATAATCTACTGGACACCGGCAGGTGTAAATGACTTTGTCCTTACTGCCTTGCATTGTGGGATCATTTTTTACCAGGTTACATCCTATTGTACATTCAATATATAAACGGTTGTTTTTTCCCAGCATTATCATTTGCTACCACAGTTTATCTTTAGAGCACCATACAACATGCTTTTCTTAAAAAGGGATAGGTGGTTGCTGTTTTCAAAAGTTTTGCTGAAGCAGTGAATACAGATGGTGACCCACGAGCGGTACTGATTTTGCAAAATAAAGGTTGCCACACCGCATAGGACTACCAGCTTTGAATGGAGTATATGCAGAAAAGTGTGAAAATTGATGTAAGACTGTGCAGGGGAATTTTTAGCAAACAAATGCTGAGTGTAAAATTGCCCTACAGGGGAAAAAGGGATTGCTGAACTGTGTAAAAGGTATTCCAAAGCCAATTGCTGAGTGTTGAGTCACCCTGCCGGGAGTGAAAGAAAAATTCCACTGCAAAGAATGTTTTTTTTTCTGCAAGTAAAAAAAAGTCTGCCTATATATCTTGGGAGCAAAACAGACACCCAAAGTGTGAAGTGTGAATGCCATAATACCCAAAGATGAGACTGATAATTACTGAACTCAAGCAGAAAACCAAATTCTGTTGCTGAAGTGGAGGGAATCCACCTAGCAAGTAAATGGTGTAAAGCAAACGGAAGTTTTTACCTAGCAACTGCACATTCAGCATACCTAATGAGAGATGAAACCTTGCAAGTAAATGGTGTAAAGCAAATAGACGTTTTTACCTAGCAACTGCACATTTTGTATACCTGATGAGAGAAAATGCGTGCACAGCACTGCTGATATTGTGGAACTTATCCAGGAAAGGAAAAGTCTACAGAGATGCCTGTGAGAGCTACGACCTCTACAAGCAAAATATGCCCACCTGTAGGACTACCACAATTGGGGGTTCTAACAAATAAAGTGGCAACAGCTGCAATAGCGCCTCCTGAGGTCAAGAAGAAAATTACACCTGATAGCCTAAAAATGGAGGACAAGATGCAGTGTTCCTGTAATTAACCCTACCCCACGGAAGAGTGGCCCTTCCAGTCCAATAAAGAGGAAGACATCTCTTACGGGGAACCCGAACCGAGTCACATCCACAAAACACCCCAAGAATGGTGGGGTGCCTGAACTCGGTACGAACAGAAAAGACCGCCCTCTATGATGACGAATATGGTCGACAAGAGAAAGAGCAGGAGCAGCAGATAACCCAATATTTCTGTCAGCTAAAGCAACTGCAAGAAAAGCCTGGCGTATATAATAAAGCTGCTAAAGTATCAAATAAAGAAGGAGACCCCAGTATTCCGGATTGGACTGAGTCATCCAAAACAAAAAAGCGGAAAAAGAAAAGCGGTTCTTCACTTACCATGGAAGGAACAGACACGTCTGCAGATCCTGTGGAGGAAAAGGGGGATCGAGTTACCCTGCAGCCTAGAGAAAATGGAGAATTCGTCCCGCGGTTAACCGAATATCCAGAGGGCTCAAAGCAGAAGTCGTGTACCCCAAAGAAGTGTCTGTCCGGTGCCAACAGTGAGGAACCCTCAACCAACCATCCCAGCGAAGTGGAGCCGGAACCAGTGAGTGACGATCCCTTGACCAGCCCTGAAGATGCCATGAAAAATGCCAGGCATGACTGTGATATGCTACGTGAACAGTTGAAACAAAAGGAAGATGGTTACACAGAGCTACAGAAAAATAACGTGAGGCTACAAAAAGATGTGCTCACAATTTACTCTTTATCCAGGACAGAATTGGACGATCTCAAGACTGAGCTAGATACTGCAAATGCTACTATTTCCGCCACGGATGAAAAGCAGAGCCAATCTGATAAAATGGTGGCTACGCTAAAGCGGCAGTATGAGGAGGCACTGAAGCAGATGACAGTCTTCCAGCAAGAGGTTCACACTCTTCGCATAGAGCTGAATTCCTCACAACAGGAGGTCAACAGTGTCCGGATAGAGGTGGACGTATCTCAGAAAGAGGTTCAGACACTCCGCAGAGCACTGGATGCCTCACATCATGAGACCAACAGCTGCTGCACAGACTTGGAAGTTTCCAGAAAGGAACTACACAGTCTCACTGAGGAGCTGGACATTGCTAAAGAAACTATTGTCAATCTTGATACAGGATCTCAAAGTCTCTCAGAAGGAGCTTCAGACCCTCAACCTAGAGAAGGAAGTCTCACGCCAGGAGATTGTCTTTCTCAAAGCAGATGTGCGTAAATGGAAGGAGGACTGCAAAGAGGTTCTGAATAATACAGAAACTGAAAAAGGAGAAAATTCAAGATTACAAAGAGAAAACTTAAAACTGAAAGAAGAAAATTTTCAGTTGACAGACGAAGTCAAGGAAAAGTTTAAAGCAGAGCACCGACTGCAGAACCAACTGCAAGGTCTGCGTACACACCTCCAGTATGCTGAGGAGAAGCAGCAAACGCTGCATGAAGAAAAGCTGCAGGCTGTTAAAGAAATTCAAGTGCTGCAGGAACGTCTGATTACCCAGTATGTCCCCACAAAGCAGCATGAGAAACTGAAGGCTACCCTGAGCATCACCAAAGCATCATTAGAGGCCATGCTTAGAACCCAGGTGACCCGACACAAAAGGGAGCATAAGAAGGTCCAGAAACTAAAACAAGTAACTGTGGCCCAAGCAAAGAAGTTCATAGTGCTTCACAATGCAATACAAATGTGGAAGCAAGCTCAGAGAAAGCAAAGTACGCAGATAAATTCCCTGAGAAGAGACTTGCAAGACGCACTCAAACAGGGTGAGACTCTGCAGACCAGTAACTTACAGATTCCTCCAATACGAAAAAAGGTATTGGCTCTGCCCAAGCACCAGTATCCCACAGTAACTAATGCCCGTGAGGACAAGGGTACAGTGAGAGTTGGGGACTCCACGCACCTTCAAAACAAGATTACGAAGTTTGAGCCACCTAAGAAAGCACTAGCCAAACCTACAGCTGCCCAACAGGCAGCAAACAGAGCTAGGAGTGCAGAATCAAAGCCAGAAGAATCCTTAGCTGAGGAAGCTGAAAAGATAGGACGTTCTCTGGAAAGGGCAGTGGAGGTGCAACTCAGTCCCAAAGAAGCTGAACTGGCGACTCCGTTGTGTGGACGAGGTGCAGAAAGACCGCTTCAAAAGCGGAAAACTCTAAGGGCTAGTCCTAACTGCTCTACAACTGTTGCCATACAGTTTGTCTACAAAAAGAGGAGTGCCCGATTCAACAGAAATCTCATGACCGCGCACTCAGTAAAAAGTCTTTACTTGGAAAAAGTCCTCCTTGAGCGACCGAGGAGTGCTGATCTCAAGCACCTTCGGGAGGAGACAAAAATAATCTGGAGAAAGGGCTCCAATCCCAGCGGGACAGAGGGTTCTCTTCCTCCATCCACTCTCATTCAAGTCACAAAGATCTCGAATGAGAGTGGAAGGATGGGCTTTGGCTGTGGTAAGCCCGAGCTTCCCACAAACAGGGGTGGTATGTAACAGGGGATTTATCCCTGTTCACAAATGTGCCTCTAATCCAGCAGTGTGGTGGTTAACTGCAGGTAGGCAATTAACTATCACCACCTGCCTGATTTAGATGGTTTAGAAAAGCCTGTCTGTTGAGACAGGAAGTGAGACTCCTTAGCTCATGTGTGAGCTGAAATTTGGAGACAGAGCAGAGGTTCTTGAGTCTCCCAGGAGGGACTGACCAAGAGAACACAGATCTCTGGAGCTGACAAATAAGACTTCTAAACCTGGATGCTGACATTTTCTGTGCACACACGGGTGCGGTTCCAGGAGAGCAGAGAAGCTTCCCCTACAGCAGCCAGCTAACAGATAAGACTTTTATTCACAAGACTTTTTATATCTGTTCATTTCATGCTATGTGTTTGGGGCTGGGAGACATGCTTATCTAAGGGAGTTGTGAATTGCATAGTATTTCACTAGAAATACTCCCAAGTGAATAGAAGCTTGGTTTCCCCCCCGTATTTGGATGGTTTCCTGATGTTAAGGAAAAGGCACAATAAAGCCATGTTATAATTTCACCTTACAAAAGTCTCCAATTGTGTACCTCTGTGAGCGTCCGTCTACACAGGCATTTCCGCGAGTAGAAAGAAATACAAACACAAGAATGTATATTCGATGTTTAGTCGATGTGTATTCAATGTGCAGTGAATCCACAAAATGGATGGTGTATTTATACGTTAATGACTCACATTAGAGTACGCCCACTTTCAACACCTGTACCTCGTCGCCATGCATAAAAGTTTACACACTTTACATAGCCCACCACTCGATGATCTTTATCTGAACTTGCCCTTGTCCAGATACTGCATTGTGCCATCTGCTTCCATGGATCAACCCCGATTCTACAGACGTAGGAAGCCACTCGCCTCTGCCGTGCCAATCACACAGAAAAAGCAAAAGGCGGCAGCCGTTTCCAAGCCAAGGCCAAAGCGACAGGCTAAGGCTAATAAAGAAAACCTTCTGCTGACCCCAAAGGCTAAGGAATTTAATACACATAAGCCTTATTATGTCAGGTAGATATTCGGTGATGTACTCTCAACGCAAAACAAATGGCAGCCAACCCATCGAACCCGCAGGCCACTTCCTCGTTTATGCTTCGACGACTATGCCGCCGCTCTCACAGAAATCTACAGCCATACTTCTCCAATACTCATCCACGACACTGCCGCCGCTCTCCCGGAAACCCACAGCCCATCGTCGCCACTGCTCTTCGACGACGCTGCCGCTGGTGCCGCTTCTCATCCGGAAATCCACAGTGCGCTTTCTCCATTACTCTTCGACGACGCTGCCGCTTATATCCCGCCATGCACAAAAACCAGCTCGTTAGACCACATGCTGAATGGGTTAAGTGTGGATATCCCCGGGAACTCTACTGTGCTGGTAAAGATAGATCTGATTTTAGAGAACATGCTAAATATGGATCAATGGATGCAGAAGATGGATCAATGGATGGAGAAGATGGATCGACGGATGGAGAAGATAGAGACTGACATAGCGGGGATACATCATTTGCTCGTTGTTCATGCCCTTGTATCCCCGACGCCGGAGCAGGAGGGTGGCATGGATGGGATGAATGGGATCTTCGACCGTCTTCCATCACCAAGCGCACCCCCTCCACCAGAAGAATATGTGTACATGTATGCCGTTGACAAGGATGCCATGACAACCCCATCAAGACCATGCCAGGAGATGACACGACGACCAAGACAGGAGGAAAGCTTCCTCCCAGACAACCTACCCTCGCCCGCCGCAACAAGCACACCCTGTCCCAGAAGAACACCCACTTCCAGAACCAAACCTACATACGCTTGCATCGATACGGTGTCCGACATCATCCTGCGCGAGCTGCCCAATCCATTCAGGGAGAAGTATAGGGTGATGAGTGCTGGTTTACCCCAGAAGTATGCCATGTTAATTTTCAAGCACCACGTGTCCTACTTGGTGTACTGCGGGTGGGCCAACAATGTCAACTTCGAAGGAAATTGCGAAAAAAGGGCGCTTCCTGAAAATTTAAGGCATTTTGTGAAGGAATTGCGGCGCTTTTTTTCAATTACAGATCCTTTAATGAAAATCGTTCGAGACTCCAATAATGGCATTTTGCGCCATACAAGGCATCGGCCCTGGAAGGACAATCTGGTGGGGATCGCATTTGCGTGACTGTTCAACTGTTGTTTATTTTTTGTAAATGTTTTTGTAAATGTTTTGACTTTCTGTACTTTAATTAAGGAGATGTTGCGTTTTGTAAATTTTATGAATAAAGAATTTTTTTTAATAACACCATACTGTTGTGCTGTACATGTTTTGACTTTCTGTACTTTAATAAAGGAGATGTTGCGTGTTTTAACTTGTATTAATAAAGAAATGTTTTTCCTTACTGTACAAGAGGACCTTCACAATTCCAGTCCCTGAGGGCCGCAAACAGGCCCGGTTTTCAAGGATATCCTTAAAACCGGGGCTGTTTGCGGTCCTCGAGGACTGGAGTTGTGCAGGCCTGACTGACTGTTCTGTACACCATCCTACTGTAAATGTTTTGACTTTCTGTACTTTAATAAAGGAGATGTTGCGTGTTTTAACTTGTATTAATAAAGAAATGCTTTTCCTTACTGTACACAGGACCTGCACAATTCCAGTCCCCGAGGGCCGCAAACAGGCCCGGTTTTCAAGGTTTATCTTAAAACAGGGGCTGTTTGCGGCCCTCGAGGACTGGAGTTGTGCAGGCCTGACTGACTGTAAATGTTTTGACTTTCTGTACATAAATGTTTTCACTAGCAGTAAACCATACACCTGTTGATGTTTTGAATTGCTGAACACTTAAAATGTTTTTACATTGTATTTGTAAATAAATGTTTTTGTACTTATTCCACCAATTAAAGAAAATGTTAATTTGTTTTAAATTGTTCCATTGTCTCCTTTTATACTGTAACAAAATACAGTTTTCTAGAACATACTGTACAGTACTGTCCATGCATACTGTACTGTATACTGTATGCATGCTCAGTACTGTACATCACAAGAGTTACAACAATACATGCTGTACGGGTATAGAAAACACATATGTACTGGAATACATGTAGAATAAATGCATACTTTAAATTTTTTCGGGTTTATTATAAAGTATATATAAAAAAAAGTATTGTATACGGTCTGAAAAACAATAGAATACTGTACTGTTTCAGGTATTCTATCCTAATCAATAAAAATGGCCACTAAACTGTAGACTCCGGTACTTGTTTTTTTTTACTCAGATTCAGCAATGTGCAGGCATTGTAACACAAAGCGATATTATCCATCGAAATCCCTCCATTTGCCGTTTTCCGCATGAGATGACAATGTTTTCTTTTCTGAGGAAAAAAAAAAAAGTAAAAGTTTTACTGTTATGGTCAGTCAGTCCCCTAAAGAAGTTCCCACAGTCAGTCCCACCAATAATTTTCTCGGGGGGCGTCTCCTGTTCACATGCGCATGCGCCTACCGTCGATGTGATGACACGCATATGCGTTTCAAGAAGGTTCCAATATGCATGCGCCTAGCTTTCAACCAATTGTGCAGTATCTACTGTAGAAGCTGCTCAGCCAATGTTATTGCTTACAGGAGAATCGCTTGACTTTTGAATCTTATTGATATTGGTATTTTCAAAATTAAAAAAACAGAATAAAATACGGCAACATTATTCACCACAGACTTTCCCAATCAGCTGGCGCTGAGCCACTGCCAGTCCCATATTCTTAATCATACACGTTGTTGACAGGTGACAGCAGGACTACTACATGTGTAGTCAGCTGATGAGGCTGGAAATAGCTTAGGTACATGCAAGCTTGCTCGAATCTGTACGCAAAATCCGGCTCAGGCTGCAGGTATCCGGGCAGGGACAGACAGCAAGGGTTGCCGGTCAGCAGGTTTTCACTGATGGTCGGACCGTTATTGGAAGCAAGGGCTGGTGCTGGCGCATTGCTTGCCTGCGACTAACGTTTCTTAGTTGGTTTTAACATGACCTTTCGCCTTTTGAAGTCTCCATGATCATAGATACGGGAAAAACCCGGTGATACACACCAATACCCTCCAATAACATCGGGATCAATATGAAAAAAACATGGATAGCTACATAACTTTTTCCTTATTGCACACTTCCACAAATGAGCATCTGGCAAAAATTTGTAAAAGTCATAGTTTTCGATAAAATACTGATAAATTTGAACAACTGTTGCCATCTTATCATCAAAATTCGGAGATGTTGGAGAATAAAAGGGGCCGCGGCTGTATGCTGGATTATTAGTTCAAATAAATATTTTCAACAGGTTATCATAATGTTTTGATCCCCACACCCCCAAATAAAATAAAACAGTATGGCACCCACCTCATAAAGTACGTACAGTACGTTTCAAAGACCTTTGAAAAAGTATCAAGCAGAGACAAAACGCATAAGGATGACACAGCGACATTACGTCATCATTGGTGGACCGGAAGCTGGCCGGTCCGGACTTGCGCTGTCTCTGGCTGTCGGTGCGTGGAGCACATATTCTCATGTCTGTCTCTGGGACTATTATCTCACAGGGAGTCTCTTCATCGGTGCAGCCCAAGAAGGAGTGAGACAGACTTGGTATCCATACTGCTGAATACACGGTTGATCCAGCGGGACTTCTGCCAGTGACAGTGTGATGTACTGTCACGGCCCCTTTTATTCTCCAACATCTTTTGTTTGGGTATTTTTTTCAAATGCCACGCACTTCACCTCGTTCATGCCACATTCATGCCTAGCCAGCGCTTATACAGTACAATGCATGCGGCCGCGGCTTTAAAAAGAGACATACTGTATGTAACACATAAAACATATCAACCGCATTCAGTGCTAAGTTAGAAAACAACTAATTTGGTTTCTGTGATATTAGCGTGAGAAACTGGACACTACACATTATAATACAGCAAATTATTTCTATCCATTGAGATACCAGAAATTTCAATTTTTCAGTCGGCATTTATTTTGGACGCAATTTTTTTCCTTCTCACGCACAATTTTTTCACTTTTAATCATAAGTATTATTTACAGTTAATTGGCACTGCTATGGGCACGAGCTTTGCTCCTTCTTTTGCAAATCTCTTTATGGGGTGGTGGGAAGCACTCTTCATATTTTCTAGCACTAACTTGTTTCGTCACAATATTGTTTTTTAT
The DNA here is from genome assembly GCF_040206685.1 of Ascaphus truei. NCBI lineage: Eukaryota > Metazoa > Chordata > Amphibia > Anura > Ascaphidae > Ascaphus > Ascaphus truei. The sequence continues at coordinate 199,814,089 of NC_134486.1, read as the reverse complement.
AAAAGGTTTGTGGATGATTTAATTATTATTTGGAAAGGGGATGTCAACACACTTCACTCCTTTGTTTCTTATCTTAATGATAATATATAATCTTAGATTTACATTAAATTTTTATTCTCATCACATTGAATTTCTGGATCTACAATTGTTTGTTGACTTTGATAAATTAATCCAAACGGATGTTTACAGGAAATTAAATTCAAGGAATACATTTCTTAGGGCGGACAGCTGCCATCCATCTCATGTAATTAAAGCCATTCCTAAGGGACAGTTCCTCAGACTGAGATGAAACTGCTCTACACCTAGTGGTTTTCTTTCTCAGTCTGAGTATCTGGTTAAAAGGTTTTCAGATAGGGGTTATTCCCAATCCTATATAGAAGTTGCTTTTGATAATGCTTTACAAACAGAGAGGGTGTCATTGTTACCCACGTATTCCACTGGGGATTCTCATCTTGGTGCTGATAAAGAGAAATATGTGAACAAGCACGGTACAAATAGACTGGCAAAATCCAATAATAAATCTCCTCTTTTTATTTCACATTTTAATAAACAAAGTGGAAAAATTAATTCTATTATCTCCAAACATTGGAATGTCCTATCTATGGACCCTGCGCTTAAAAAATATGTTTAATCTGGTCCTGCATTTGTGTACCGCAGAGCGAGAACAATTGGATCATATAGTATGTTTCCCCAAGTGACCTAATTACTCCCAGGTTTGATAGACCTTATATCACCAGGGGTTGTTTCAAATGTGGTTCCTGTAGCGTATGTAAACATATGAAGCCAGCAAAAAGTTTTTTTCAGGATGATTTGCCGCAGTCACATGATGGTACTAAAGGCTAAATTAAGGAATTTTATATTAATAATTTCATAAATTGTAAAAGTCAATTTGTCGTATATCTCATAACATGTGGCTGTGGCAAAAGATATGTGGGAAGAACGATTAGAGCTCTTAAGGTCAGGATGTTAGAGCATATAAGGCTCATAAGATTGAAATATAAATCCTGTCTCTAAACACTTCTCAGAATGTGGTCAAGGAGGGACTAGGAATTTTTACTTCCTGGGCATTGAATTGGTCAATTGTAGACCTAGAGGAGGTGATCGCGTCAATCTTCTGAACCGTAGGGAAGCGTATTGGATTTTTATTCTCCAAACGCGCTTCCCTATGGGTCTGAATATTGATTGGCAGTTAACCCATTTTCTGTAACATTATATCAATATATATCATTATAAGTTCATTTAAAAATTTGGTTTAATAATTTATGGACATTGATCAAAAAACCTGATTCCATTTATATAGTATACAGCATACTTGTTATCTTGTGTTTGTGTTCACTTTATATGTATTTTTACAATATTATCGGTGTTTCTACATGTATTACATTATTATATATTTTTCCCTGTTATTCTTGTACTATTATATATTACTCTTGTTTTTTATTTCAATCATTTGTTTTTAATTATTTCACTTCAGCTTTTTATGTATTGTGGTCATATGCTTTTTTTTAAAAATTTTCTCTTAGGATTAGTGTTAGGACCAGTATGTCAGGCTAGAATCTACACTCATGTTAAGCTTCCATTTTGTATGGTCATAACTAGTTAAGATTCTGTAGTCAGCATTTTTGCTGAAATATAATTCATAAATGCACTCAGTTTCTCTGCTAAATTGCATTTCCTTTCTTCCTGGTCAGGATATTACTAGATACTTTTGTGATGTCAATTTCCTGGTGTTTTAGTAGAATATAAAAGAATGGTTCTCTGCAAGAAGCAAGATAATGAAATAAAGTTGCTAAGACTCAAGGTCTCTTTTGATAACAGACAATGAATAAGCTATGTATTCAGAACATTGCTTGTATTGAAAAGGACACGTCTCAAAAGTCACGCCACTAATATGTCCTGCCCCTAAATCACGCCTCTAATTAAAGCTATGCCCAAGACACACCTAGTATACGCCTATGTCACGCCTATGATACGCCTATGTTACGCCTCTAACTAATATCTTTTTTTTTTCTGTATAAAAATCATTACCCTATGAGTAATAAATTGAGACAAAGGATTTGAAACCTGGCGTGCGTTACGTTTCATTTTGTTCGTCTCCCAGGCCTGATAAGGTTCATAAAAAATCGGAGATAACAGTGGCAGGGCGTGAAAAACTTCTCCGGGGAAGTCTGCTGCAAAAGGTGCAGATAGTGTATCCAGTCACAAGGCTTCAGTGTACCTGGCAGAGGAAAGGTTCCTCTCGGTTCTGAAGCGTGGGTGAAGGAATAACGGATTTTCCTTTAATTAGCTAAGGAGTTCAGTAATCTGTTCATTGTTTATGTATTTTTTTCCACTTATGGTTTAGTGTCTTTTTGTCCCATTTTGGTGACTATTGTGTTTATTGACATTGTAGTGCCGTGTTGCGCATGCGCAATGATGAGCATTGCATGCAGGCGCCACGGCGATTTGTTTTGAATCTAAGGTGGTTGGAATAGTAGCATTATCTGTTGTCTTATGCATTGCCCATAAATAATCATGGCCACATTGCCTGCATGACGGTTTTTGCCCTTAGAACGGCTCCGGGTCGTTCTGCGCATGCGCAATGATGCGCATTGCGTCATGACGTCATCGCGCTTCCGTTTTTAGGCGCGAAACTGCTTACAGGTAAGAGGGTATTTAACGGATGTTATTACATTGTGTTTAACCTTGAAAAAGAACGCTGTGACGTTCGAAACGAGTTGGATGGGTCTTTTGTCACATTAAAGTGCCCTTTTAATTAATTTTTGATTCTGGGTCCTTCCTGCTCTGTTTTTGCTAGTGCGCTTTTGTCCTCCATTCACTCCTGTTATACTATTGCATCCTACCTCTAGTCCCTTTTCACTGTAGCGTTCCCTGTTTGTAAGGATTCTGCTTCTTTCCTGCTTCCATCGGGAGCGTCTAGGGGAATTACTGTATGGGTGAGGTAATGACTGGATTTTGAAGCATCTTCCTGAAACATGGAGCTACTGTACATTTCAACTATTATCAGATGTGCCTGCAGATATTTCCAGGACATGTTTTGCAGAGCTACTGTACCAGGACTAGTCCTTATTTACCTTGGGCACTTTTGAGCCAATAAATACCGGAACATGCCGCATCAAACACTGCATCTGCCCGCGGTTTTAAAAGTTGCACTGAAACGGCCGCACGAGGCTAAAGGCGGCCGCCACTGTACAGTATATCACTACATGCTTTTAACTTTAATACCTTTGTGAGTGAGCCTATTCCCTTATATTTGTATATTAAAAGTGAAACAGTATCATGCTATGGGCCGTGCACTTTCTCCTACAGCTGCGGCCGCCTTTATACTAATGCGGCCGGGTCCGCGGCGCTCTGATAACCGCGGCCAGATGCAGTATATTTTCTTTTTTCCGGAGCCGTTTCCGGTATGTTAGCGCTCAGATTTTTAGCGCTGTCTGCTATACTGCAATACCATCTAAAAACACAGATGGGCATTCGCGAGCTGTTGTCTTAAAAGTCTAATAAGTCTAATGCATTATGTCTGTGTGCGCACGCAGTATTTGTAAAATGGAAGATTTACAGTATACAGTATTACAAAAATATAGTGTCGCATCTTCTTTGATTATAAAATTATCACATTTCTATACAGTACTGTATGTACTGTATTATTTTGTAATCAGTACTTTTACTTGTTTTCATACACTTTTTATATTATGCGTGTACCGTACAGTACTGTATGTCTCATTTGAACATTGTTGAAATGCATAGGCGTGTTACAGTCTCACATTTCGGCGCATACAGTGCTCTCCCTCTCGCCCCCGCACACACACGGCTAAAGTACTATTTCAACTTCTTATCTACAGTACAGTACACCTCTCCCAGCCAGATGGCTTTCTGAAAGCCAGATGGCTTTCTGGCTTCAATCATCCTGAACCTGTCATCACATTCCTGTGTGTATAACGTACTATACAGAGCCTGGTGTCACATTTCAGCGCATAACTTCACATCCATGTGGAAATTCAAGTCTGAAAAAAAAATACTTTTTTTTGTTGTTGTTTTTTTTGTTTCGTTTCCAGACATGTGTGTCTGCATAAAAATTCTTGTTATTCTGATATTCAATCGGTACTGTAGCTATTTAATGCTACACTGGTCATTCACATGCTTTATGTGATTTTTATTGATTTGGGGGTGTAGGGATTAAAACATTATTATGACCTGTTGAAAATATGTCTTTGAACTACAGTACAGCTACAGTAATCCTTCATCCAGCTTTACTCCCCTCACCCCCCGCAGACACACACAAGGCTCAAGGATTTCAACTTCTTATCGACACCTCTCGCAAACCATTCATTTTCAAATGCTTGGCTTTGTGCTTTTAATCGTCCTGAGCCGAGCCTGGTGTCACATCTCTGCACCTGTGTGTAATCCTCTTTGGGAAGGGACCTAGTTGATGATTAATGCGCATGCGTGTATAACTTCACATTCATGTGGAAGTTCAAGTCTGAAAAAAATATATATTTTTTTCTTGTTGTTGTTTTTTTTGTTTCGTTTCCAGACATGTGTGCCTGCATAAAAATTCTTGTTATTCTGATATTCTATCGGTACTGTAGCTGTTTAATGCGACACTGGTCATTCACATGCTTTATGTGATTTTTATTGATTTGGGGGTGTAGGGATCAAAACATTATGATAACCTGTTGAAAATATGTCTTTGAACTACAGTACATCTACAGTAATCCTTCATGCAGCTTCCCCCCCCCCACAGACACACACAAGGCTCAAGTATTTCAACTTCTTATCGACACCTCTCGCAAACCATTCATTTTCAAATGCTTGGCTAATCCATTATGCTAATCCTTTATGATAACTCATCCATACACCCCCCCCCCCCGAACCCTTTGAGGCTTTGTTTACGGTAACGCATGCACACTTGTGATAAGCCCTTCTCGAATTGAATATGTTAATCTAATTATCCAATGAATAAAAATGTAACCAATGAATAAAAATGTAAGTCTTCTTGATGAATCTCCCCCCCACCCACACACACATTCACAGTGAATTTAAAGTTAAAAGAAAAAAAATTACATTTTAAAAATATTCTTAGGGGGGCAGGGGTGGCTGTTTCAATGATTATGATTATCGTGAATGTAATGAAATATTTATTTTATTTTATCAGGAATAAAAATACAAATTATCATTTTCAGTGTTTATCTTCTTTGTACACGTAAAGTAGTGTACAGTAGTGTACTGTAGTTCTTCTGTCAGTTGAAATTTGAGGGCCGGTGCATAATCATGGAAGAATGAAAAATACAAATAATCATGAACAATTCACATTTATAATAATAAAAACAGTAATACAAATGTTTAGTCTTTCTCTTGTTCGTCATAGCCACATTGCATTCTGTAGTTCATTGAGAGAGGGTTTTTTTTGTGTAAATCATGACTGTACAGTAGATACACTATACACACAGTTCACAAAATTTACACATGATACCCCCCACCCCCATCCGTCCTTTTGTAGTGCAGCCAGCTGTTTACGAAAAGGAAAGAAAAAATTAGTGCAGTTAAGTGCATATTATTGCATTGTGTACAGTATAACTACTCCATATTGGACTATGCAGTTACTACTGTCAAACTACTGTATACTGGAACTACTGTATTACTGTACTGTAAAATACTTTTTAACAAGATTGGTGTAGACAGACGTTCACAGAGGTACACAATTGGAAACTTTATAAGGTGAAATAATAATAGGCTTTATTGTGCCTTTTATTTTTCATCAGGAAATCATCCAAACAGAGCGGGGGGGGGGGAACAAAGCTTCTATTCACTTGGGAGTATCTCTAGTTAAAATACCGTGCAATTAATTCACAACTCCATAAGTCAAGCATGTCTCGCAGCCCCAAAAATATAGCATGAAATAAGCAGATATAAGCAGTCTCTTAATCATGAAAGTCTTATCTGTTTCTTGCTGTAGAGTAAGCTTCTCTGCTCTCCTGGAACCGCACCCGTGTGTGCACAGAAAATATCAGCATCCAGGTTTAGAAGTCTTATTTGGTGTCTTGCAATCAGCTATGCTGGGCAGAGCTCAAGACCGGTCAGCTCAAGAGATGTGTGTTCTCTTGGCCAGACTCTCCTGGGAGTTTCAAGAACACTCCTCTGTCTCTCCAAAGGTCAGCTCTCAGTCAGAGCTAAGGAGTCACTTCCTGTCTCAACAGACAGGCTTTTGTAAACAATCAGGCAGGTGGTGTTTATTAATTGACTACCAGCAGTTAACCACCACACTGCCAGATTAAAGGCACATTACTTGAACAGGGATTACTCCCCTGTTACATACCTCCCCTGTTTGTGGGAAGCTCGGGCTTGCCACGGCCAAAGCCCATCCTTCCACTCTCATTCTAGATATCTCAGTGACTTGAATGAGAGTGGATGGAGGAAGAGAACCCTCAGTCCTGTTGGGATTGGATCCCTTTCTCCAGTTTATTCGTGTCTCCTCCTGAAGGTGTTTGAGATCAGCACCCCTCAGTCGCTCGAGGAGGACTTTCTCCAAGTATAGTCTTCTTTCTACGTGCGTGGTCATGAGATTTCCCTCGCGTCGGGTGCTCGTCTTATTGTAGGCATACTGTATGGCAGCAGTTGCAGAGCATTTAAAAACCGCCCTTTTCCCACTCAATGGGGTTGCTAGTTCAGCCCCTTTTAGATTAAGTTGCAATTCCACACCCACTTCCAGAGAATGTCACATCTTTTCAGCTTCATCAGCTAAGGATTCTTCTGGTTTTAATTCAGCACGTGTACCTTCTTTTGTTGCCTGCTGGGTGGCTGAAGGTTTTGCTAGTGCTTGTTTAGGTGGTTCAAATTTTGCAACCTTGCCTTTCAGATGAGCGGTATTCCCAGTTCTCACTGTACCCTTGTCTTCATGGGTTTTTGAGGCTGTGGTATACTGACGCTTAGTCAGGGTCAATACTTGTCCTTGTATGACTGTAATCTTATCCGCGAGAGATCCTTTTTTTGAGTGCGTCTTGCAAGTCTCTTCTCAGGGAATTTATCTGCATGCTTTGCTTTCTCTGAGCCTGCCTCCACATTTTTATTGCATTGTGGAGCACTATGAACTGCTTTGCTTGGGCCGCAGTTATTTGTTTCAGTTTCTGGACCTTCTTGTGCTCCCTTTTGTGCCGCGTCATCTGGGTTCTAAGCTTGGCTTTTAGCGTTGCTTTGGTGATGCTCAGGGTAGCCTTCATTTTCTCATGCTGCTTTGCGGGGACATACTGGGTCATCAGACGTTCCTGCAGCACTTGAATTTCTTTAGCAGCCTGCAGCTTTTCCTCAACATACTGGAGGTGTGCATGCAGACCTTGCAGTTGGTTCTGCAGTCGGTGCTCTGCTTCAAACTTTTCCTTGACTTCTTCTGTCAACTGAAAATTTTCTTCTTTCAGTTTTAAGTTTTCTTTTTTTAATCTTGAATTTTTTCTTTTTTCAGTCTCTGTATTCTTCAGGGCTTCTTTGCAGTCCTCCTTCCATTTACACACATCTGCTTTGAGAATGACACTCTCCTGGCGTGAGACTTCCTCCTCTAGGTTGAGGGTCTGAAGCTCCTTCTGAGAGACGTTGAGATTTGTATCAAGATTACCAATAGTTTCTTTAGCAATTTCCAGCTCCTCAGTGAGACTGTGTAGTTCCTTTCTGGAAAATTCCAAGTATGTGCGGCAGCTGATGGTCTCATGATGTGAGGCATCAAGCTCTATACGAAGAGTGTGAACCTCTTGCTGGAAGAATGTCATCTGCTTCAGTGCCTCCTCATACTTCCGCTTTAGCGTAGCCACCATTTTATCCGATTGGCTCTGCATTTCATCCATGGTGGAAATAGTAGCCTTTGCAGTATCTAGCTCAGTCTTGAGATCCTCCAATTCGGTCTTGGCTGCAGAGTAAATTGCGAGCACAGTCTTCTGTAGCTCAGCATTATTTTTTCTCTCCCTTCCCAATTCTTCACAGAGCAGATCACAGTCATGCCTGGCAATTTTCAGGGTGTCTTCAGGGCTGGTCAAGGGATCGTCACTCACTGGTTCCGGCTCCACTTCCCTGGGATGGTTGGTTGAGGATTCCTCACTGTTGGCACCGGACAGACACTTCTTTGGGGTACACGACTTCTGCCTTGGGCCCTCTGGATATTTGGTTAACCGCGGGACGAATTCTCCATTTTCTCTAGGCTGCAGGGCAACTCGGTCCCTCTTTTCCTCCACAGGATCTGCGGACGTGTTTGTTCCTTCCACGGTAAGTGAAGAACTGCTTTTCTTTTTCCGCCTTTTTGATTTGGATGACACCGTCCCTTCAGGGATATTGGGGTCTCCATCTTCTTTTAAAATTTTAGCGGCTTCATTATATACGCCAGGTTTTTCTTGCAGTTGCTTTAGCTGACAGAAATATTGGGTGATCTGCTGCTCCCGCTCTGTCTCCTGCTGATCATATTCGTCAAAGGGAGCGGTCTTTTCTGTTCGTGCCGAGTTCAGGCACCCCTACCATTCTTGGGGTGTTTTGTGGGTGTGACTCGGTTTGGGTTCCCCGTCAGAGATGTCTTCCTCTTTATTGGACTGGAAGGGCCACTCTTCCGTGGGGTAGGGTTCATTACAGGAACGCTGCATCTTGTCCTCCATTTTTAGGCTATCAGGTGTAATTTTCTTCCTGACCTCAGGAGGCACTATTGCAGCTGTTGCCACTGCATTTGCTAGAACCCCCAATTGTGGTAGTCCTACAGATGGGCATATTTTGCTTGTAGAGGTCGTAGCTCCCACAGGCATCTCTGTAGATTTTCTTTCTTGGGAATTTTTTTTCATTTTTTTTTTCAATATCAGCTGTACTGTGCATGCATTTTCTCTTATCAGGTATACAAGATGTGCAGTTGCTAGGTAAAAAAAAGTCTATTTGCTCTACACCATTTACTTGCTAGGTGCAATCTCTCCGCTTCAGCAACAGAATTTGGTTTTCTGCCTGAGTTCAGTAATTTTCAGTCTCATCTTTGGGTATTATGGCATTCATACTTCACACTTTGGGTGTCTGTTTTTGCTCCCAAGATATATATAGGCAGACTTTTTTACTTGCAGAAAAAAAAAACATTCTTTCATTCTCGGCAGGGTGACTCAACACTCAGCATTTGTTTGCTAAAAATTCCCCTGCTTCAGCAAAGTCTTGAATCAATTTTCACACTTTTCTGCATATACTCCATTCACAGCTGGTAGCCCTATGCGGTGTGGCAACCTTTATTTGCAAAATCAGTACCACTTGTGGGTCACCATCTGTATTCACTGCTTCAGCGAAACTTTTGAAAACAACAAACACCTATCCCTTTTTAAGGGCTGACTCACTTCTTGAACCCTGACTATGGCTGGAAGGCAAAAGCCCTATTTCAATGACCATATTACACTTTGTGATAGGCAAAATAAGGTTTAGCTACTTCAGCAGTCTTTCTCCTCTAGGGATTGGGGCAAAGAGTCCATCTGTGGTTTTGTAAGTTTCAGTGCATTGTGGTTTCAGTGGTGTGTCTCTTTAACTCTGATCTCTGCTGCATGAGCTTTTTTTTTCTAAGTTGCTTGTAGGCAAAAAGCATTAAAAAAAAATTCACATAAAAATCTCCGGTCCTTTTTAACTACAAAGACACCTCTTGTCCCACCTCGGACACCATATGTAGACGGACGTTCACAGAGGTACACAATTGGAGACTTTATAAGGTGAAATTATAATAGGCTTTACTGTGCCTTTTCCTTTTCATCAGGAAATCATCCAAACACAGGGGGGGGGGGGGGAAACAAAGCTTCTATTCACTTGGGAGTATCTCTAGTGAAAATAACATGCAATTAATTCACAACTCCATAAGTCAAGCATGTCTCGCAGCCCCAAAACATATAGCATGAAATAAGCAGATATAAGCAGTCTCTTAATTATGAAAGTCTTATCTGTTTCTTGCTGTAGAGTAAGCTTCTCTGCTCTCCTGGAACCGCACCCGTGTGTGCACAGAAAATATCAGCATCCAGGTTTAGAAGTCTTATTTGGTGTCTTGCAATCAGCTATGCTGGGCAGAGCTCAAGACCGGTCAGCTCCAGAGATGTGTGTTCTCTTGGTCAGACTCTCCTGGGAGTCTCAAGAACACTCCTCTGTATCTCCAAAGGTCAGCTCTCAGTCAGTGCTAAGGAGTCACTTCCTGTCTCAACAGACAGGCTTTTGTAAGCAATCAGGCAGGTGGTGTTTATTAATTGACTACCAGCAGTTAACCACCACACTGCCAGATTAAAGGCACATTACTTGAACAGGGATTACTCCCCTGTTACAATTGGTAGTGCAGCTCTCTCTGAAAATTAAAAATGAGTGCAGTAAAGTGCATGCTGTATAATGTAAAACAATCTGTGCCATACTTACCTGTATCATACTGTACTTGGTGTGCCTGTACTTACCATACTACAGTACAGTACTGTACCATACTACCTTCCTGATGCTTGCCCATTACGCTCTAGCACAATGGGCAACACAGTCGCAATATGGTCGAAATATTTATTATATCATTCCACAGTGAGTACATTGTTCCAAAAATTTGTTGTCCTGGTAGAAACGGTGACCATCTGGAAATTCACGTGTGATGTATTCCACAATCCCAGGCACTATTTGCTCTTGGAAAAAACTTTATTCATGATTCCTGTAACAAGAAAAGAAAAGTGCTCAAGATAATGCACACTACAGTAGTACAGTACAGTGCATAAGGCTACAGCATGTGACTTTGTGCATTATTATACTGTACCATCAAAGATGACGATGCATCCTGGTCCACCCCTAGAGATGGCACCCCACACATGCATCTTCACTGGGTGTTTTGGACGCGGCTTCATAGATATGCGTCCTTTTTTGTGGAATGCAAAGGTGGCAAATCTCTCCTGTGATACAGTAGACTCGTCAGTAAAGATCCAATCCTGAAAAGTTTCGCCAGTGTCGATCCATGCCTGTGCCTGGACAACTCTCTTGATCTTGTTGACGTCCCTTATCATAGGGTACGCTCTGTAATGACAAGGAATAATTTTATATGTACAGTGCAGTTTATTAAACCACACTTTTCACCTCCTGTACTGTCCAGTACTAACCTCACACGTCCATATTTCCATCCAATTCTGCGTCTCATCTTCTTAATGCTGGTCTCTGATAGGGTTAGTTTGTGATTTTTCTGCAGTGTGTCTTTGACCCTTGAGGCACTCTTCTCATCATTCTCTTCACTTATTTGGTCAACCAGAACAGTTGTCTCCCTACAGTTTAAAGGAAAAACAACAATACTTTACAGTAGGCCACAAGTACAGGTACAGTACATAATTTATGCTCAGGCCTACAGTATGGCCAAATAAATATATATTACTTTAATATAATAGTTATACTGTATAAATATATATATCGATAACAATAATAATAGATAGATATAGAATAGAGTTATATAAATATACAGCGATAACAATATGGTACTGTATATATATATACTTTGCTGCAGTGGAAGTGCTGTTTGCTGGGTGATAATGGTGAAAGACAGGGTTGCAGACCTGTCTAAGACATGCAAATGAATATACAGGAATATTTACAGTTGCTTTATGCTTTACTGTGGAGGGTTTTAGTCACTTTTTTACCCACCATAACCTTAATAGTCGTGGTGATTACCTACTCTTATCTCATTTGGGCAATTGTCAGCAAGCCAACCTCACACTGTTGATACCCATCAAGGTTGAAACATGTCTGTGAGTGGGTTAACTGACTTTGCATCTCCCAAGTCCTTGCTTAAAAGCTGTGTTTAAAGCAGCATGCATTGACTAAGGGTTGCTCATGTAATGTGAGCATGAGATAAAAGGTGGCACTGTGTGCTCATTTGCATGTCATTTCCCAGAATCCCTTGCTGCAGTGGAAGTGCTGTTTGCTGGGTGATAATGGTGAAAGACAGGGTTGCAGACCTGTCTAAGACATGCAAATGAATATACAGGAATATTTACCGTTGCTTTATACTTTACTGTGGAGGGTTTTAGTCACTTTTTTACCCACCATAACCTTAATAGTCGTGGTGATTACCTACTCTTATCTCATTTGGGCAATTGTCAGCAAGCCAACCTCACACTGATGATACCCATCAAGGTTGAAACATGTCTGTGAGTGGGTTAACTGACTTTGCATCTCCCAAGTCCTTGCTTAAAAGCTGTGTTTAAAGCAGCATGCATTGACTAAGGGTTGCTCATGTAATGTGAGCATGAGATAAAAGGTGGCACTGTGTGCTCATTTGCATGTCATTTCCCAGAATCCCTTGCTGCAGTGGAAGTGCTGTTTGCTGGGTGATAATGGTGAAAGACAGGGTTGCAGACCTGACTAAGACATGCAAATGAATATACAGGAATATTTACAGTTGCTTTATGCTTTACTGTGGAGGGTTTTAGTCACTTTTTTAACCACCATAACCTTAATAGTCGTATATATATATATATATATATATATAGATATAGATATAGATATAGATATAGATATAGATATAGATATAGATATAGATATAGATATAGATATAGATAGACCATACGATACCGGTTGCAACACGACATCAAGGGACAGCACGCAGGTAAATAAATCAAAAATGTTCTATATTTGATAGAAGACACAAAAACCGACGTTTCGGTCCCCCAGTGGGACCTTTCTCAAGGTGGTGCAATTGAATGCAGTGCACAATACATATATATACCCCAAACCCCAGTGCAATTCAACAAAACCAATCACAGTTAATTAGCCTCACCTGCCTATGTGACATGCATCCACAGTATCAGCAGGTAAAGAGCATCCATTTTGAATATATTAACTCTATATTTGTTTACCTGATATGTGTTTAGGCATGCGCAAAAAGGCTCAGGAATTGCATAATGTTACTGCTGAGAGACTACATAAGTCTGCCAGACCCAGCGATATCTTGGATAATCGGAGATAGTGCGCATGGTCTATACTGATCTGGAGCTGATACCTGGATAGATTAACTATTTCAGGGACGTGCAAAATACACATTGTAACTGCAAGTTAAGCGAAACATGTGAAACACCTGATGTGCTCACCATAAATGTGCAAAAAAATGTGAGGGATTAAAACATATATACACACGTGTGGATGACGTGGCTGACTGGAATCTAGGACAATATATAAATGCTGAAAGCACTCAGCCATATAACGCCTAATGCATAGTGTAAGAAATGATAATGCAATAATGACTCTATGCATCATGTCAGGAAGCGACACCTTAAAAAACCAACAAAAATACATAATGCAGACAATGTCAAATAGAGAAACTGGTAATAAATTAGAATACATGCTGTGTCACACTCTCAGCAAACATTGCTACAGGTGGCTCTTGACTAAAAGGGACCTGAGGTATCTGACACACTGTAATGCACCAGCATACATAAAAAGTGAAATCGTGCATCAAAGCATAATAATTTGCACAAACAAAAAAGACAGTATATAAATGCTGAAAGCACTCAGCCATAGAACGCATAATGCGTATTGTAAGAAATGATAATGCATTGATGACTATTTATCTTTTCAGGGAGCGACACCTTAAATACCAACATAAACACATAATGCAGACACTGTCACATGGAGAAACTAGTGATAAATGCTGTGTGACTCGCTCTCAGCAAACATTGCCACAGGTGGATCTTGACTGCAAGGGACCTAAGGTGCCAGACATGATGGAGGAAATGTGGCTAACTGGCTGCACCCCAAGGCAGTATGCGCTGGTTTTGCTGTTAAAGATGAATCCTAGTATCAGCAGGCAGCTCAATGGGCCAGGTGCGGAGATTACAGGAAACAGGAAACAGCTTAATCTGAA